>NC_064837.1:84023552-84623552 GCF_024166365.1 Elephas maximus indicus | reverse complement strand
TAAACACTAACACCCTAACAACAAAAACCACTAAACCCCAACAAGAAACAACCCTAAACCCCTAACAACAAACAACACTAACCCCCTAACAAAAAACAACCCTAACCAAACAACAAAAAACCCTAACCCACCAACAACAAACAACACTAACACCCTAACAACAAACAACCCTAACTCCCTAACAACAAACAACACAAACACCCTAACAACAAACAACCCTAACCCCCTAACAACAAACAACACTAACCCCCTAACAACAAACAACCCTAAACCCCTAACATCAAACAACACTAACCCCCTAACAACACAAAACACTAACACCCTAACAACAAACAACACTAATACCCTAACAACAAAAACGCCTAAACCCCAACAAGAAACAACCCAAAACCCCTAACAACAAACACTAACCCCCTATCAAAAAACAACACTAAACCCCGAACAAGAAACTACCCTAACCCCGTAACAACAAACAACACTAACCCCGTAACAAGAAACAACCCTAACCCCCTAACAACGAACAACACTAACCCCCTAACAACAAACAACCCTAAACCCCTAACATCAAAGAACACTAACACCCTAACAACAAACAACCCTAACCCCCTAACAACAAACACTAACCCCCAAACAACAAACAACCCTAACCCCTAAAAACCAAAAACACTAACCCACTAAAAACAAACAACCCTAAACCTCTAACAACAAACAACCCTAACACCCTAACAACAAACACCACTAACCCCCTAACAACAAACAACCCTAAACCCCTAACATCAAACAACACTAACCCCCTAACAACACAAAACACTAACACCCTAACAACAAACAACACTAACACCCTAACAACAAACAACCCTAACCCCTAACAACAAACAACACTAACCCCCTAACAACAAACAACCCTAAACACCTAACATCAAAGAACACTAACACCCTAACAACAAACAACCCTAACGCCCTAACAACAAACACTAACCCCCAAACAACAAACAACCCTAACCCCTAAAAACCAAAAAGTCTAACCCACTAACAACAAACAACCCTAACCCACTAACAACAAACAACCCTAACACCCTAACAACAAACAACACTTACGCCCTAACAACAAACTACCGTAAACCACTAACATCAAACAACACTAACCCCCTAACAACACAAAACACTAACACCCTAACAACAAACAACCCTAACCCCCTAACAACAAACAACACTAACCCCCTAACAACAAACAACCCTAAACCCCTAACATCAAACAACACTAACTCCCTAACAACACAAAACCCTAACACCCTAACAACAAACAACACTAACACCCTAACAACAAACAACACTAACTCCCTAACAACAAACAACCCTAAACCCCTAACAACAAACAACACTAACCCTCTAACAACAAACAACCCTAAACCCCTAACATCAAAGAACACTAACACCCTAACAAAAAACAACCCTAACCCCCTAACGACACACACTCACCTCCAAACAAACAACCCTAACCCCTAAAAACCAAAAACATTAACCCACTAACAACAAACAACCCTAATCCACTAACAACGAACAACCCTAACACCCTAACAACAAACAACCCTAAACCCCTAACATCAAACAACACTAACCGCCTAACAACAGAAACCACTAAACCCCAACAAGAAACAACCCTAAACCCCTAACAACAAAGACTAACCCCCTAACAACAAACAACACTGAACCCCTAACAAGAAAATACCCTAACCCCGTAACAACAAACAACACTAAACCGTAACAACAAACAACCCTAACCCCCAAACAACAAACAACCATAAACCCCAAACAACAAACAACCCTAACCCCTTAACAACAAACAATCCTAACCCCACGAACAACCAACAACACTAACCCCCTAACCACAATAAACACTAACACCCTAACAACAAAAACCACTAAACCCCAACAAGAAACAACCCTAAACCCCTAACAACAAACAACACTAACCCCCTAACAAAAAACAACCCTAACCCCCTAACAACAAAAAACACTAACACCCTAACAACAAACAACCCTAACCCCCTAACAACAAACAACACTAACACCCTAACAACAAACAACCCTAACCCCCTAACAACAAACAACACTAACCCCCTAACAACAAACAACCCTAAACCCCTAACATCAAAGAACACTAACACCCTAACAACAAACAACCCTAACCCCCTAACAACAAACACTAACCCCCAAACAACAAACAACCCTAACCCCTAAAAAGAAAAACACTAACCCACTAACAACAAACAACCCTAACCCACTAACAAGAAACAACCCTAACACCCTAACAACAAACACTAACCCCTAACAACAAACAACACTGAACCCCTAACAGAAAATACCCTAACCCCGTAACAACAAACAACACTAAACCGTAACAACAAACAAACCTAACCCCCAAACAACAAACAACCCTAACCCCTTAACAACAAACAATCCTAACCCCCCGAACAACCAACAACACTAACCCCCTAACCACAATAAACACTAACACCCTAACAACAAAAACCACTAAACCCCAACAAGAAACAACCCTAAACCCCTAACAACAAACAACACTAACCCCCTAACAAAAAACAACCCTAACCAAACAACAAAAAACCCTAACCCACCAACAACAAACAACACTAACACCCTAACAACAAACAACCCTAACTCCCTAACAACAAACAACACAAACACCCTAACAACAAACAACCCTAACCCCCTAACAACAAACAACACTAACCCCCTAACAACAAACAACCCTAAACCCCTAACATCAAACAACACTAACCCCCTAACAACACAAAACACTAACACCCTAACAACAAACAACACTAATACCCTAACAATAAAAACCCCTAAACCCCAACAAGAAACAACCCAAAACCCCTAACAACAAACACTAACCCCCTATCAAAAAACAACACTAAACCCCGAACAAGAAACTACCCTAACCCCGTAACAACAAACAACACTAACCCCGTAACAAGAAACAACCCTAACCCCCTAACAACGAACAACACTAACCCCCTAACAACAAACAACCCTAAACCCCTAACATCAAAGAACACTAACACCCTAACAACAAACAACCCTAACCCCCTAACAACAAACACTAACCCCCAAACAACAAACAACCCTAACCCCTAAAAACCAAAAACACTAACCCACTAAAAACAAACAACCCTAAACCTCTAACAACAAACAACCCTAACACCCTAACAACAAACAACACTAACCCCCTAACAACAAACAACCCTAAACCCCTAACATCAAACAACACTAACCCCCTAACAACACAAAACACTAACACCCTAACAACAAACAACCCTAACCCCTAACAACAAACAACACTAACCCCCTAACAACAAACAACCCTAAACACCTAACATCAAAGAACACTAACACCCTAACAACAAACAACCCTAATGCCCTAACAACAAACACTAACCCCCAAACAACAAACCACCCTAACCCCTAAAAACCAAAAAGTCTAACCCACTAACAACAAACAACCCTAACACACTAACAACAAACAACCCTAACACCCTAACAACAAACAACACTTACCCCCTAACAACAAACTACCGTAAACCCCTAACATCAAACAACACTAACCCCCTAACAACACAAAACACTAACACCCTAACAACAAACAACCCTAACCCCCTAACAACAAACAACACTAACCCCCTAACAACAAACAACCCTAAACCCCTAACATCAAACAACACTAACCCCCTAACAACACAAAACCCTAACACCCTAACAACAAACAACACTAACACCCTAACAACAAACAACACTAACTCCCTAACAACAAACAACCCTAAACCCCTAACAACAAACAACACTAACCCTCTAACAACAAACAACCCTAAACCCCTAACATCAAAGAACACTAACACCGTAACAAAAAACAACCCTAACCCCCTAACGACACACACTCACCTCCAAACAAACAACCCTAACCCCTAAAAACCAAAAACATTAACCCACTAACAACAAACAACCCTAATCCACTAACAACGAACAACCCTAACACCCTAACAACAAACAACCCTAAACCCCTAACATCAAACAACACTAACCGCCTAACAACAGAAACCACTAAACCCCAACAAGAAACAACCCTAAACCCCTAACAACAAACACTAACCCCCTAACAACAAACAACACTGAACCCCTAACAAGAAAATACCCTAACCCCGTAACAACAAACAACACTAAACCGTAACAACAAACAACCCTAACCCCCAAACAACAAACAACCATAAACCCCAAACAACAAACAACCCTAACCCCTTAACAACAAACAATCCTAACCCCACGAACAACCAACAACACTAACCCCCTAACCACAATAAACACTAACACCCTAACAACAAAAACCACTAAACCCCAACAACAAACAACCCTAACCCCCTAACAACAAACAACACTAACACCCTAACAACAAACAACCCTAACCCCCTAACAACAAACAACACTAACCCCCTAACAACAAACAACCCTAAACCCCTAACATCAAAGAACACTAACACCCTAACAACAAACAACCCTAACCCCCTAACAACAAACACTAACCCCCAAACAACAAACAACCCTAACCCCTAAAAACAAAAACACTAACCCACTAACAACAAACAACCCTAACCCACTAACAAGAAACAACCCTAACACCCTAACAACAAACACTAACCCCCTAACAACAAACAACACTGAACCCCTAACAAGAAAATACCCTAACCCCGTAACAACAAACAACACTAAACCGTAACAACAAACAAACCTAACCCCCAAACAACAAACAACCCTAAACCCCAAACAACAAACAACCCTAACCCCTTAACAAGAAACAATCCTAACCCCCCGAACAACCAACAACACTAACCCCCTAACCACAATAAACACTAACACCCTAACAACAAAAACCACTAAACCCCAACAAGAAACAACCCTAAACCCCTAACAACAAACAACACTAACCCCCTAACAAAAAACAACCCTAACCAAACAACAAAAAACCCTAACCCACCAACAACAAACAACACTAACACCCTAACAACAAACAACCCTAACTCCCTAACAACAAACAACACAAACACCCTAACAACAAACAACCCTAACCCCCTAACAACAAACAACACTAACCCCCTAACAACAAACAACCCTAAACCCCTAACATCAAACAACACTAACCCCCTAACAACACAAAACACTAACACCCTAACAACAAACAACACTAATACCCTAACAACAAAAACCCCTAAACCCCAACAAGAAACAACCCAAAACCCCTAACAACAAACACTAACCCCCTATCAAAAAACAACACTAAACCCCGAACAAGAAACTACCCTAACCCCGTAACAACAAACAACACTAACCCCGTAACAAGAAACAACCCTAACCCCCTAACAACGAACAACACTAACCCCCTAACAACAAACAACCCTAAACCCCTAACATCAAAGAACACTAACACCCTAACAACAAACAACCCTAACCCCCTAACAACAAACACTAACCCCCAAACAACAAACAACCCTAACCCCTAAAAACCAAAAACACTAACCCACTAAAAACAAACAACCCTAAACCTCTAACAACAAACAACCCTAACACCCTAACAACAAACAACACTAACCCCCTAACAACAAACAACCCTAAACCCCTAACATCAAACAACACTAACCCCCTAACAACACAAAACACTAACACCCTAACAACAAACAACCCTAACCCCTAACAACAAACAACACTAACCCCCTAACAACAAACAACCCTAAACACCTAACATCAAAGAACACTAACACCCTAACAACAAACAACCCTAATGCCCTAACAACAAACACTAACCCCCAAACAACAAACCACCCTAACCCCTAAAAACCAAAAAGTCTAACCCACTAACAACAAACAACCCTAACACACTAACAACAAACAACCCTAACACCCTAACAACAAACAACACTTACCCCCTAACAACAAACTACCGTAAACCCCTAACATCAAACAACACTAACCCCCTAACAACACAAAACACTAACACCCTAACAACAAACAACCCTAACCCCCTAACAACAAACAACACTAACCCCCTAACAACAAACAACCCTAAACCCCTAACATCAAACAACACTAACCCCCTAACAACACAAAACCCTAACACCCTAACAACAAACAACACTAACACCCTAACAACAAACAACACTAACTCCCTAACAACAAACAACCCTAAACCCCTAACAACAAACAACACTAACCCTCTAACAACAAACAACCCTAAACCCCTAACATCAAAGAACACTAACACCGTAACAAAAAACAACCCTAACCCCCTAACGACACACACTCACCTCCAAACAAACAACCCTAACCCCTAAAAACCAAAAACATTAACCCACTAACAACAAACAACCCTAATCCACTAACAACGAACAACCCTAACACCCTAACAACAAACAACCCTAAACCCCTAACATCAAACAACACTAACCGCCTAACAACAGAAACCACTAAACCCCAACAAGAAACAACCCTAAACCCCTAACAACAAACACTAACCCCCTAACAACAAACAACACTGAACCCCTAACAAGAAAATATCCTAACCCCGTAACAACAAACAACACTAAACCGTAACAACAAACAACCCTAACCCCCAAACAACAAACAACCATAAACCCCAAACAACAAACAACCCTAACCCCTTAACAACAAACAATCCTAACCCCACGAACAACCAACAACACTAACCCCCTAACCACAATAAACACTAACACCCTAACAACAAAAACCACTAAACCCCAACAACAAACAACCCTAACCCCCTAACAACAAACAACACTAACACCCTAACAACAAACAACCCTAACCCCCTAACAACAAACAACACTAACCCCCTAACAACAAACAACCCTAAACCCCTAACATCAAAGAACACTAACACCCTAACAACAAACAACCCTAACCCCCTAACAACAAACACTAACCCCCAAACAACAAACAACCCTAACCCCTAAAAACAAAAACACTAACCCACTAACAACAAACAACCCTAACCCACTAACAAGAAACAACCCTAACACCCTAACAACAAACACTAACCCCCTAACAACAAACAACACTGAACCCCTAACAAGAAAATACCCTAACCCCGTAACAACAAACAACACTAAACCGTAACAACAAACAAACCTAACCCCCAAACAACAAACAACCCTAAACCCCAAACAACAAACAACCCTAACCCCTTAACAACAAACAATCCTAACCCCCCGAACAACCAACAACACTAACCCCCTAACCACAATAAACACTAACACCCTAACAACAAAAACCACTAAACCCCAACAAGAAACAACCCTAAACCCCTAACAACAAACAACACTAACCCCCTAACAAAAAACAACCCTAACCAAACAACAAAAAACCCTAACCCACCAACAACAAACAACACTAACACCCTAACAACAAACAACCCTAACTCCCTAACAACAAACAACACAAACACCCTAACAACAAACAACCCTAACCCCCTAACAACAAACAACACTAACCCCCTAACAACAAACAACCCTAAACCCCTAACATCAAACAACACTAACCCCCTAACAACACAAAACACTAACACCCTAACAACAAACAACACTAATACCCTAACAACAAAAACCCCTAAACCCCAACAAGAAACAACCCAAAACCCCTAACAACAAACACTAACCCCCTATCAAAAAACAACACTAAACCCCGAACAAGAAACTACCCTAACCCCGTAACAACAAACAACACTAACCCCGTAACAAGAAACAACCCTAACCCCCTAACAACGAACAACACTAACCCCCTAACAACAAACAACCCTAAACCCCTAACATCAAAGAACACTAACAACCTAACAACAAACAACCCTAACCCCCTAACAACAAACACTAACCCCCAAACAACAAACAACCCTAACCCCTAAAAACCAAAAACACTAACCCACTAAAAACAAACAACCCTAAACCTCTAACAACAAACAACCCTAACACCCTAACAACAAACAACACTAACCCCCTAACAACAAACAACCCTAAACCCCTAACATCAAACAACACTAACCCCCTAACAACGCAAAACACTAACACCCTAACAACAAACAACCCTAAACCCTAACAACAAACAACACTAACCCCCTAACAACAAACAACCCTAAACACCTAACATCAAAGAACACTAACACCCTAACAACAAACAACCCTAACGCCCTAACAACAAACACTAACCCCCAAACAACAAACAACCCTAACCCCTAAAAACCAAAAAGTCTAACCCACTAACAACAAACAACCCTAACCCACTAACAACAAACAACCCTAACACCCTAACAACAAACAACACTTACCCCCTAACAACAAACTACCGTAAACCCCTAACATCAAACAACACTAACCCCCTAACAACACAAAACACTAACACCCTAACAACAAACAACCCTAACCCCCTAACAACAAACAACACTAACCCCCTAACAACAAACAACCCTAAACCCCTAACATCAAACAACACTAACCCCCTAACAACACAAAACCCTAACACCCTAACAACAAACAACACTAACACCCTAACAACAAACAACACTAACTCCCTAACAACAAACAACCCTAAACCCCTAACAACAAACAACACTAACCCTCTAACAACAAACAACCCTAAACCCATAACATCAAAGAACACTAACACCCTAACAAAAAACAACCCTAACCCCCTAACGACACACACTCACCTCCAAACAAACAACCCTAACCCCTAAAAACCAAAAACATTAACCCACTAACAACAAACAACCCTAATCCACTAACAACGAACAACCCTAACACCCTAACAACAAACAACCCTAAACCCCTAACATCAAACAACACTAACCGCCTAACAACAGAAACCACTAAACCCCAACAGGAAACAACCCTAAACCCCTAACAACAAACACTAACCCCCTAACAACAAACAACACTGAACCCCTAACAAGAAAATACCCTAACCCCGTAACAACAAACAACACTAACACCCTAACAACAAACAACTCTAACCCCCTAACAACAAACAACACTAACCCCCTAACAACAAACAACCCTAAACCCCTAACATTAAAGAACACTAACACCCTAACAACAAACAACCCTAGCCCCCTAACAACAAACACTAACCCCCAAACAACAAACAACCCTAACCCCTAAAAACAAAAACACTAACACCCTAACAACAAACAACCCTAACCCCCTAACAACAAACAACACTAACACCCTAACAACAAACAACCCTAACCCCCTAACAACAAACAACACTAACCCCCTAACAACAAACAACCCTAAACCCCTAACATCAAAGAACACTAACACCCTAAAAAACAAACAACCCTAACCCCCTAACAACAAACACTAACCCCCAAACAACAAACAACCCTAACCCCTAAAAACAAAAACACTAACACCCTAACAACAAACAACCCTAACCCCCTAACAACAAACAACACTAACACCCTAACAACAAACAACCCTAACCCCCTAACAACAAACAACACTAACCCCCTAACAACAAACAACCCTAAACCCCTAACATCAAAGAACACTAACACCCTAAAAAACAAACAACCCTAACCCCCTAACAACAAACACTAACCCCCAAACAACAAACAACCCTAACCCCTAAAAACAAAAACACTAACACCCTAACAACAAACAACCCTAACCCCCTAACAACAAACAACACTAACACCCTAACAACAAACAACCCTAACCCCCTAACAACAAACAACACTAACCCCCTAACAACAAACAACCCTAAACCCCTAACATCAAAGAACACTAACACCCTAAAAAACAAACAACCCTAACCCCCTAACAACAAACACTAACCCCCAAACAACAAACAACCCTAACCCCTAAAAACAAAAACACTAACACCCTAACAACAAACAACCCTAACCCCCTAACAACAAACAACACTAACACCCTAACAACAAACAACCCTAACCCCCTAACAACAAACAACACTAACCCCCTAACAACAAACAACCCTAAACCCCTAACATCAAAGAACACTAACACCCTAAAAAACAAACAACCCTAACCCCCTAACAACAAACACTAACCCCCAAACAACAAACAACCCTAACCCCTAAAAACAAAAACACTAACCCACTAACAACAAACAACCCTAACCCACTAACAAGAAACAACCCTAACACCCTAACAACAAACACTAACCCCCTAACAACAAACAACACTGAACCCCTAACAAGAAAATACCCTAACCCGGTAACAACAAACAACACTACACCGTAACAACAAACAACCCTAACTCCCAAACAACAAACAACCCTAAACCCCAAACAACAAACAACCCTAACCCCTTAAGAACAAACAATGCTAACCCCCCGAACAACCAACAACACTAACCCCCTAACCACAATGAACACTAACACCCTAACAACAAAAACCACTAAACCCCAACAAGAAACAACCCTAAACCCCTAACAACGAACAACACTAACCCCCTAACAAAAAACAACCCTAACCAAACAACAAAAAACCCTAACCCTCCACCAACAAACAACACTAACACCTTAACAACAAACAACCCTAACTCCCTAACAACAAACAACACTAACACCCTAACAACAAACAACCCTAACCCCCTAACAACAAACAACGCTAACCCCCTAACAACAAACAACCCTAAACCCCTAACATCAAACAACACTAACCCCCTCACAACACAAAACACTAACACCCTAACAAGAAAGAACACTAACACCCTAACAACAAAAACCCCTAAACCCCAACAAGAAACAACCCTAAACCCCTAACAACAAACACTAACCCCCTAACAAAAAACAACACTAAACCCCGAACAAGAAACTACCCTAACCCCGTAACAACAAACAACACTAACCCCGTAACAAGAAACAACCCTAACCCCCTAACAACGAACAACACTAACCGCCTAACAACAAACACTAAACCCCTAACATCAAAGAACACTAACACCCTAACAACAAACAACCCTAACCCCCTCACAACAAACACTAACCCCCAAACAACAAACAACCCTAACCCCTAAAAACCAAAAACACTAACCCACTAACAACAAACAACCCTAAACCACTAACAACAAACAACCCTAACACCCTAACAACAAACAACACTAACCCCCTAACAACAAACAACCCTAAACCCCTAACATCAAACAACACTAACCCCCTAACAACACAAAACACCAACACCGTAACAACAAACAACACTAACACCCTAACAACAAAAACCACTAAACCCCAACAAGAAACAACCCTAAACCCCTAACAACAAACAACACTAACCACCTAACAACAAACAATCCTAACCAAACAACAAAAAACCCTAACCCACTAACAACAAACAACACTAACACCCTAACAACAAACAACCCTAACCCCCTAACACAAACAACACTAACACCCTAACAACAAACAACACTAACACCCTAACAACAAACAACACTAACCCCGTAACAACAAACAACCCTAAACCCCTAACATCAAAGAACACTAACACCCTAACAACAAACAACCCTAACCCCCTAACAACAAACACTAACCCCCAAACAACAAACAACTCTAACCCCTAAAAACAAAAACACTAACCCACTAACAACAAACAACCCTAACCCACTAACAAGAAACAACCCTAACACCCTAACAACAAACACTAACCCCCTAACAACAAACAACCCTAACCCCTAAAAACCAAAAACACTAACCCACTAACAACAAACAACCCTAACCCACTAACAACAAACAACCCTAACACCCTAACAACAAACAACACTAACCCCCTAACAACAAACAACCCGTAACCCCTAACATCAAACAACACTAACCCCCTAACGACACAAAACACTAACACCCTAACAACAAACAACACTAACACTCTAACAACAAAAACAACTAAACCCCAACAAGAAACAACCTGAAACCCCTAACAACAAACACTAACCCCCTAACAACAAACAACACTGAACCCCTAACAAGAAACTACCCTAACCCCGTAACAACAAACAACACTAACCCATAACAACAAACAACCCTAACCCCCAAACAACAAACAACCCTAACACCCAAACAACAAACAACCCCAACCCCTTAACAACAAACAATCCTAACCCCCCGAACAACCAAACAACACTAACCCCCTAACCACAATAAACACTAACACCCTAACAACAAAAACCACTAAACCCCAACAAGAAACAACCCTAAACCCCTAACAACAAACAACACTAACCCCCTAACAAAAAACAACCCTATCCAAACAACAAAAAACCCTAACCCACTAACAACAAACAACACTAACACCCTAAAAACAAACAACCCTAACTCCCTAACAACAAACAACACTAACACCCTAACAACAAACAACCCTAAACCCCTAGCAACAAACACTAATCCCCTAACAAAAAACAACACTAAACCCCGAACAAGAAACTACCGTAACCCCTTAACAACAAACAACACTAACCCCGTAACAAGAAACAACCCCAACCCCCTAACAACGAACAACACTAACACCTTAACAACAAACAACCCTAAACCCCTAACATCAAAGAACACTAACACCCTAACAACAAACAACCCTAACCCCCTAACAACAAACAACACTAACACCCTAACAACAAACAACCCTAACCCCCTAACAACAAACTACACTAACCCCCTAACAACAAACAGTAACCCCCAAACAACAAACAACCCTAACCCCTAAAAACAAAAACACTAACACACTAACAACAAACAACCTTAACCCACTAACAAGAAACAACCCTAACACCCTAACAACAAACACTAACCCCCTAACAACAAACAACACTGAACCCCTAACAAGAAAATACCCTAACCCGGTAACAACAAACAACACTACACCGTAACAACAAACAACCCTAACCCCCAAACAACAAACAACCCTAAACCCCAAACAACAAACAACCCTAACCCCTTAAGAACAAACAATGCTAACCCCCCGAACAACCAACAACACTAACCCCCTAACCACAATGAACACTAACACCCTAACAACAAAAACCACTAAACCCCAACAAGAAACAACCCTAAACCCCTAACAACGAACAACACTAACCCCCTAACAAAAAACAACCCTAACCAAACAACAAAAAACCCTAACCCTCCACCAACAAACAACACTAACACCTTAACAACAAACAACCCTAACTCCCTAACAACAAACAACACTAACACCCTAACAACAAACAACCCTAACCCCCTAACAACAAACAACGCTAACCCCCTAACAACAAACAACCCTAAACCCCTAACATCAAACAACACTAACACCCTCACAACACAAAACACTAACACCCTAACAAGAAAGAACACTAACACCCTAACAACAAAAACCCCTAAACCCCAACAAGAAACAACCCTAAACCCCTAACAACAAACACTAACCCCCTAACAAAAAACAACACTAAACCCCGAACAAGAAACTACCCTAACCCCGTAACAACAAACAACACTAACCCCGTAACAAGAAACAACCCTAACCCCCTAACAACGAACAACACTAACCGCCTAACAACAAACACTAAACCCCTAACATCAAAGAACACTAACACCCTAACAACAAACAACCCTAACCCCCTCACAACAAACACTAACCCCCAAACAACAAACAACCCTAACCCCTAAAAACCAAAAACACTAACCCACTAACAACAAACAACCCTAAACCACTAACAACAAACAACCCTAACACCCTAACAACAAACAACACTAACCCCCTAACAACAAACAACCCTAAACCCCTAACATCAAACAACACTAACCCCCTAACAACACAAAACACCAACACCGTAACAACAAACAACACTAACACCCTAACAACAAAAACCACTAAACCCCAACAAGAAACAACCCTAAACCCCTAACAACAAACAACACTAACCACCTAACAACAAACAATCCTAACCAAACAACAAAAAACCCTAACCCACTAACAACAAACAACACTAACACCCTAACAACAAACAACCCTAACCCCCTAACACAAACAACACTAACACCCTAACAACAAACAACACTAACACCCTAACAACAAACAACACTAACCCCGTAACAACAAACAACCCTAAACCCCTAACATCAAAGAACACTAACACCCTAACAACAAACAACCCTAACCCCCTAACAACAAACACTAACCCCCAAACAACAAACAACTCTAACCCCTAAAAACAAAAACACTAACCCACTAACAACAAACAACCCTAACCCACTAACAAGAAACAACCCTAACACCCTAACAACAAACACTAACCCCCTAACAACAAACAACCCTAACCCCTAAAAACCAAAAACACTAACCCACTAACAACAAACAACCCTAACCCACTAACAACAAACAACCCTAACACCCTAACAACAAACAACACTAACCCCCTAACAACAAACAACCCGTAACCCCTAACATCAAACAACACTAACCCCCTAACGACACAAAACACTAACACCCTAACAACAAACAACACTAACACTCTAACAACAAAAACAACTAAACCCCAACAAGAAACAACCTGAAACCCCTAACAACAAACACTAACCCCCTAACAACAAACAACACTGAACCCCTAACAAGAAACTACCCTAACCCCGTAACAACAAACAACACTAACCCATAACAACAAACAACCCTAACCCCCAAACAACAAACAACCCTAACCCCCAAACAACAAACAACCCTAACCCCTTAACAACAAACAATCCTAACCCCCCGAACAACCAAACAACACTAACCCCCTAACCACAATAAACACTAACACCCTAACAACAAAAACCACTAAACCCCAACAACAAACAACCCTAACCCCCTAACAACAAACAACACTAACACCCTAACAACAAACAACCCTAACCCCCTAAAAACAAACAACACTAACCCCCTAACAACAAACAACCCTAAACCCCTAACATCAAAGAACACTAACACCCTAACAACAAACAACCCTAACCCCCTAACAACAAACACTAACCCCCAAACAACAAACAACCCTAACCCCTAAAAACAAAAACACTAACCCACTAACAACAAGCAACCCTAACCCACTAACAAGAAACAACCCTAACACCCTAACAACAAACACTAACCCCCTAACAACAAACAACACTGAACCCCTAACAAGAAAATACCCTAACCCCGTAACAACAAACAACACTAAACCGTAACAACAAACAAACCTAACCCCCAAACAACAAACAACCCTAAACCCCAAACAACAAACAACCCTAACCCCTTAACAAGAAACAATCCTAACCCCCCGAACAACCAACAACACTAACCCCCTAACCACAATAAACACTAACACCCTAACAACAAAAACCACTAAACCCCAACAAGAAACAACCCTAAACCCCTAACAACAAACAACACTAACCCCCTAACAAAAAACAACCCTAACCAAACAACAAAAAACCCTAACCCACCAACAACAAACAACACTAACACCCTAAGAACAAACAACCCTAACTCCCTAACAACAAACAACACAAACACCCTAACAACAAACAACCCTAACCCCCTAACAACAAACAACACTAACCCCCTAACAACAAACAACCCTAAACCCCTAACATCAAACAACACTAACCCCCTAACAACACAAAACACTAACACCCTAACAACAAACAACACTAATACCCTAACAACAAAAACCCCTAAACCCCAACAAGAAACAACCCAAAACCCCTAACAACAAACACTAACCCCCTATCAAAAAACAACACTAAACCCCGAACAAGAAACTACCCTAACCCCGTAACAACAAACAACACTAACCCCGTAACAAGAAACAACCCTAACCCCCAACAACGAACAACACTAACCCCCTAACAACAAACAACCCTAAACCCCTAACATCAAAGAACACTAACACCCTAACAACAAACAACCCTAACCCCCTAACAACAAACACTAACCCCCAAACAACAAACAACCCTAACCCCTAAAAACCAAAAACACTAACCCACTAAAAACAAACAACCCTAAACCTCTAACAACAAACAACCCTAACACCCTAACAACAAACAACACTAACCCCCTAACAACAAACAACCCTAAACCCCTAACATCAAACAACACTAACCCCCTAACAACACAAAACACTAACACCCTAAGAACAAACAACACTAACACCCTAACAACAAACAACCCTAACCCCTAACAACAAACAACACTAACCCCCTAACAACACAAAACCCTAACACCCTAACAACAAACAACACTAACACCCTAACAACAAACAACACTAACTCCCTAACAACAAACAACCCTAAACCCCTAACAACAAACAACACTAACCCTCTAACAACAAACAACCCTAAACCCATAACATCAAAGAACACTAACACCCTAACAAAAAACAACCCTAACCCCCTAACGACACACACTCACCTCCAAACAAACAACCCTAACCCTTAAAAACCAAAAACATTAACCCACTAACAACAAACAACCCTAATCCACTAACAACGAACAACCCTAACACCCTAACAACAAACAACCCTAAACCCCTAACATCAAACAACACTAACCCCCTAACAACACAAAACACTAACACCGTAACAACAAACAACACTAACACCCTAACAACAAAAACCACTAAACCCCAACTAGAAACCAACCCTAAACCCCTAACAACAAACAACACTAACCACCTAACAACAAACAATCCTAACCAAACAACAAAAAACCCTAACCCACTAACAACAAACAACACTAACACCCTAACAACAAACAACCCTAACCCCCTAACAACAAACAACACTAACACCCTAACAACAAACAACACTAACACCCTAACAACAAACAACACTAACACCCTAACAACAAACCACACTAACCCCGTAACAACAAACAACCCTAAACCCCTAACATCAAAGAACACTAAAACCCTAACAACAAACAACCCTAACCCCCTAACAACAAACACTAACCCCCAAACAACAAACAACTCTAACCCCTAAAAACAAAAACACTAACCCACTAACAACAAACAACCCTAACCCACTAACAAGAAACAACCCTAACACCCTAACAACAAACACTAACCCCCTAACAACAAACAACCCTAACCCCTAAAAACCAAAAACACTAACCCACTAACAACAAACAACCCTAACCCACTAACAACAAACAACCCTAACACCCTAACAACAAACAACACTAACCCCCTAACAACAAACAACCCGTAACCCCTAACATCAAACAACACTAACCCCCTAACGACACAAAACACTAACACCCTAACAACAAACAACACTAACACTCTAACAACAAAAACAACTAAACCCCAACAAGAAACAACCTGAAACCCCTAACAACAAACACTAACCCCCTAACAACAAACAACACTGAACCCCTAACAAGAAACTACCCTAACCCCGTAACAACAAACAACACTAACCCATAACAACAAACAACCCTAACCCCCAAACAACAAACAACCCTAACACCCAAACAACAAACAACCCTAACCCCTTAACAACAAACAATCCTAACCCCCCGAACAACCAAACAACACTAACCCCCTAACCACAATAAACACTAACACCCTAACAACAAAAACCACTAAACCCCAACAAGAAACAACCCTAAACCCCTAACAACAAACAACACTAACCCCCTAACAAAAAACAACCCTATCCAAACAACAAAAAACCCTAACCCACTAACAACAAACAACACTAACACCCTAACAACAAACAACCCTAACTCCCTAACAACAAACAACACTAACACCCTAACAACAAACAACCCTAAACCCCTAGCAACAAACACTAATCCCCTAACAAAAAACAACACTAAACCCCGAACAAGAAACTACCATAACCCCTTAACAACAAACAACACTAACCCCGTAACAAGAAACAACTCCAACCCCCTAACAACGAACAACACTAACACCTTAACAACAAACAACCCTAAACCCCTAACATCAAAGAACACTAACACCCTAACAACAAACAACCCTAACCCCCTAACAACAAACAACACTAACACCCTAACAACAAACAACCCTAACCCCCTAACAACAAACAACACTAACCCCCTAACAACAAACAACCCTAAACCCCTAACATCAAAGAACACTAACACCCTAACAACAAACAACCCTAACCCCCTAACAACAAACACTAACCCCCAAACAACAAACAACCCTTACCCCTAAAAACAAAAACACTAACCCACTAACAACAAACAACCCTAACCCACTAACAAGAAACAACCCTAACACCCTAACAACAAACACTAACCCCCTAACAACAAACAACACTGAACCCCTAACAAGAAAATACCCTAACCCCGTAACAACAAACAACACTAAACCGTAACAACAAACAAACCTAACCCCCAAACAACAAACAACCCTAAACCCCAAACAACAAACAACCCTAACCCCTTAACAACAAACAATCCTAACCCCCCGAACAACCAACAACACTAACCCCCTAACCACAATAAACACTAACACCCTAACAACAAAAACCACTAAACCCCAACAAGAAACAACCCTAAACCCCTAACAACAAACAACACTAACCCCCTAACAAAAAACAACCCTAACCAAACAACAAAAAACCCTAACCCACCAACAACAAACAACACTAACACCCTAACAACAAACAACCCTAACTCCCTAACAACAAACAACACAAACACCCTAACAACAAACAACCCTAACCCCCTAACAACAAACAACACTAACCCCCTAACAACAAACAACCCTAAACCCCTAACATCAAACAACACTAACCCCCTAACAACACAAAACACTAACACCCTAACAACAAACAACACTAATACCCTAACAACAAAAACCCCTAAACCCCAACAAGAAACAACCCAAAACCCCTAACAACAAACACTAACCCCCTATCAAAAAACAACACTAAACCCCGAACAAGAAACTACCCTAACCCCGTAACAACAAACAACACTAACCCCGTAACAAGAAACAACCCTAACCCCCTAACAACGAACAACACTAACCCCCTAACAACAAACAACCCTAAACCCCTAACATCAAAGAACACTAACACCCTAACAATAAACAACCCTAACCCCCTAACAACAAACACTAACCCCCAAACAACAAACAACCCTAACCCCTAAAAACCAAAAACACTAACCCACTAAAAACAAACAACCCTAAACCTCTAACAACAAACAACCCTAACACCCTAACAACAAACACCACTAACCCCCTAACAACAAACAACCCTAAACCCCTAACATCAAACAACACTAACCCCCTAACAACACAAAACACTAACACCCTAACAACAAACAACACTAACACCCTAACAACAAACAACCCTAACCCCTAACAACAAACAACACTAACCCCCTAACAACAAACAACCCTAAACACGTAACATCAAAGAACACTAACACCCTAACAACAAACAACCCTAACGCCCTAACAACAAACACTAACCCCCAAACAACAAACAACCCTAACCCCTAAAAACCAAAAAGTCTAACCCACTAACAACAAACAACCCTAACCCACTAACAACAAACAACCCTAACACCCTAACAACAAACAACACTTACCCCCTAACAACAAACTACCGTAAACCCCTAACATCAAACAACACTAACCCCCTAACAACACAAAACACTAACACCCTAACAACAAACAACCCTAACCCCCTAACAACAAACAACACTAACCCCCTAACAACAAACAACCCTAAACCCCTAACATCAAACAACACTAACCCCCTAACAACACAAAACCCTAACACCCTAACAACAAACAACACTAACACCCTAACAACAAACAACACTAACTCCCTAACAACAAACAACCCTAAACCCCTAACAACAAACAACACTAACCCTCTAACAACAAACAACCCTAAACCCCTAACATCAAAGAACACTAACACCCTAACAAAAAACAACCCTAACCCCCTAACGACACACACTCACCTCCAAACAAACAACCCTAACCCCTAAAAACCAAAAACATTAACCCACTAACAACAAACAACCCTAATCCACTAACAACGAACAACCCTAACACCCTAACAACAAACAACCCTAAACCCCTAACATCAAACAACACTAACCGCCTAACAACAGAAACCACTAAACCCCAACAAGAAACAACCCTAAACCCCTAACAACAAACACTAACCCCCTAACAACAAACAACACTGAACCCCTAACAAGAAAATACCCTAACCCCGTAACAACAAACAACACTAAACCGTATCAACAAACAACCCTAACCCCCAAACAACAAACAACCATAAACCCCAAACAACAAACAACCCTAACCCCTTAACAACAAACAATCCTAACCCCACGAACAACCAACAACACTAACCCCCTAACCACAATAAACACTAACACCCTAACAACAAAAACCACTAAACCCCAACAAGAAACAACCCTAAACCCCTAACAACAAACAACACTAACCCCCTAACAAAAAACAACCCTAACCCCCTAACAACAAACAACACTAACACCCTAACAACAAACAACCCTAACCCCCTAACAACAAACAACACTAACACCCTAACAACAAACAACCCTAACCCCCTAACAACGAACAACACTAACCCCCTAACAACAAACAACCCTAAACCCCTAACATCAAAGAACACTAACACCCTAACAACAAACAACCCTAACCCCCTAACAACAAACACTAACCCCCAAACAACAAACAACCCTAACCCCTAAAAAGAAAAACACTAACCCACTAACAACAAACAACCCTAACCCACTAACAAGAAACAACCCTAACACCCTAACAACAAACACTAACCCCCTAACAACAAACAACACTGAACCCCTAACAAGAAAATACCCTAACCCCGTAACAACAAACAACACTAAACCGTAACAACAAACAAACCTAACCCCCAAACAACAAACAACCCTAAACCCCAAACAACAAACAACCCTAACCCCTTAACAAGAAACAATCCTAACCCCCCGAACAACCAACAACACTAACCCCCTAACCACAATAAACACTAACACCCTAACAACAAAAACCACTAAACCCCAACAAGAAACAACCCTAAACCCCTAACAACAAACAACACTAACCCCCTAACAAAAAACAACCCTAACCAAACAACAAAAAACCCTAACCCACCAACAACAAACAACACTAACACCCTAACAACAAACAACCCTAACTCCCTAACAACAAACAACACAAACACCCTAACAACAAACAACCCTAACCCCCTAACAACAAACAACACTAACCCCCTAACAACAAACAACCCTAAACCCCTAACATCAAACAACACTAACCCCCTAACAACACAAAACACTAACACCCTAACAACAAACAACACTAATACCCTAACAACAAAAACCCCTAAACCCCAACAAGAAACAACCCAAAACCCCTAACAACAAACACTAACCCCCTATCAAAAAACAACACTAAACCCCGAACAAGAAACTACCCTAACCCCGTAACAACAAACAACACTAACCCCGTAACAAGAAACAACCCTAACCCCCAACAACGAACAACACTAACCCCCTAACAACAAACAACCCTAAACCCCTAACATCAAAGAACACTAACACCCTAACAACAAACAACCCTAACCCCCTAACAACAAACACTAACCCCCAAACAACAAACAACCCTAACCCCTAAAAACCAAAAACACTAACCCACTAAAAACAAACAACCCTAAACCTCTAACAACAAACAACCCTAACACCCTAACAACAAACAACACTAACCCCCTAACAACAAACAACCCTAAACCCCTAACATCAAACAACACTAACCCCCTAACAACACAAAACACTAACACCCTAACAACAAACAACACTAACACCCTAACAACAAACAACCCTAACCCCTAACAACAAACAACACTAACCCCCTAACAACACAAAACCCTAACACCCTAACAACAAACAACACTAACACCCTAACAACAAACAACACTAACTCCCTAACAACAAACAACCCTAAACCCCTAACAACAAACAACACTAACCCTCTAACAACAAACAACCCTAAACCCATAACATCAAAGAACACTAACACCCTAACAAAAAACAACCCTAACCCCCTAACGACACACACTCACCTCCAAACAAACAACCCTAACCCTTAAAAACCAAAAACATTAACCCACTAACAACAAACAACCCTAATCCACTAACAACGAACAACCCTAACACCCTAACAACAAACAACCCTAAACCCCTAACATCAAACAACACTAACCCCCTAACAACACAAAACACTAACACCGTAACAACAAACAACACTAACACCCTAACAACAAAAACCACTAAACCCCAACTAGAAACCAACCCTAAACCCCTAACAACAAACAACACTAACCACCTAACAACAAACAATCCTAACCAAACAACAAAAAACCCTAACCCACTAACAACAAACAACACTAACACCCTAACAACAAAAAACCCTAACCCCCTAACAACAAACAACACTAACACCCTAACAACAAACAACACTAACACCCTAACAACAAACAACACTAACACCCTAACAACAAACCACACTAACCCCGTAACAACAAACAACCCTAAACCCCTAACATCAAAGAACACTAAAACCCTAACAAAAAACAACCCTAACCCCCTAACAACAAACACTAACCCCCAAACAACAAACAACTCTAACCCCTAAAAACAAAAACACTAACCCACTAACAACAAACAACCCTAACCCACTAACAAGAAACAACCCTAACACCCTAACAACAAACACTAACCCCCTAAGAACAAACAACCCTAACCCCTAAAAACCAAAAACACTAACCCACTAACAACAAACAACCCTAACCCACTAACAACAAACAACCCTAACACCCTAACAACAAACAACACTAACCCCCTAACAACAAACAACCCGTAACCCCTAACATCAAACAACACTAACCCCCTAACGACACAAAACACTAACACCCTAACAACAAACAACACTAACACTCTAACAACAAAAACAACTAAACCCCAACAAGAAACAACCTGAAACCCCTAACAACAAACACTAACCCCCTAACAACAAACAACACTGAACCCCTAACAAGAAACTACCCTAACCCCGTAACAACAAACAACACTAACCCATAACAACAAACAACCCTAACCCCCAAACAACAAACAACCCTAACACCCAAACAACAAACAACCCTAACCCCTTAACAACAAACAATCCTAACCCCCCGAACAACCAAACAACACTAACCCCCTAACCACAATAAACACTAACACCCTAACAACAAAAACCACTAAACCCCAACAAGAAACAACCCTAAACCCCTAACAACAAACAACACTAACCCCCTAACAAAAAACAACCCTATCCAAACAACAAAAAACCCTAACCCACTAACAACAAACAACACTAACACCCTAACAACAAACAACCCTAACTCCCTAACAACAAACAACACTAACACCCTAACAACAAACAACCCTAAACCCCTAGCAACAAACACTAATCCCCTAACAAAAAACAACACTAAACCCCGAACAAGAAACTACCGTAACCCCTTAACAACAAACAACACTAACCCCGTAACAAGAAACAACTCCAACCCCCTAACAACGAACAACACTAACACCTTAACAACAAACAACCCTAAACCCCTAACATCAAAGAACACTAACACCCTAACAACAAACAACCCTAACCCCCTAACAACAAACAACACTAACACCCTAACAACAAACAACCCTAACCCCCTAACAACAAACAACACTAACCCCCTAACAACAAACAACCCTAAACCCCTAACATCAAAGAACACTAACACCCTAACAACAAACAACCCTAACCCCCTAACAACAAACACTAACTCCCAAACAACAAACAACCCTTACCCCTAAAAACAAAAACACTAACCCACTAACAACAAACAACCCTAACCCACTAACAAGAAACAACCCTAACACCCTAACAACAAACACTAACCCCCTAACAACAAACAACACTGAACCCCTAACAAGAAAATACCCTAACCCCGTAACAACAAACAACACTAAACCGTAACAACAAACAAACCTAACCCCCAAACAACAAACAACCCTAAACCCCAAACAACAAACAACCCTAACCCCTTAACAACAAACAATCCTAACCCCCCGAACAACCAACAACACTAACCCCCTAACCACAATAAACACTAACACCCTAACAACAAAAACCACTAAACCCCAACAAGAAACAACCCTAAACCCCTAACAACAAACAACACTAACCCCCTAACAAAAAACAACCCTAACCAAACAACAAAAAACCCTAACCCACCAACAACAAACAACACTAACACCCTAACAACAAACAACCCTAACTCCCTAACAACAAACAACACAAACACCCTAACAACAAACAACCCTAACCCCCTAACAACAAACAACACTAACCCCCTAACAACAAACAACCCTAAACCCCTAACATCAAACAACACTAACCCCCTAACAACACAAAACACTAACACCCTAACAACAAACAACACTAATACCCTAACAACAAAAACCCCTAAACCCCAACAAGAAACAACCCAAAACCCCTAACAACAAACACTAACCCCCTATCAAAAAACAACACTAAACCCCGAACAAGAAACTACCCTAACCCCGTAACAACAAACAACACTAACCCCGTAACAAGAAACAACCCTAACCCCCTAACAACGAACAACACAAACCCCCTAACAACAAACAACCCTAAACCCCTAACATCAAAGAACACTAACACCCTAACAACAAACAACCCTAACCCCCAACAACAAACACTAACCCCCAAACAACAAACAACCCTAACCCCTAAAAACCAAAAACACTAACCCACTAAAAACAAACAACCCTAAACCTCTAACAACAAACAACCCTAACACCCTAACAACAAACACCACTAACCCCCTAACAACAAACAACCCTAAACCCCTAACATCAAACAACACTAACCCCCTAACAACACAAAACACTAACACCCTAACAACAAACAACACTAACACCCTAACAACAAACAACCCTAACCCCTAACAACAAACAACACTAACCCCCTAACAACAAACAACCCTAAACACGTAACATCAAAGAACACTAACACCCTAACAACAAACAACCCTAACGCCCTAACAACAAACACTAACCCCCAAACAACAAACAACCCTAACCCCTAAAAACCAAAAAGTCTAACCCACTAACAACAAACAACCCTAACCCACTAACAACAAACAACCCTAACACCCTAACAACAAACAACACTTACCCCCTAACAACAAACTACCGTAAACCCCTAACATCAAACAACACTAACCCCCTAACAACACAAAACACTAACACCCTAACAACAAACAACCCTAACCCCCTAACAACAAACAACACTAACCCCCTAACAACAAACAACCCTAAACCCCTAACATCAAACAACACTAACCCCCTAACAACACAAAACCCTAACACCCTAACAACAAACAACACTAACACCCTAACAACAAACAACACTAACTCCCTAACAACAAACAACCCTAAACCCCTAACAACAAACAACACTAACCCTCTAACAACAAACAACCCTAAACCCCTAACATCAAAGAACACTAACACCCTAACAAAAAACAACCCTAACCCCCTAACGACACACACTCACCTCCAAACAAACAACCCTAACCCCTAAAAACCAAAAACATTAACCCACTAACAACAAACAACCCTAATCCACTAACAACGAACAACCCTAACACCCTAACAACAAACAACCCTAAACCCCTAACATCAAACAACACTAACCGCCTAACAACAGAAACCACTAAACCCCAACAAGAAACAACCCTAAACCCCTAACAACAAACACTAACCCCCTAACAACAAACAACACTGAACCCCTAACAAGAAAATACCCTAACCCCGTAACAACAAACAACACTAAACCGTAACAACAAACAACCCTAACCCCCAAACAACAAACAACCATAAACCCCAAACAACAAACAACCCTAACCCCTTAACAACAAACAATCCTAACCCCACGAACAACCAACAACACTAACCCCCTAACCACAATAAACACTAACACCCTAACAACAAAAACCACTAAACCCCAACAAGAAACAACCCTAAACCCCTAACAACAAACAACACTAACCCCCTAACAAAAAACAACCCTAACCCCCTAACAACAAACAACACTAACACCCTAACAACAAACAACCCTAACCCCCTAACAACAAACAACACTAACACCCTAACAACAAACAACCCTAACCCCCTAACAACGAACAACACTAACCCCCTAACAACAAACAACCCTAAACCCCTAACATCAAAGAACACTAACACCCTAACAACAAACAACCCTAACCCCCTAACAACAAACACTAACACCCAAACAACAAACAACCCTAACCCCTAAAAAGAAAAACACTAACCCACTAACAACAAACAACCCTAACCCACTAACAAGAAACAACCCTAACACCCTAACAACAAACACTAACCCCCTAACAACAAACAACACTGAACCCCTAACAAGAAAATACCCTAACCCCGTAACAACAAACAACACTAAACCGTAACAACAAACAAACCTAACCCCCAAACAACAAACAACCCTAAACCCCAAACAACAAACAACCCTAACCCCTTAACAACAAACAATCCTAACCCCCCGAACAACCAACAACACTAACCCCCTAACCACAATAAACACTAACACCCTAACAACAAAAACCACTAAACCCCAACAAGAAACAACCCTAAACCCCTAACAACAAACAACACTAACCCCCTAACAAAAAACAACCCTAACCAAACAACAAAAAACCCTAACCCACCAACAACAAACAACACTAACACCCTAACAACAAACAACCCTAACTCCCTAACAACAAACAACACAAACACCCTAACAACAAACAACCCTAACCCCCTAACAACAAACAACACTAACCCCCTAACAACAAACAACCCTAAACCCCTAACATCAAACAACACTAACCCCCTAACAACACAAAACACTAACACCCTAACAACAAACAACACTAATACCCTAACAACAAAAACCCCTAAACCCCAACAAGAAACAACCCAAAACCGCTAACAAACACTAACCCCCTATCAAAAAACAACACTAAACCCCGAACAAGAAACTACCCTAACCCCGTAACAACAAACAACACTAACCCCGCAACAAGAAACAACCCTAACCCCCTAACAACGAACAACACTAACCGCCTAACAACAAACACTAAACCCCTAACATCAAAGAACACTAACACCCTAACAACAAACAACCCTAACCCCCTCACAACAAACACTAACCCCCAAACAACAAACAACCCTAACCCCTAAAAACCAAAAACACTAACCCACTAACAACAAACAACCCTAAACCACTAACAACAAACAACCCTAACACCCTAACAACAAACAACACTAACCCCCTAACAACAAACAACCCTAAACCCCTAACATCAAACAACACTAACCCCCTAACAACACAAAACACTAACACCGTAACAACAAACAACACTAACACCCTAACAACAAAAACCACTAAACCGCAACAAGAAACAACCCTAAACCCCTAACAACAAACAACACTAACCACCTAACAACAAACAATCCTAACCAAACAACAAAAAACCCTAACCCACTAACAACAAACAACACTAACACCCTAACAACAAACAACCCTAACCCCCTAACAACAAACAACACTAACACCCTAACAACAAACAACACTAACACCCTAACAACAAACAACACTAACCCCGTAACAACAAACAACCCTAAACCCCTAACATCAAAGAACACTAACACCCTAACAACAAACAACCCTAACCCCCTAACAACAAACACTAACCCCCAAACAACAAACAACTCTAACCCCTAAAAACAAAAACACTAACCCACTAACAACAAACAACCCTAACCCACTAACAAGAAACAACCCTAACACCCTAACAACAAACACTAACCCCCTAACAACAAACAACCCTAACCCCTAAAAACCAAAAACACTAACCCACTAACAACAAACAACCCTAACCCACTAACAACAAACAACCCTAACACCCTAACAACAAACAACACTAACCCCCTAACAACAAACAACCCGTAACCCCTAACATCAAACAACACTAACCCCCTAACGACACAAAACACTAACACCCTAACAACAAACAACACTAACACTCTAACAACAAAAACAACTAAACCCCAACAAGAAACAACCTGAAACCCCTAACAACAAACACTAACCCCCTAACAACAAACAACACTGAACCCCTAACAAGAAACTACCCTAACCCCGTAACAACAAACAACACTAACCCCCAAACAACAAACAACCCTAACACCCAAACAACAAACAACCCTAACCCCTTAACAACAAACAATCCTAACCCCCCGAACAACCAAACAACACTAACCCCCTAACCACAATAAACACTAACACCCTAACAACAAAAACCACTAAACCCCAACAAGAAACAACCCTAAACCCCTAACAACAAACAACACTAACCCCCTAACAAAAAACAACCCTATCCAAACAACAAAAAACCCTAACCCACTAACAACAAACAACACTAACACCCTAACAACAAACAACCCTAACTCCCTAACAACAAACAACACTAACACCCTAACAACAAACAACCCTAAACCCCTAACAACAAACACTAATCCCCTAACAAAAAACAACACTAAACCCCGAACAAGAAACTACCGTAAACCCTTAACAACAAACAACACTAACCCCGTAACAAGAAACAACACCAACCCCCTAACAACGAACAACACTAACCCCTTAACAACAAACAACCCTAAACCCCTAACATCAAAGAACACTAACACCCTAACAACAAACAACCCTAACCCCCTAACAACAAACAACACTAACACCCTAACAACAAACAACCCTAACCCCCTAACAACAAACAACACTAACCCCCTAACAACAAACAACCCTAAACCCCTATCATCAAAGAACACTAACACCCTAACAACAAAAAACCCTAACTCCCTAACAACAAACAACACAAACACCCTAACAACAAACAACCCTAACCCCCTAACAACAAACAACACTAACCCCCTAACAACAAACAACCCTAAACCCCTAACATCAAACAACACTAACCCCCTAACAACACAAAACACTAACACCCTAACAACAAACAACACTAATACCCTAACAACAAAAACCCCTAAACCCCAACAAGAAACAACCCAAAACCCCTAACAACAAACACTAACCCCCTATCAAAAAACAACACTAAACCCCGAACAAGAAACTACCCTAACCCCGTAACAACAAACAACACTAACCCCGTAACAAGAAACAACCCTAACCCCCTAACAACGAACAACACTAACCCCCTAACAACAAACAACCCTAAACCCCTAACATCAAAGAACACTAACACCCTAACAACAAACAACCCTAACCCCCTAACAACAAACACTAACCCCCAAACAACAAACAACCCTAACCCCTAAAAACCAAAAACACTAACCCACTAAAAACAAACAACCCTAAACCTCTAACAACAAACAACCCTAACACCCTAACAACAAACAACACTAACCCCCTAACAACAAACAACCCTAAACCCCTAACATCAAACAACACTAACCCCCTAACAACACAAAACACTAACACCCTAACAACAAACAACACTAACACCCTAACAACAAACAACCCTAACCCCTAACAACAAACAACACTAACCCCCTAACAACAAACAACCCTAAACACGTAACATCAAAGAACACTAACACCCTAACAACAAACAACCCTAACGCCCTAACAACAAACACTAACCCCCAAACAACAAACAACCCTAACCCCTAAAAACCAAAAAGTCTAACCCACTAACAACAAACAACCCTAACCCACTAACAACAAACAACCCTAACACCCTAACAACAAACAACACTTACCCCCTAACAACAAACTACCGTAAACCCCTAACATCAAACAACACTAACCCCCTAACAACACAAAACACTAACACCCTAACAACAAACAACCCTAAACCCCTAACAACAAACAACACTAACCCCCTAACAACAAACAACCCTAAACCCCTAACATCAAACAACACTAACCCCCTAACAACACAAAACCCTAACACCCTAACAACAAACAACACTAACACCCTAACAACAAACAACACTAACTCCCTAACAACAAACAACCCTAAACCCCTAACAACAAACAACACTAACCCTCTAACAACAAACAACCCTAAACCCATAACATCAAAGAACACTAACACCCTAACAAAAAACAACCCTAACCCCCTAACGACACACACTCACCTCCAAACAAACAACCCTAACCCCTAAAAACCAAAAACATTAACCCACTAACAACAAACAACCCTAATCCACTAACAACGAACAACCCTAACACCCTAACAACAAACAACCCTAAACCCCTAACATCAAACAACACTAACCGCCTAACAACAGAAACCACTAAACCCCAACAAGAAACAACCCTAAACCCCTAACAACAAACACTAACCCCCTAACAACAAACAACACTGAACCCCTAACAAGAAAATACCCTAACCCCGTAACAACAAACAACACTAAACCGTAACAACAAACAACCCTAACCCCCAAACAACAAACAACCATAAACCCCAAACAACAAACAACCCTAACCCCTTAACAACAAACAATCCTAACCCCACGAACAACCAACAACACTAACCCCCTAACCACAATAAACACTAACACCCTAACAACAAAAACCACTAAACCCCAACAACAAACAACCCTAACCCCCTAACAACAAACAACACTAACACCCTAACAACAAACAACCCTAACCCCCTAACAACAAACAACACTAACCCCCTAACAACAAACAACCCTAAACCCCTAACATCAAAGAACACTAACACCCTAACAACAAACAACCCTAACCCCCTAACAACAAACACTAACCCCCAAACAACAAACAACCCTAACCCCTAAAAACAAAAACACTAACCCACTAACAACAAACAACCCTAACCCACTAACAAGAAACAACCCTAACACCCTAACAACAAACACTAACCCCCTAACAACAAACAACACTGAACCCCTAACAAGAAAATACCCTAACCCCGTAACAACAAACAACACTAAACCGTAACAACAAACAAACCTAACCCCCAAACAACAAACAACCCTAAACCCCAAACAACAAACAACCCTAACCCCTTAACAACAAACAATCCTAACCCCCCGAACAACCAACAACACTAACCCCCTAACCACAATAAACACTAACACCCTAACAACAAAAACCACTAAACCCCAACAAGAAACAACCCTAAACCCCTAACAACAAACAACACTAACCCCCTAACAAAAAACAACCCTAACCAAACAACAAAAAACCCTAACCCACCAACAACAAACAACACTAACACCCTAACAACAAACAACCCTAACTCCCTAACAACAAACAACACAAACACCCTAACAACAAACAACCCTAACCCCCTAACAACAAACAACACTAACCCCCTAACAACAAACAACCCTAAACCCCTAACATCAAACAACACTAACCCCCTAACAACACAAAACACTAACACCCTAACAACAAACAACACTAATACCCTAACAACAAAAACCCCTAAACCCCAACAAGAAACAACCCAAAACCCCTAACAACAAACACTAACCCCCTATCAAAAAACAACACTAAACCCCGAACAAGAAACTACCCTAACCCCGTAACAACAAACAACACTAACCCCGTAACAAGAAACAACCCTAACCCCCTAACAACGAACAACACTAACCCCCTAACAACAAACAACCCTAAACCCCTAACATCAAAGAACACTAACACCCTAACAACAAACAACCCTAACCCCCTAACAACAAACACTAACCCCCAAACAACAAACAACCCTAACCCCTAAAAACCAAAAACACTAACCCACTAAAAACAAACAACCCTAAACCTCTAACAACAAACAACCCTAACACCCTAACAACAAACACCACTAACCCCCTAACAACAAACAACCCTAAACCCCTAACATCAAACAACACTAACCCCCTAACAACACAAAACACTAACACCCTAACAACAAACAACACTAACACCCTAACAACAAACAACCCTAACCCCTAACAACAAACAACACTAACCCCCTAACAACAAACAACCCTAAACACCTAACATCAAAGAACACTAACACCCTAACAACAAACAACCCTAACGCCCTAACAACAAACACTAACCCCCAAACAACAAACAACCCTAACCCCTAAAAACCAAAAAGTCTAACCCACTAACAACAAACAACCCTAACCCACTAACAACAAACAACCCTAACACCCTAACAACAAACAACACTTACCCCCTAACAACAAACTACCGTAAACCCCTAACATCAAACAACACTAACCCCCTAACAACACAAAACACTAACACCCTAACAACAAACAACCCTAAACCCCTAACAACAAACAACACTAACCCCCTAACAACAAACAACCCTAAACCCCTAACATCAAACAACACTAACCCCCTAACAACACAAAACCCTAACACCCTAACAACAAACAACACTAACACCCTAACAACAAACAACACTAACTCCCTAACAACAAACAACCCTAAACCCCTAACAACAAACAACACTAACCCTCTAACAACAAACAACCCTAAACCCATAACATCAAAGAACACTAACACCCTAACAAAAAACAACCCTAACCCCCTAACGACACACACTCACCTCCAAACAAACAACCCTAACCCCTAAAAACCAAAAACATTAACCCACTAACAACAAACAACCCTAATCCACTAACAACGAACAACCCTAACACCCTAACAACAAACAACCCTAAACCCCTAACATCAAACAACACTAACCGCCTAACAACAGAAACCACTAAACCCCAACAAGAAACAACCCTAAACCCCTAACAACAAACACTAACCCCCTAACAACAAACAACACTGAACCCCTAACAAGAAAATACCCTAACCCCGTAACAACAATCAACACTAAACCGTAACAACAAACAACCCTAACCCCCAAACAACAAACAACCATAAACCCCAAACAACAAACAACCCTAACCCCTTAACAACAAACAATCCTAACCCCACGAACAACCAACAACACTAACCCCCTAACCACAATAAACACTAACACCCTAACAACAAAAACCACTAAACCCCAACAACAAACAACCCTAACCCCCTAACAACAAACAACACTAACACCCTAACAACAAACAACCCTAACCCCCTAACAACAAACAACACTAACCCCCTAACAACAAACAACCCTAAACCCCTAACATCAAAGAACACTAACACCCTAACAACAAACAACCCTAACCCCCTAACAACAAACACTAACCCCCAAACAACAAACAACCCTAACCCCTAAAAACAAAAACACTAACCCACTAACAACAAACAACCCTAACCCACTAACAAGAAACAACCCTAACACCCTAACAACAAACACTAACCCCCTAACAACAAACAACACTGAACCCCTAACAAGAAAATACCCTAACCCCGTAACAACAAACAACACTAAACCGTAACAACAAACAAACCTAACCCCCAAACAACAAACAACCCTAAACCCCAAACAACAAACAACCCTAACCCCTTAACAACAAACAATCCTAACCCCCCGAACAACCAACAACACTAACCCCCTAACCACAATAAACACTAACACCCTAACAACAAAAACCACTAAACCCCAACAAGAAACAACCCTAAACCGCCAACAACAAACAACACTAACCCCCTAACAAAAAACAACCCTAACCAAAGAACAAAAAACCCTAACCCACCAACAACAAACAACACTAACACCCTAACAACAAACAACCCTAACTCCCTAACAACAAACAACACAAACACCCTAACAACAAACAACCCTAACCCCCTAACAACAAACAACACTAACCCCCTAACAACAAACAACCCTAAACCCCTAACATCAAACAACACTAACCCCCTAACAACACAAAACACTAACACCCTAACAACAAACAACACTAATACCCTAACAACAAAAACCCCTAAACCCCAACAAGAAACAACCCAAAACCCCTAACAACAAACACTAACCCCCTATCAAAAAACAACACTAAACCCCGAACAAGAAACTACCCTAACCCCGTAACAACAAACAACACTAACCCCGTAACAAGAAACAACCCTAACCCCCTAACAACGAACAACACTAACCCCCTAACAACAAACAACCCTAAACCCCTAACATCAAAGAACACTAACACCCTAACAACAAACAACCCTAACCCCCTAACAACAAACACTAACCCCCAAACAACAAACAACCCTAACCCCTAAAAACCAAAAACACTAACCCACTAAAAACAAACAACCCTAAACCTCTAACAACAAACAACCCTAACACCCTAACAACAAACAACACTAACCCCCTAACAACAAACAACCCTAAACCCCTAACATCAAACAACACTAACCCCCTAACAACACAAAACACTAACACCCTAATAACAAACAACACTAACACCCTAACAACAAACAACCCTAACCCCTAACAACAAACAACACTAACCCCCTAACAACAAACAACCCTAAACACCTAACATCAAAGAACACTAACACCCTAACAACAAACAACCCTAACGCCCTAACAACAAACACTAACCCCCAAACAACAAACAACCCTAACCCCTAAAAACCAAAAAGTCTAACCCACTAACAACAAACAACCCTAACCCACTAACAACAAACAACCCTAACACCCTAACAACAAACAACACTTACCCCCTAACAACAAACTACCGTAAACCCCTAACATCAAACAACACTAACCCCCTAACAACACAAAACACTAACACCCTAACAACAAACAACCCTAACCCCCTAACAACAAACAACACTAACCCCCTAACAACAAACAACCCTAAACCCCTAACATCAAACAACACTAACCCCCTAACAACACAAAACCCTAAAACCCTAACAACAAACAACACTAACACCCTAACAACAAACAACACTAACTCCCTAACAACAAACAACCCTAAACCCCTAACAACAAACAACACTAACCCTCTAACAACAAACAACCCTAAACCCATAACATCAAAGAACACTAACACCGTAACAAAAAACAACCCTAACCCCCTAACGACACACACTCACCTCCAAACAAACAACCCTAACCCCTAAAAACCAAAAACATTAACCCACTAACAACAAACAACCCTAATCCACTAACAACGAACAACCCTAACACCCTAACAACAAAAAACCCTAAACCCCTAACATCAAACAACACTAACCGCCTAACAACAGAAACCACTATACCCCAACAAGAAACAACCCTAAACCCCTAACAACAAACACTAACCCCCTAACAACAAACAACACTGAACCCCTAACAAGAAAATACCCTAACCCCGTAACAACAAACAACACTAAACCGTAACAACAAACAACCCTAACCCCCAAACAACAAACAACCATAAACCCCAAACAACAAACAACCCTAACCCCTTAACAACAAACAATCCAAACCCCACGAACAACCAACAACACTAACCCCCTAACCACAATAAACACTAACACCCTAACAACAAAAACCACTAAACCCCAACAACAAACAATCCTAACCCCCTAACAACAAACAACACTAACACCCTAACAACAAACAACCCTAACCCCCTAAAAACAAACAACACTAACCCCCTAACAACAAACAACCCTAAACCCCTAACATCAAAGAACACTAACACCCTAACAACAAACAACCCTAACCCCCTAACAACAAACACTAACCCCCAAACAACAAACAACCCTAACCCCTAAAAACAAAAACACTAACCCACTAACAACAAGCAACCCTAACCCACTAACAAGAAACAACCCTAACACCCTAACAACAAACACTAACCCCCTAACAACAAACAACACTGAACCCCTAACAAGAAAATACCCTAACCCCGTAACAACAAACAACACTAAACCGTAACAACAAACAAACCTAACCCCCAAACAACAAACAACCCTAAACCCCAAACAACAAACAACCCTAACCCCTTAACAACAAACAATCCTAACCCCCCGAACAACCAACAACACTAACCCCCTAACCACAATAAACACTAACACCCTAACAACAAAAACCACTAAACCCCAACAAGAAACAACCCTAAACCCCTAACAACAAACAACACTAACCCCCTAACAAAAAACAACCCTAACCAAACAACAAAAAACCCTAACCCACCAACAACAAACAACACTAACACCCTAACAACAAACAACCCTAACTCCCTAACAACAAACAACACAAACACCCTAACAACAAACAACCCTAACCCCCTAACAACAAACAACACTAACCCCCTAACAACAAACAACCCTAAACCCCTAACATCAAACAACACTAACCCCCTAACAACACAAAACACTAACACCCTAACAACAAACAACACTAATACCCTAACAACAAAAACCCCTAAACCCCAACAAGAAACAACCCAAAACCCCTAACAACAAACACTAACCCCCTATCAAAAAACAACACTAAACCCCGAACAAGAAACTACCCTAACCCCGTAACAACAAACAACACTAACCCCGTAACAAGAAACAACCCTAACCCCCTAACAACGAACAACACTAACCCCCTAACAACAAACAACCCTAAACCCCTAACATCAAAGAACACTAACACCCTAACAACAAACAACCCTAACCCCCTAACAACAAACACTAACCCCCAAACAACAAACAACCCTAACCCCTAAAAACCAAAAACACTAACCCACTAAAAACAAACAACCCTAAACCTCTAACAACAAACAACCCTAACACCCTAACAACAAACACCACTAACCCCCTAACAACAAACAACCCTAAACCCCTAACATCAAACAACACTAACCCCCTAACAACACAAAACACTAACACCCTAACAACAAACAACACTAACACCCTAACAACAAACAACCCTAACCCCTAACAACAAACAACACTAACCCCCTAACAACAAACAACCCTAAACACCTAACATCAAAGAACACTAACACCCTAACAACAAACAACCCTAACGCCCTAACAACAAACACTAACCCCCAAACAACAAACAACCCTAACCCCTAAAAACCAAAAAGTCTAACCCACTAACAACAAACAACCCTAACCCACTAACAACAAACAACCCTAACACCCTAACAACAAACAACACTTACCCCCTAACAACAAACTACCGTAAACCCCTAACATCAAACAACACTAACCCCCTAACAACACAAAACACTAACACCCTAACAACAAACAACCCTAACCCCCTAACAACAAACAACACTAACCCCCTAACAACAAACAACCCTAAACCCCTAACATCAAACAACACTAACCCCCTAACAACACAAAACCCTAACACCCTAACAACAAACAACACTAACACCCTAACAACAAACAACACTAACTCCCTAACAACAAACAACCCTAAACCCCTAACAACAAACAACACTAACCCTCTAACAACAAACAACCCTAAACCCCTAACATCAAAGAACACTAACACCCTAACAAAAAACAACCCTAACCCCCTAACGACACACACTCACCTCCAAACAAACAACCCTAACCCCTAAAAACCAAAAACATTAACCCACTAACAACAAACAACCCTAATCCACTAACAACGAACAACCCTAACACCCTAACAACAAACAACCCTAAACCCCTAACATCAAACAACACTAACCGCCTAACAACAGAAACCACTAAACCCCAACAAGAAACAACCCTAAACCCCTAACAACAAACACTAACCCCCTAACAACAAACAACACTGAACCCCTAACAAGAAAATACCCTAACCCCGTAACAACAAACAACACTAAACCGTAACAACAAACAACCCTAACCCCCAAACAACAAACAACCATAAACCCCAAACAACAAACAACCCTAACCCCTTAACAACAAACAATCCTAATCCCACGAACAACCAACAACACTAACCCCCTAACCACAATAAACACTAACACCCTAACAACAAAAACCACTAAACCCCAACAACAAACAACCCTAACCCCCTAACAACAAACAACACTAACACCCTAACAACAAACAACCCTAACCCCCTAACAACAAACAACACTAACCCCCTAACAACAAACAACCCTAAACCCCTAACATCAAAGAACACTAACACCCTAACAACAAACAACCCTAACCCCCTAACAACAAACACTAACCCCCAAACAACAAACAACCCTAACCCCTAAAAACAAAAACACTAACCCACTAACAACAAACAACCCTAACCCACTAACAAGAAACAACCCTAACACCCTAACAACAAACACTAACCCCCTAACAACAAACAACACTGAACCCCTAACAAGAAAATACCCTAACCCCGTAACAACAAACAACACTAAACCGTAACAACAAACAAACCTAACCCCCAAACAACAAACAACCCTAAACCCCAAACAACAAACAACCCTAACCCCTTAACAACAAACAATCCTAACCCCCCGAACAACCAACAACACTAACCCCCTAACCACAATAAACACTAACACCCTAACAACAAAAACCACTAAACCCCAACAAGAAACAACCCTAAACCCCTAACAACAAACAACACTAACCCCCTAACAAAAAACAACCCTAACCAAACAACAAAAAACCCTAACCCACCAACAACAAACAACACTAACACCCTAACAACAAACAACCCTAACTCCCTAACAACAAACAACACAAACACCCTAACAACAAACAACCCTAACCCCCTAACAACAAACAACACTAACCCCCTAACAACAAACAACCCTAAACCCCTAACATCAAACAACACTAACCCCCTAACAACACAAAACACTAACACCCTAACAACAAACAACACTAATACCCTAACAACAAAAACCCCTAAACCCCAACAAGAAACAACCCAAAACCCCTAACAACAAACACTAACCCCCTATCAAAAAACAACACTAAACCCCGAACAAGAAACTACCCTAACCCCGTAACAACAAACAACACTAACCCCGTAACAAGAAACAACCCTAACCCCCTAACAACGAACAACACTAACCCCCTAACAACAAACAACCCTAAACCCCTAACATCAAAGAACACTAACACCCTAACAACAAACAACCCTAACCCCCTAACAACAAACACTAACCCCCAAACAACAAACAACCCTAACCCCTAAAAACCAAAAACACTAACCCACTAAAAACAAACAACCCTAAACCTCTAACAACAAACAACCCTAACACCCTAACAACAAACAACACTAACCCCCTAACAACAAACAACCCTAAACCCCTAACATCAAACAACACTAACCCCCTAACAACACAAAACACTAACACCCTAACAACAAACAACCCTAACCCCTAACAACAAACAACACTAACCCCCTAACAACAAACAACCCTAAACACCTAACATCAAAGAACACTAACACCCTAACAACAAACAACCCTAATGCCCTAACAACAAACACTAACCCCCAAACAACAAACCACCCTAACCCCTAAAAACCAAAAAGTCTAACCCACTAACAACAAACAACCCTAACCCACTAACAACAAACAACCCTAACACCCTAACAACAAACAACACTTACCCCCTAACAACAAACTACCGTAAACCCCTAACATCAAACAACACTAACCCCCTAACAACACAAAACACTAACACCCTAACAACAAACAACCCTAACCCCCTAACAACAAACAACACTAACCCCCTAACAACAAACAACCCTAAACCCCTAACATCAAACAACACTAACCCCCTAACAACACAAAACCCTAACACCCTAACAACAAACAACACTAACACCCTAACAACAAACAACACTAACTCCCTAACAACAAACAACCCTAAACCCCTAACAACAAACAACACTAACCCTCTAACAACAAACAACCCTAAACCCCTAACATCAAAGAACACTAACACCCTAACAAAAAACAACCCTAACCCCCTAACGACACACACTCACCTCCAAACAAACAACCCTAACCCCTAAAAACCAAAAACATTAACCCACTAACAACAAACAACCCTAATCCACTAACAACGAACAACCCTAACACCCTAACAACAAACAACCCTAAACCCCTAACATCAAACAACACTAACCGCCTAACAACAGAAACCACTAAACCCCAACAAGAAACAACCCTAAACCCCTAACAACAAACACTAACCCCCTAACAACAAACAACACTGAACCCCTAACAAGAAAATACCCTAACCCCGTAACAACAAACAACACTAAACCGTAACAACAAACAACCCTAACCCCCAAACAACAAACAACCATAAACCCCAAACAACAAACAACCCTAACCCCTTAACAACAAACAATCCTAATCCCACGAACAACCAACAACACTAACCCCCTAACCACAATAAACACTAACACCCTAACAACAAAAACCACTAAACCCCAACAACAAACAACCCTAACCCCCTAACAACAAACAACACTAACACCCTAACAACAAACAACCCTAACCCCCTAACAACAAACAACACTAACCCCCTAACAACAAACAACCCTAAACCCCTAACATCAAAGAACACTAACACCCTAACAACAAACAACCCTAACCCCCTAACAACAAACACTAACCCCCAAACAACAAACAACCCTAACCCCTAAAAACAAAAACACTAACCCACTAACAACAAACAACCCTAACCCACTAACAAGAAACAACCCTAACACCCTAACAACAAACACTAACCCCCTAACAACAAACAACACTGAACCCCTAACAAGAAAATACCCTAACCCCGTAACAACAAACAACACTAAACCGTAACAACAAACAAACCTAACCCCCAAACAACAAACAACCCTAAACCCCAAACAACAAACAACCCTAACCCCTTAACAACAAACAATCCTAACCCCCCGAACAACCAACAACACTAACCCCCTAACCACAATAAACACTAACACCCTAACAACAAAAACCACTAAACCCCAACAAGAAACAACCCTAAACCCCTAACAACAAACAACACTAACCCCCTAACAAAAAACAACCCTAACCAAACAACAAAAAACCCTAACCCACCAACAACAAACAACACTAACACCCTAACAACAAACAACCCTAACTCCCTAACAACAAACAACACAAACACCCTAACAACAAACAACCCTAACCCCCTAACAACAAACAACACTAACCCCCTAACAACAAACAACCCTAAACCCCTAACATCAAACAACACTAACCCCCTAACAACACAAAACACTAACACCCTAACAACAAACAACACTAATACCCTAACAACAAAAACCCCTAAACCCCAACAAGAAACAACCCAAAACCCCTAACAACAAACACTAACCCCCTATCAAAAAACAACACTAAACCCCGAACAAGAAACTACCCTAACCCCGTAACAACAAACAACACTAACCCCGTAACAAGAAACAACCCTAACCCCCTAACAACGAACAACACTAACCCCCTAACAACAAACAACCCTAAACCCCTAACATCAAAGAACACTAACACCCTAACAACAAACAACCCTAACCCCCTAACAACAAACACTAACCCCCAAACAACAAACAACCCTAACCCCTAAAAACCAAAAACACTAACCCACTAAAAACAAACAACCCTAAACCTCTAACAACAAACAACCCTAACACCCTAACAACAAACAACACTAACCCCCTAACAACAAACAACCCTAAACCCCTAACATCAAACAACACTAACCCCCTAACAACACAAAACACTAACACCCTAACAACAAACAACCCTAACCCCTAACAACAAACAACACTAACCCCCTAACAACAAACAACCCTAAACACCTAACATCAAAGAACACTAACACCCTAACAACAAACAACCCTAATGCCCTAACAACAAACACTAACCCCCAAACAACAAACCACCCTAACCCCTAAAAACCAAAAAGTCTAACCCACTAACAACAAACAACCCTAACCCACTAACAACAAACAACCCTAACACCCTAACAACAAACAACACTTACCCCCTAACAACAAACTACCGTAAACCCCTAACATCAAACAACACTAACCCCCTAACAACACAAAACACTAACACCCTAACAACAAACAACCCTAACCCCCTAACAACAAACAACACTAACCCCCTAACAACAAACAACCCTAAACCCCTAACATCAAACAACACTAACCCCCTAACAACACAAAACCCTAACACCCTAACAACAAACAACACTAACACCCTAACAACAAACAACACTAACTCCCTAACAACAAACAACCCTAAACCCCTAACAACAAACAACACTAACCCTCTAACAACAAACAACCCTAAACCCCTAACATCAAAGAACACTAACACCGTAACAAAAAACAACCCTAACCCCCTAACGACACACACTCACCTCCAAACAAACAACCCTAACCCCTAAAAACCAAAAACATTAACCCACTAACAACAAACAACCCTAATCCACTAACAACGAACAACCCTAACACCCTAACAACAAACAACCCTAAACCCCTAACATCAAACAACACTAACCGCCTAACAACAGAAACCACTAAACCCCAACAAGAAACAACCCTAAACCCCTAACAACAAACACTAACCCCCTAACAACAAACAACACTGAACCCCTAACAAGAAAATACCCTAACCCCGTAACAACAAACAACACTAAACCGTAACAACAAACAACCCTAACCCCCAAACAACAAACAACCATAAACCCCAAACAACAAACAACCCTAACCCCTTAACAACAAACAATCCTAATCCCACGAACAACCAACAACACTAACCCCCTAACCACAATAAACACTAACACCCTAACAACAAAAACCACTAAACCCCAACAACAAACAACCCTAACCCCCTAACAACAAACAACACTAACACCCTAACAACAAACAACCCTAACCCCCTAACAACAAACAACACTAACCCCCTAACAACAAACAACCCTAAACCCCTAACATCAAAGAACACTAACACCCTAACAACAAACAACCCTAACCCCCTAACAACAAACACTAACCCCCAAACAACAAACAACCCTAACCCCTAAAAACAAAAACACTAACCCACTAACAACAAACAACCCTAACCCACTAACAAGAAACAACCCTAACACCCTAACAACAAACACTAACCCCCTAACAACAAACAACACTGAACCCCTAACAAGAAAATACCCTAACCCCGTAACAACAAACAACACTAAACCGTAACAACAAACAAACCTAACCCCCAAACAACAAACAACCCTAAACCCCAAACAACAAACAACCCTAACCCCTTAACAACAAACAATCCTAACCCCCCGAACAACCAACAACACTAACCCCCTAACCACAATAAACACTAACACCCTAACAACAAAAACCACTAAACCCCAACAAGAAACAACCCTAAACCCCTAACAACAAACAACACTAACCCCCTAACAAAAAACAACCCTAACCAAACAACAAAAAACCCTAACCCACCAACAACAAACAACACTAACACCCTAACAACAAACAACCCTAACTCCCTAACAACAAACAACACAAACACCCTAACAACAAACAACCCTAACCCCCTAACAACAAACAACACTAACCCCCTAACAACAAACAACCCTAAACCCCTAACATCAAACAACACTAACCCCCTAACAACACAAAACACTAACACCCTAACAACAAACAACACTAATACCCTAACAACAAAAACCCCTAAACCCCAACAAGAAACAACCCAAAACCCCTAACAACAAACACTAACCCCCTATCAAAAAACAACACTAAACCCCGAACAAGAAACTACCCTAACCCCGTAACAACAAACAACACTAACCCCGTAACAAGAAACAACCCTAACCCCCTAACAACGAACAACACTAACCCCCTAACAACAAACAACCCTAAACCCCTAACATCAAAGAACACTAACACCCTAACAACAAACAACCCTAACCCCCTAACAACAAACACTAACCCCCAAACAACAAACAACCCTAACCCCTAAAAACCAAAAACACTAACCCACTAAAAACAAACAACCCTAAACCTCTAACAACAAACAACCCTAACACCCTAACAACAAACAACACTAACCCCCTAACAACAAACAACCCTAAACCCCTAACATCAAACAACACTAACCCCCTAACAACACAAAACACTAACACCCTAACAACAAACAACCCTAACCCCTAACAACAAACAACACTAACCCCCTAACAACAAACAACCCTAAACACCTAACATCAAAGAACACTAACACCCTAACAACAAACAACCCTAATGCCCTAACAACAAACACTAACCCCCAAACAACAAACCACCCTAACCCCTAAAAACCAAAAAGTCTAACCCACTAACAACAAACAACCCTAACCCACTAACAACAAACAACCCTAACACCCTAACAACAAACAACACTTACCCCCTAACAACAAACTACCGTAAACCCCTAACATCAAACAACACTAACCCCCTAACAACACAAAACACTAACACCCTAACAACAAACAACCCTAACCCCCTAACAACAAACAACACTAACCCCCTAACAACAAACAACCCTAAACCCCTAACATCAAACAACACTAACCCCCTAACAACACAAAACCCTAACACCCTAACAACAAACAACACTAACACCCTAACAACAAACAACACTAACTCCCTAACAACAAACAACCCTAAACCCCTAACAACAAACAACACTAACCCTCTAACAACAAACAACCCTAAACCCCTAACATCAAAGAACACTAACACCGTAACAAAAAACAACCCTAACCCCCTAACGACACACACTCACCTCCAAACAAACAACCCTAACCCCTAAAAACCAAAAACATTAACCCACTAACAACAAACAACCCTAATCCACTAACAACGAACAACCCTAACACCCTAACAACAAACAACCCTAAACCCCTAACATCAAACAACACTAACCGCCTAACAACAGAAACCACTAAACCCCAACAAGAAACAACCCTAAACCCCTAACAACAAACACTAACCCCCTAACAACAAACAACACTGAACCCCTAACAAGAAAATACCCTAACCCCGTAACAACAAACAACACTAAACCGTAACAACAAACAACCCTAACCCCCAAACAACAAACAACCATAAACCCCAAACAACAAACAACCCTAACCCCTTAACAACAAACAATCCTAATCCCACGAACAACCAACAACACTAACCCCCTAACCACAATAAACACTAACACCCTAACAACAAAAACCACTAAACCCCAACAACAAACAACCCTAACCCCCTAACAACAAACAACACTAACACCCTAACAACAAACAACCCTAACCCCCTAACAACAAACAACACTAACCCCCTAACAACAAACAACCCTAAACCCCTAACATCAAAGAACACTAACACCCTAACAACAAACAACCCTAACCCCCTAACAACAAACACTAACCCCCAAACAACAAACAACCCTAACCCCTAAAAACAAAAACACTAACCCACTAACAACAAACAACCCTAACCCACTAACAAGAAACAACCCTAACACCCTAACAACAAACACTAACCCCCTAACAACAAACAACACTGAACCCCTAACAAGAAAATACCCTAACCCCGTAACAACAAACAACACTAAACCGTAACAACAAACAAACCTAACCCCCAAACAACAAACAACCCTAAACCCCAAACAACAAACAACCCTAACCCCTTAACAACAAACAATCCTAACCCCCCGAACAACCAACAACACTAACCCCCTAACCACAATAAACACTAACACCCTAACAACAAAAACCACTAAACCCCAACAAGAAACAACCCTAAACCCCTAACAACAAACAACACTAACCCCCTAACAAAAAACAACCCTAACCAAACAACAAAAAACCCTAACCCACCAACAACAAACAACACTAACACCCTAACAACAAACAACCCTAACTCCCTAACAACAAACAACACAAACACCCTAACAACAAACAACCCTAACCCCCTAACAACAAACAACACTAACCCCCTAACAACAAACAACCCTAAACCCCTAACATCAAACAACACTAACCCCCTAACAACACAAAACACTAACACCCTAACAACAAACAACACTAATACCCTAACAACAAAAACCCCTAAACCCCAACAAGAAACAACCCAAAACCCCTAACAACAAACACTAACCCCCTATCAAAAAACAACACTAAACCCCGAACAAGAAACTACCCTAACCCCGTAACAACAAACAACACTAACCCCGTAACAAGAAACAACCCTAACCCCCTAACAACGAACAACACTAACCCCCTAACAACAAACAACCCTAAACCCCTAACATCAAAGAACACTAACACCCTAACAACAAACAACCCTAACCCCCTAACAACAAACACTAACCCCCAAACAACAAACAACCCTAACCCCTAAAAACCAAAAACACTAACCCACTAAAAACAAACAACCCTAAACCTCTAACAACAAACAACCCTAACACCCTAACAACAAACAACACTAACCCCCTAACAACAAACAACCCTAAACCCCTAACATCAAACAACACTAACCCCCTAACAACACAAAACACTAACACCCTAACAACAAACAACCCTAACCCCTAACAACAAACAACACTAACCCCCTAACAACAAACAACCCTAAACACCTAACATCAAAGAACACTAACACCCTAACAACAAACAACCCTAATGCCCTAACAACAAACACTAACCCCCAAACAACAAACCACCCTAACCCCTAAAAACCAAAAAGTCTAACCCACTAACAACAAACAACCCTAACACACTAACAACAAACAACCCTAACACCCTAACAACAAACAACACTTACCCCCTAACAACAAACTACCGTAAACCCCTAACATCAAACAACACTAACCCCCTAACAACACAAAACACTAACACCCTAACAACAAACAACCCTAACCCCCTAACAACAAACAACACTAACCCCCTAACAACAAACAACCCTAAACCCCTAACATCAAACAACACTAACCCCCTAACAACACAAAACCCTAACACCCTAACAACAAACAACACTAACACCCTAACAACAAACAACACTAACTCCCTAACAACAAACAACCCTAAACCCCTAACAACAAACAACACTAACCCTCTAACAACAAACAACCCTAAACCCCTAACATCAAAGAACACTAACACCGTAACAAAAAACAACCCTAACCCCCTAACGACACACACTCACCTCCAAACAAACAACCCTAACCCCTAAAAACCAAAAACATTAACCCACTAACAACAAACAACCCTAATCCACTAACAACGAACAACCCTAACACCCTAACAACAAACAACCCTAAACCCCTAACATCAAACAACACTAACCGCCTAACAACAGAAACCACTAAACCCCAACAAGAAACAACCCTCAACCCCTAACAACAAACACTAACCCCCTAACAACAAACAACACTGAACCCCTAACAAGAAAATACCCTAACCCCGTAACAACAAACAACACTAAACCGTAACAACAAACAACCCTAACCCCCAAACAACAAACAACCATAAACCCCAAACAACAAACAACCCTAACCCCTTAACAACAAACAATCCTAACCCCACGAACAACCAACAACACTAACCCCCTAACCACAATAAACACTAACACCCTAACAACAAAAACCACTAAACCCCAACAACAAACAACCCTAACCCCCTAACAACAAACAACACTAACACCCTAACAACAAACAACCCTAACCCCCTAACAACAAACAACACTAACCCCCTAACAACAAACAACCCTAAACCCCTAACATCAAAGAACACTAACACCCTAACAACAAACAACCCTAACCCCCTAACAACAAACACTAACCCCCAAACAACAAACAACCCTAACCCCTAAAAACAAAAACACTAACCCACTAACAACAAACAACCCTAACCCACTAACAAGAAACAACCCTAACACCCTAACAACAAACACTAACCCCCTAACAACAAACAACACTGAACCCCTAACAAGAAAATACCCTAACCCCGTAACAACAAACAACACTAAACCGTAACAACAAACAAACCTAACCCCCAAACAACAAACAACCCTAAACCCCAAACAACAAACAACCCTAACCCCTTAACAACAAACAATCCTAAACCCCCGAACAACCAACAACACTAACCCTCTAACCACAATAAACACTAACACCCTAACAACAAAAACCACTAAACCCCAACAAGAAACAACCCTAAACCCCTAACAACAAACAACACTAACCCCCTAACAAAAAACAACCCTAACCAAACAACAAAAAACCCTAACCCACCAACAACAAACAACACTAACACCCTAACAACAAACAACCCTAACTCCCTAACAACAAACAACACAAACACCCTAACAAAAAACAACCCTAACCCCCTAACAACAAACAACACTAACCCCCTAACAACAAACAACCCTAAACCCCTAACATGAAACAACACTAACCCCCTAACAACACAAAACACTAACACCCTAACAACAAACAACACTAATACCCTAACAACAAAAACCCCTAAACCCCAACAAGAAACAACCCAAAACCCCTAACAACAAACACTAACCCCCTATCAAAAAACAACACTAAACCCCGAACAAGAAACTACCCTAACCCCGTAACAACAAACAACACTAACCCCGTAACAAGAAACAACCCTAACCCCCTAACAACGAACAACACTAACCCCCTAACAACAAACAACCCTAAACCCCTAACATCAAAGAACACTAACAACCTAACAACAAACAACCCTAACCCCCTAACAACAAACACTAACCCCCAAACAACAAACAACCCTAACCCCTAAAAACCAAAAACACTAACCCACTAAAAACAAACAACCCTAAACCTCTAACAACAATCAACCCTAACACCCTAACAACAAACAACACTAACCCCCTAACAACAAACAACCCTAAACCCCTAACATCAAACACTAACCCCCTATCAAAAAACAACACTAAACCCCGAACAAGAAACTACCCTAACCCCGTAACAACAAACAACACTAACCCCGTAACAAGAAACAACCCTAACCCCCTAACAACGAACAACACTAACCCCCTAACAACAAACAACCCTAAACCCCTAACATCAAAGAACACTAACACCCTAACAACAAACAACCCTAACCCCCTAACAACAAACACTAACCCCCAAACAACAAACAACCCTAACCCCTAAAAACCAAAAACACTAACCCACTAAAAACAAACAACCCTAAACCTCTAACAACAAACAACCCTAACACCCTAACAACAAACACCACTAACCCCCTAACAACAAACAACCCTAAACCCCTAACATCAAACAACACTAACCCCCTAACAACACAAAACACTAACACCCTAACAACAAACAACACTAACACCCTAACAACAAACAACCCTAACCCCTAACAACAAACAACACTAACCCCCTAACAACAAACAACCCTAAACACCTAACATCAAAGAACACTAACACCCTAACAACAAACAACCCTAACGCCCTAACAACAAACACTAACCCCCAAACAACAAACAACCCTAACCCCTAAAAACCAAAAAGTCTAACCCACTAACAACAAACAACCCTAACCCACTAACAACAAACAACCCTAACACCCTAACAACAAACAACACTTACCCCCTAACAACAAACTACCGTAAACCCCTAACATCAAACAACACTAACCCCCTAACAACACAAAACACTAACACCCTAACAACAAACAACCCTAACCCCCTAACAACAAACAACACTAACCCCCTAACAACAAACAACCCTAAACCCCTAACATCAAACAACACTAACCCCCTAACAACACAAAACCCTAACACCCTAACAACAAACAACACTAACACCCTAACAACAAACAACACTAACTCCCTAACAACAAACAACCCTAAACCCCTAACAACAAACAACACTAACCCTCTAACAACAAACAACCCTAAACCCCTAACATCAAAGAACACTAACACCCTAACAAAAAACAACCCTAACCCCCTAACGACACACACTCACCTCCAAACAAACAACCCTAACCCCTAAAAACCAAAAACATTAACCCACTAACAACAAACAACCCTAATCCACTAACAACGAACAACCCTAACACCCTAACAACAAACAACCCTAAACCCCTAACATCAAACAACACTAACCGCCTAACAACAGAAACCACTAAACCCCAACAAGAAACAACCCTAAACCCCTAACAACAAACACTAACCCCCTAACAACAAACAACACTGAACCCCTAACAAGAAAATACCCTAACCCCGTAACAACAAACAACACTAAACCGTAACAACAAACAACCCTAACCCCCAAACAACAAACAACCATAAACCCCAAACAACAAACAACCCTAACCCCTTAACAACAAACAATCCTAACCCCACGAACAACCAACAACACTAACCCCCTAACCACAATAAACACTAACACCCTAACAACAAAAACCACTAAACCCCAACAAGAAACAACCCTAAACCCCTAACAACAAACAACACTAACCCCCTAACAAAAAACAACCCTAACCCCCTAACAACAAAAAACACTAACACCCTAACAACAAACAACCCTAACCCCCTAACAACAAACAACACTAACACCCTAACAACAAACAACCCTAACCCCCTAACAACAAACAACACTAACCCCCTAACAACAAACAACCCTAAACCCCTAACATCAAAGAACACTAACACCCTAACAACAAACAACCCTAACCCCCTAACAACAAACACTAACCCCCAAACAACAAACAACCCTAACCCCTAAAAAGAAAAACGCTAACCCACTAACAACAAACAACCCTAACCCACTAACAAGAAACAACCCTAACACCCTAACAACAAACACTAACCCCCTAACAACAAACAACACTGAACCCCTAACAGAAAATACCCTAACCCCGTAACAACAAACAACACTAAACCGTAACAACAAACAAACCTAACCCCCAAACAACAAACAACCCTAACCCCTTAACAACAAACAATCCTAACCCCCCGAACAACCAACAACACTAACCCCCTAACCACAATAAACACTAACACCCTAACAACAAAAACCACTAAACCCCAACAAGAAACAACCCTAAACCCCTAACAACAAACAACACTAACCCCCTAACAAAAAACAACCCTAACCAAACAACAAAAAACCCTAACCCACCAACAACAAACAACACTAACACCCTAACAACAAACAACCCTAACTCCCTAACAACAAACAACACGAACACCCTAACAACAAACAACCCTAACCCCCTAACAACAAACAACACTAACCCCCTAACAACAAACAACCCTAAACCCCTAACATCAAACAACACTAACCCCCTAACAACACAAAACACTAACACCCTAACAACAAACAACACTAATACCCTAACAACAAAAACCCCTAAACCCCAACAAGAAACAACCCAAAACCCCTAACAACAAACACTAACCCCCTATCAAAAAACAACACTAAACCCCGAACAAGAAACTACCCTAACCCCGTAACAACAAACAACACTAACCCCGTAACAAGAAACAACACTAACCCCCTAACAACGAACAACACTAACCCCCTAACAACAAACAACCCTAAACCCCTAACATCAAAGAACACTAACACCCTAACAACAAACAACCCTAACCCCCTAACAACAAACACTAACCCCCAAACAACAAACAACCCTAACCCCTAAAAACCAAAAACACTAACCCACTAAAAACAAACAACCCTAAACCTCTAACAACAAACAACCCTAACACCCTAACAACAAACAACACTAACCCCCTAACAACAAACAACCCTAAACCCCTAACATCAAACAACACTAACCCCCTAACAACACAAAACACTAACACCCTAACAACAAACAACCCTAACCCCTAACAACAAACAACACTAACCCCCTAACAACAAACAACCCTAAACACCTAACATCAAAGAACACTAACACCCTAACAACAAACAACCCTAATGCCCTAACAACAAACACTAACCCCCAAACAACAAACCACCCTAACCCCTAAAAACCAAAAAGTCTAACCCACTAACAACAAACAACCCTAACACACTAACAACAAACAACCCTAACACCCTAACAACAAACAACACTTACCCCCTAACAACAAACTACCGTAAACCCCTAACATCAAACAACACTAACCCCCTAACAACACAAAACACTAACACCCTAACAACAAACAACCCTAACCCCCTAACAACAAACAACACTAACCCCCTAACAACAAACAACCCTAAACCCCTAACATCAAACAACACTAACCCCCTAACAACACAAAACCCTAACACCCTAACAACAAACAACACTAACACCCTAACAACAAACAACACTAACTCCCTAACAACAAACAACCCTAAACCCCTAACAACAAACAACACTAACCCTCTAACAACAAACAACCCTAAACCCCTAACATCAAAGAACACTAACACCGTAACAAAAAACAACCCTAACCCCCTAACGACACACACTCACCTCCAAACAAACAACCCTAACCCCTAAAAACCAAAAACATTAACCCACTAACAACAAACAACCCTAATCCACTAACAACGAACAACCCTAACACCCTAACAACAAACAACCCTAAACCCCTAACATCAAACAACACTAACCGCCTAACAACAGAAACCACTAAACCCCAACAAGAAACAACCCTAAACCCCTAACAACAAACACTAACCCCCTAACAACAAACAACACTGAACCCCTAACAAGAAAATACCCTAACCCCGTAACAACAAACAACACTAAACCGTAACAACAAACAACCCTAACCCCCAAACAACAAACAACCATAAACCCCAAACAACAAACAACCCTAACCCCTTAACAACAAACAATCCTAACCCCACGAACAACCAACAACACTAACCCCCTAACCACAATAAACACTAACACCCTAACAACAAAAACCACTAAACCCCAACAACAAACAACCCTAACCCCCTAACAACAAACAACACTAACACCCTAACAACAAACAACCCTAACCCCCTAACAACAAACAACACTAACCCCCTAACAACAAACAACCCTAAACCCCTAACATCAAAGAACACTAACACCCTAACAACAAACAACCCTAACCCCCTAACAACAAACACTAACCCCCAAACAACAAACAACCCTAACCCCTAAAAACAAAAACACTAACCCACTAACAACAAACAACCCTAACCCACTAACAAGAAACAACCCTAACACCCTAACAACAAACACTAACCCCCTAACAACAAACAACACTGAACCCCTAACAAGAAAATACCCTAACCCCGTAACAACAAACAACACTAAACCGTAACAACAAACAAACCTAACCCACAAACAACAAACAACCCTAAACCCCAAACAACAAACAACCCTAACCCCTTAACAACAAACAATCCTAACCCCCCGAACAACCAACAACACTAACCCCCTAACCACAATAAACACTAACACCCTAACAACAAAAACCACTAAACCCCAACAAGAAACAACCCTAAACCCCTAACAACAAACAACACTAACCCCCTAACAAAAAACAACCCTAACCAAACAACAAAAAACCCTAACCCACCAACAACAAACAACACTAACACCCTAACAACAAACAACCCTAACTCCCTAACAACAAACAACACAAACACCCTAACAACAAACAACCCTAACCCCCTAACAACAAACAACACTAACCCCCTAACAACAAACAACCCTAAACCCCTAACATCAAACAACACTAACCCCCTAACAACACAAAACACTAACACCCTAACAACAAACAACACTAATACCCTAACAACAAAAACCCCTAAACCCCAACAAGAAACAACCCAAAACCCCTAACAACAAACACTAACCCCCTATCAAAAAACAACACTAAACCCCGAACAAGAAACTACCCTAACCCCGTAACAACAAACAACACTAACCCCGTAACAAGAAACAACCCTAACCCCCTAACAACGAACAACACTAACCCCCTAACAACAAACAACCCTAAACCCCTAACATCAAAGAACACTAACACCCTAACAACAAACAACCCTAACCCCCTAACAACAAACACTAACCCCCAAACAACAAACAACCCTAACCCCTAAAAACCAAAAACACTAACCCACTAAAAACAAACAACCCTAAACCTCTAACAACAAACAACCCTAACACCCTAACAACAAACAACACTAACCCCCTAACAACAAACAACCCTAAACCCCTAACATCAAACAACACTAACCCCCTAACAACACAAAACACTAACACCCTAACAACAAACAACCCTAACCCCTAACAACAAACAACACTAACCCCCTAACAACAAACAACCCTAAACACCTAACATCAAAGAACACTAACACCCTAACAACAAACAACCCTAATGCCCTAACAACAAACACTAACCCCCAAACAACAAACCACCCTAACCCCTAAAAACCAAAAAGTCTAACCCACTAACAACAAACAACCCTAACCCACTAACAACAAACAACCCTAACACCCTAACAACAAACAACACTTACCCCCTAACAACAAACTACCGTAAACCCCTAACATCAAACAACACTAACCCCCTAACAACACAAAACACTAACACCCTAACAACAAACAACCCTAACCCCCTAACAACAAACAACACTAACCCCCTAACAACAAACAACCCTAAACCCCTAACATCAAACAACACTAACCCCCTAACAACACAAAACCCTAACACCCTAACAACAAACAACACTAACACCCTAACAACAAACAACACTAACTCCCTAACAACAAACAACCCTAAACCCCTAACAACAAACAACACTAACCCTCTAACAACAAACAACCCTAAACCCCTAACATCAAAGAACACTAACACCGTAACAAAAAACAACCCTAACCCCCTAACGACACACACTCACCTCCAAACAAACAACCCTAACCCCTAAAAACCAAAAACATTAACCCACTAACAACAAACAACCCTAATCCACTAACAACGAACAACCCTAACACCCTAACAACAAACAACCCTAAACCCCTAACATCAAACAACACTAACCGCCTAACAACAGAAACCACTAAACCCCAACAAGAAACAACCCTCAACCCCTAACAACAAACACTAACCCCCTAACAACAAACAACACTGAACCCCTAACAAGAAAATACCCTAACCCCGTAACAACAAACAACACTAAACCGTAACAACAAACAACCCTAACCCCCAAACAACAAACAACCATAAACCCCAAACAACAAACAACCCTAACCCCTTAACAACAAACAATCCTAACCCCACGAACAACCAACAACACTAACCCCCTAACCACAATAAACACTAACACCCTAACAACAAAAACCACTAAACCCCAACAACAAACAACCCTAACCCCCTAACAACAAACAACACTAACACCCTAACAACAAACAACCCTAACCCCCTAACAACAAACAACACTAACCCCCTAACAACAAACAACCCTAAACCCCTAACATCAAAGAACACTAACACCCTAACAACAAACAACCCTAACACCCTAACAACAAACACTAACCCCCAAACAACAAACAACCCTAACCCCTAAAAACAAAAACACTAACCCACTAACAACAAACAACCCTAACCCACTAACAAGAAACAACCCTAACACCCTAACAACAAACACTAACCCCCTAACAACAAACAACACTGAACCCCTAACAAGAAAATACCCTAACCCCGTAACAACAAACAACACTAAACCGTAACAACAAACAAACCTAACCCCCAAACAACAAACAACCCTAAACCACAAACAACAAACAACCCTAACCCCTTAACAAGAAACAATCCTAAACCCCCGAACAACCAACAACACTAACCCCCTAACCACAATAAACACTAACACCCTAACAACAAAAACCACTAAACCCCAACAAGAAACAACCCTAAACCCCTAACAACAAACAACACTAACCCCCTAACAAAAAACAACCCTAACCAAACAACAAAAAACCCTAACCCACCAACAACAAACAACACTAACACCCTAACAACAAACAACCCTAACTCCCTAACAACAAACAACACAAACACCCTAACAACAAACAACCCTAACCCCCTAACAACAAACAACACTAACCCCCTAACAACAAACAACCCTAAACCCCTAACATCAAACAACACTAACCCCCTAACAACACAAAACACTAACACCCTAACAACAAACAACACTAATACCCTAACAACAAAAACCCCTAAACCCCAACAAGAAACAACCCAAAACCCCTAACAACAAACACTAACCCCCTATCAAAAAACAACACTAAACCCCGAACAAGAAACTACCCTAACCCCGTAACAACAAACAACACTAACCCCGTAACAAGAAACAACCCTAACCCCCTAACAACGAACAACACTAACCCCCTAACAACAAACAACCCTAAACCCCTAACATCAAAGAACACTAACAACCTAACAACAAACAACCCTAACCCCCTAACAACAAACACTAACCCCCAAACAACAAACAACCCTAACCCCTAAAAACCAAAAACACTAACCCACTAAAAACAAACAACCCTAAACCTCTAACAACAAACAACCCTAACACCCTAACAACAAACAACACTAACCCCCTAACAACAAACAACCCTAAACCCCTAACATCAAACAACACTAACCCCCTAACAACACAAAACACTAACACCCTAACAACAAACAACCCTAAACCCTAACAACAAACAACACTAACCCCCTAACAACAAACAACCCTAAACACCTAACATCAAAGAACACTAACACCCTAACAACAAACAACCCTAACGCCCTAACAACAAACACTAACCCCCAAACAACAAACAACCCTAACCCCTAAAAACCAAAAAGTCTAACCCACTAACAACAAACAACCCTAACCCACTAACAACAAACAACCCTAACACCCTAACAACAAACAACACTTACCCCCTAACAACAAACTACCGTAAACCCCTAACATCAAACAACACTAACCCCCTAACAACACAAAACACTAACACCCTAACAACAAACAACCCTAACCCCCTAACAACAAACAACACTAACCCCCTAACAACAAACAACCCTAAACCCCTAACATCAAACAACACTAACCCCCTAACAACACAAAACCCTAACACCCTAACAACAAACAACACTAACACCCTAACAACAAACAACACTAACTCCCTAACAACAAACAACCCTAAACCCCTAACAACAAACAACACTAACCCTCTAACAACAAACAACCCTAAACCCATAACATCAAAGAACACTAACACCCTAACAAAAAACAACCCTAACCCCCTAACGACACACACTCACCTCCAAACAAACAACCCTAACCCCTAAAAACCAAAAACATTAACCCACTAACAACAAACAACCCTAATCCACTAACAACGAACAACCCTAACACCCTAACAACAAACAACCCTAAACCCCTAACATCAAACAACACTAACCGCCTAACAACAGAAACCACTAAACCCCAACAAGAAACAACCCTAAACCCCTAACAACAAACACTAACCCCCTAACAACAAACAACACTGAACCCCTAACAAGAAAATACCCTAACCCCGTAAAAACAAACAACACTAAACCGTAACAACAAACAACCCTAACCCCCAAACAACAAACAACCATAAACTCCAAACAACAAACAACCCTAACCCCTTAACAACAAACAATCCTAACCCCACGAACAACCAACAACACTAACCCCCTAACCACAATAAACACTAACACCCTAACAACAAAAACCACTAAACCCCAACAACAAACAACCCTAACCCCCTAACAACAAACAACACTAACACCCTAACAACAAACAACCCTAACCCCCTAACAACAAACAACACTAACCCCCTAACAACAAACAACCCTAAACCCCTAACATTAAAGAACACTAACACCCTAACAACAAACAACCCTAACCCCCTAACAACAAACACTAACCCCCAAACAACAAACAACCCTAACCCCTAAAAACAAAAACACTAACACCCTAACAACAAACAACCCTAACCCCCTAACAACAAACAACCCTAAACCCCTAACATCAAACAACACTAACCCCCTAACAACACAAAACACTAACACCGTAACAACAAACAACATTAACACCCTAACAACAAAAACCACTAAACCCCAACAAGAAACAACCCTAAACCCCTAACAACAAACAACACTAACCACCTAACAACAAACAATCCTAACCAAACAACAAAAAACCCTAACCCACTAACAACAAACAACACTAACACCCTAACAACAAACAACCCTAACCCCCTAACACAAACAACACTAACACCCTAACAACAAACAACACTAACACCCTAACAACAAACAACACTAACCCCGTAACAACAAACAACCCTAAACCCCTAACATCAAAGAACACTAACACCCTAACAACAAACAACCCTAACCCCTAACAACAAACACTAACCCCCAAACAACAAACAACTCTAACCCCTAAAAACAAAAACACTAAACCACTAACAACAAACAACCCTAACCCACTAACAAGAAACAACCCTAACACCCTAACAACAAACACTAACCCCCTAACAACAAACAACCCTAACCCCTAAAAACCAAAAACACTAACCAACTAACAACAAACAACCCTAACCCACTAACAACAAACAACCCTAACACCCTAACAACAAACAACACTAACCCCCTAACAACAAACCACCCGTAACCCCTAACATCAAACAACACTAACCCCCTAACGACACAAAACACTAACACCCTAACAACAAACAACACTAACACTCTAACAACAAAAACAACTAAACCCCAACAAGAAACAACCTGAAACCCCTAACAACAAACACTAACCCCCTAACAACAAACAACACTGAACCCCTAACAAGAAACTACCCTAACCCCGTAACAACAAACAACACTAACCCATAACAACAAACAACCCTAACCCCCAAACAACAAACAACCCTAACACCCAAACAACAAACAACCCTAACCCCTTAACAACAAACAATCCTAACCCCCCGAACAACCAAACAACACTAACCCCCTAACCACAATAAACACTAACACCCTAACAACAAAAACCACTAAACCCCAACAAGAAACAACCCTAAACCCCTAACAACAAACAACACTAACCCCCTAACAAAAAACAACCCTATCCAAACAACAAAAAACCCTAACCCACTAACAACAAACAACACTAACACCCTAAAAACAAACAACCCTAACTCCCTAACAACAAACAACACTAACACCCTAACAACAAACAACCCTAAACCCCTAGCAACAAACACTAATCCCCTAACAAAAAACAACACTAAACCCCGAACAAGAAACTACCGTAACCCCTTAACAACAAACAACACTAACCCCGTAACAAGAAACAACCCCAACCCCCTAACAACGAACAACACTAACACCTTAACAACAAACAACCCTAAACCCCTAACATCAAAGAACACTAACACCCTAACAACAAACAACCCTAACCCCCTAACAACAAACAACACTAACACCCTAACAACAAACAACCCTAACCCCCTAACAACAAACTACACTAACCCCCTAACAACAAACAACCCTAAACCCCTAACATCAAAGAACACTAACACCCTAACAAAAAACAACCCTAACCCCCTAACAACAAACACTAACCCCCAAACAACAAACAACCCTAACCCCTAAAAACAAAAACACTAACCCACTAACAACAAACAACCCTAACCCACTAACAAGAAACAACCCTAACACCCTAACAACAAACACTAACCCCCTAACAACAAACAACACTGAACCCCTAACAAGAAAATACCCTAACCCCGTAACAACAAACAACACTAAACCGTAACAACAAACAAACCTAACCCCCAAACAACAAACAACCCTAAACCCCAAACAACAAACAACCCTAACCCCTTAACAAGAAACAATCCTAACCCCCCGAACAACCAACAACACTAACCCCCTAACCACAATAAACACTAACACCCTAACAACAAAAACCACTAAACCCCAACAAGAAACAACCCTAAACCCCTAACAACAAACAACACTAACCCCCTAACAAAAAACAACCCTAACCAAACAACAAAAAACCCTAACCCACCAACAACAAACAACACTAACACCCTAACAACAAACAACCCTAACTCCCTAACAACAAACAACACAAACACCCTAACAACAAACAACCCTAACCCCCTAACAACAAACAACACTAACCCCCTAACAACAAACAACCCTAAACCCCTAACATCAAACAACACTAACCCCCTAACAACACAAAACACTAACACCCTAACAACAAACAACACTAACACCCTAACAACAAACAACCCTAACCCCTAACAACAAACAACACTAACCCCCTAACAACACAAAACCCTAACACCCTAACAACAAACAACACTAACACCCTAACAACAAACAACACTAACTCCCTAACAACAAACAACCCTAAACCCCTAACAACAAACAACACTAACCCTCTAACAACAAACAACCCTAAACCCATAACATCAAAGAACACTAACACCCTAACAAAAAACAACCCTAACCCCCTAACGACACACACTCACCTCCAAACAAACAACCCTAACCCTTAAAAACCAAAAACATTAACCCACTAACAACAAACAACCCTAATCCACTAACAACGAACAACCCTAACACCCTAACAACAAACAACCCTAAACCCCTAACATCAAACAACACTAACCCCCTAACAACACAAAACACTAACACCGTAACAACAAACAACACTAACACCCTAACAACAAAAACCACTAAACCCCAACTAGAAACCAACCCTAAACCCCTAACAACAAACAACACTAACCACCTAACAACAAACAATCCTAACCAAACAACAAAAAACCCTAACCCACTAACAACAAACAACACTAACACCCTAACAACAAACAACCCTAACCCCCTAACAACAAACAACCCTAACCCCCTAACAACAAACAACACTAACACCCTAACAGCAAACAACACTAACACCCTAACAACAAACAACCCTAACCCCGTAACAACAAACAACCCTAAACCCCTAACATCAAAGAACACTAACACCCTAACAACAAACAACCCTAACCCCCTAACAACAAACACTAACCCCCAAACAACAAACAACTCTAACCCCTAAAAACAAAAACACTAACCCACTAACAACAAACAACCCTAACCCACTAACAAGAAACAACCCTAACACCCTAACAACAAACACTAACCCCCTAACAACAAACAACCCTAACCCCTAAAAACCAAAAACACTAACCCACTAACAACAAACAACCCTAACCCACTAACAACAAACAACCCTAACACCCTAACAACAAACAACACTAAACCCCTAACAACAAACAACCCGTAACCCCTAACATCAAACAACACTAACCCCCTAAGGACACAAAACACTAACACCCTAACAACAAACAACACTAACACTCTAACAACAAAAACAACTAAACCCCAACAAGAAACAACCTGAAACCCCTAACAACAAACACTAACCCCCTAACAACAAACAACACTGAACCCCTAACAAGAAACTACCCTAACCCCGTAACAACAGACAACACTAACCCATAACAACAAACAACCCTAACCCCCAAACAACAAACAACCCTAACACCCAAACAACAAACAACCCTAACCCCTTAACAACAAACAATCCTAACCCCCCGAACAACCAAACAACACTAACCCCCTAACCACAATAAACACTAACACCCTAACAACAAAAACCACTAAACCCCAACAAGAAACAACCCTAAACCCCTAACAACAAACAACACTAACCCCCTAACAAAAAACAACCCTATCCAAACAACAAAAAACCCTAACCCACTAACAACAAACAACACTAACACCCTAACAACAAACAACCCTAACTCCCTAACAACAAACAACACTAACACCCTAACAACAAACAACCCTAAACCCCTAACAACAAACACTAATCCCCTAACAAAAAACAACACTAAACCCCGAACAAGAAACTACCGTAAACCCTTAACAACAAACAACACTAACCCCGTAACAAGAAACAACACCAACCCCCTAACAACGAACAACACTAACCCCCTAACAACAAACAACACTAACACCCTAACAACTACCAACCCTAACCCCCTAAGAACAAACAACCCTAACCCCCTAACAACAAACACTAACCCCCAAACAACAAACAACCCTAACCCCTAAAAAGAAAAACACTAACCCACTAACAACAAACAACCCTAACCCACTAACAAGAAACAACCCTAACACCCTAACAACAAACACTAACCCCCTAACAACAAACAACACTGAACCCCTAACAAGAAAATACCCTAACCCCGTAACAACAAACAACACTAAACCGTAACAACAAACAAACCTAACCCCCAAACAACAAACAACCCTAAACCCCAAACAACAAACAACCCTAACCCCTTAACAACAAACAATCCTAACCCCCCGAACAACCAACAACACTAACCCCCTAACCACAATAAACACTAACACCCTAACAACAAAAACCACTAAACCCCAACAAGAAACAACCCTAAACCCCTAACAACAAACAACACTAACCCCCTAACAAAAAAAAACCCTAACCAAACAACAAAAAACCCTAACCCACCAACAACAAACAACACTAACACCCTAACAACAAACAACCCTAACTCCCTAACAACAAACAACACAAACACCCTAACAACAAACAACCCTAACCCCCTAACAACAAACAACACTAACCCCCTAACAACAAACAACCCTAAACCCCTAACATCAAACAACACTAACCCCCTAACAACACAAAACACTAACACCCTAACAACAAACAACACTAATACCCTAACAACAAAAACCCCTAAACCCCAACAAGAAACAACCCAAAACCCCTAACAAACACTAACCCCCTATCAAAAAACAACACTAAACCCCGAACAAGAAACTACCCTAACCCCGTAACAACAAACAACACTAACCCCGTAACAAGAAACAACCCTAACCCCCTAACAACGAACAACACTAACCCCCTAACAACAAACAACCCTAAACCCCTAACATCAAAGAACACTAACACCCTAACAACAAACAACCCTAACCCCCTAACAACAAACACTAACCCCCAAACAACAAACAACCCTAACCCCTAAGAACCAAAAACACTAACCCACTAAAAACAAACAACCCTAAACCTCTAACAACAAACAACCCTAACACCCTAACAACAAACAACACTAACCCCCTAACAACAAACAACCCTAAACCCCTAACATCAAACAACACTAACCCCCTAACAACACAAAACACTAACACCCTAACAACAAACAACCCTAACCCCTAACAACAAACAACACTAACCCCCTAACAACAAACAACCCTAAACACCTAACATCAAAGAACACTAACACCCTAACAACAAACAACCCTAACGCCCTAACAACAAACACTAACCCCCAAACAACAAACAACCCTAACCCCTAAAAACCAAAAAGTCTAACCCACTAACAACAAACAACCCTAACACTCTAAGAACAAACAACCCTAACACCCTAACAACAAACAACACTTACCCCCTAACAACAAACTACCGTAAACCCCTAACATCAAACAACACTAACCCCCTAACAACACAAAACACTAACACCCTAACAACAAACAACCCTAACCCCCTAACAACAAACAACACTAACCCCCTAACAACAAACAACCCTAAACCCCTAACATCAAACAACACTAACCCCCTAACAACACAAAACCCTAACACCCTAACAACAAACAACACTAACACCCTAACAACAAACAACACTAACTCCCTAACAACAAACAACCCTAAACCCCTAACAACAGACAACACTAATCCTCTAACAACAAACAACCCTAAACCCCTAACATCAAAGAACACTAACACCCTAACAAAAAACAACCCTAACCCCCTAACGACACACACTCACCTCCAAACAAACAACCCTAACCCCTAAAAACCAAAAACATTAACCCACTAACAACAAACAACCCTAATCCACTAACAACGAACAACCCTAACACCCTAACAACAAACAACCCTAAACCCCTAACATCAAACAACACTAACCGCCTAACAACAGAAACCACTAAACCCCAACAAGAAACAACCCTAAACCCCTAACAACAAACACTAACCCCCTAACAACAAACAACACTGAACCCCTAACAAGAAAATACCCTAACCCCGTAACAACAAACAACACTAAACCGTAACAACAAACAACCCTAACCCCCAAACAACAAACAACCATAAACCCCAAACAACAAACAACCCTAACCCCTTAACAACAAACAATCCTAACCCCACGAACAACCAACAACACTAACCCCCTAACCACAATAAACACTAACACCCTAACAACAAAAACCACTAAACCCCAACAAGAAACAACCCTAAACCCCTAACAACAAACAACACTAACCCCCTAACAAAAAACAACCCTAACCCCCTAACAACAAACAACACTAACACCCTAACAACAAACAACCCTAACCCCCTAACAACAAACAACACTAACACCCTAACAACAAACAACCCTAACCCCCTAACAACGAACAACACTAACCCCCTAACAACAAACAACCCTAAACCCCTAACATCAAAGAACACTAACACCCTAACAACAAACAACCCTAACCCCCTAACAACAAACACTAACCCCCAAACAACAAACAACCCTAACCCCTAAAAAGAAAAACACTAACCCACTAACAACAAACAACCCTAACCCACTAACAAGAAACAACCCTAACACCCTAACAACAAACACTAACCCCCTAACAACAAACAACACTGAACCCCTAACAAGAAAATACCCTAACCCCGTAACAACAAACAACACTAAACCGTAACAACAAACAAACCTAACCCCCAAACAACAAACAACCCTAAACCCCAAACAACAAACAACCCTAACCCCTTAACAACAAACAATCCTAACCCCCCGAACAACCAACAACACTAACCCCCTAACCACAATAAACACTAACACCCTAACAACAAAAACCACTAAACCCCAACAAGAAACAACCCTAAACCCCTAACAACAAACAACACTAACCCCCTAACAAAAAACAACCCTAACCAAACAACAAAAAACCCTAACCCACCAACAACAAACAACACTAACACCCTAACAACAAACAACCCTAACTCCCTAACAACAAACAACACAAACACCCTAACAACAAACAACACTAACCCCCTAACAACAAACAACCCTAAACCCCTAACATCAAACAACACTAACCCCCTAACAACACAAAACACTAACACCCTAACAACAAACAACACTAATACCCTATCAACAAAAACCCCTAAACCCCAACAAGAAACAACCCAAAACCCCTAACAACAAACACTAACCCCCTATCAAAAAACAACACTAAACCCCGAACAAGAAACTACCCTAACCCCGTAACAACAAACAACACTAACCCCGTAACAAGAAACAACCCTAACCCCCTAACAACGAACAACACTAACCCCCTAACAACAAACAACCCTAAACCCCTAACATCAAAGAACACTAACACCCTAACAACAAACAACCCTAACCCCCTAACAACAAACACTAACCCCCAAACAACAAACAACCCTAACCCCTAAGAACCAAAAACACTAACCCACTAAAAACAAACAACCCTAAACCTCTAACAACAAACAACCCTAACACCCTAACAACAAACAACACTAACCCCCTAACAACAAACAACCCTAAACCCCTAACATCAAACAACACTAACCCCCTAACAACACAAAACACTAACACCCTAACAACAAACAACCCTAACCCCTAACAACAAACAACACTAACCCCCTAACAACAAACAACCCTAAACACCTAACATCAATGAACACTAACACCCTAACAACAAACAACCCTAACGCCCTAACAACAAACACTAACCCCCAAACAACAAACAACCCTAACCCCTAAAAACCAAAAAGTCTAACCCACTAACAACAAACAACCCTAACACACTAACAACAAACAACCCTAACACCCTAACAACAAACAACACTTACCCCCTAACAACAAACTACCGTAAACCCCTAACATCAAACAACACTAACCCCCTAACAACACAAAACACTAACACCCTAACAACAAACAACCCTAACCCCCTAACAACAAACAACACTAACCCCCTAACAACAAACAACCCTAAACCCCTAACATCAAACAACACTAACCCCCTAACAACACAAAACCCTAACACCCTAACAACAAACAACACTAACACCCTAACAACAAACAACACTAACTCCCTAACAACAAACAACCCTAAACCCCTAACAACAAACAACACTAACCCTCTAACAACAAACAACCCTAAACCCCTAACATCAAAGAACACTAACACCCTAACAAAAAACAACCCTAACCCCCTAACGACACACACTCACCTCCAAACAAACAACCCTAACCCCTAAAAACCAAAAACATTAACCCACTAACAACAAACAACCCTAATCCACTAACAACGAACAACCCTAACACCCTAACAACAAACAACCCTAAACCCCTAACATCAAACAACACTAACCGCCTAACAACAGAAACCACTAAACCCCAACAAGAAACAACCCTAAACCCCTAACAACAAACACTAACCCCCTAACAACAAACAACACTGAACCCCTAACAAGAAAATACCCTAACCCCGTAACAACAAACAACACTAAACCGTAACAACAAACAACCCTAACCCCCAAACAACAAACAACCATAAACCCCAAACAACAAACAACCCTAACCCCTTAACAACAAACAATCCTAACCCCACGAACAACCAACAACACTAACCCCCTAACCACAATAAACACTAACACCCTAACAACAAAAACCACTAAACCCCAACAAGAAACAACCCTAAACCCCTAACAACAAACAACACTAACCCCCTAACAAAAAACAACCCTAACCCCCTAACAACAAACAACACTAACACCCTAACAACAAACAACCCTAACCCCCTAACAACAAACAACACTAACACCCTAACAACAAACAACCCTAACCCCCTAACAACGAACAACACTAACCCCCTAACAACAAACAACCCTAAACCCCTAACATCAAAGAACACTAACACCCTAACAACAAACAACCCTAACCCCCTAACAACAAACACTAACCCCCAAACAACAAACAACCCTAACCCCTAAAAAGAAAAACACTAACCCACTAACAACAAACAACCCTAACCCACTAACAAGAAACAACCCTAACACCCTAACAACAAACACTAACCCCCTAACAACAAACAACACTGAACCCCTAACAAGAAAATACCCTAACCCCGTAACAACAAACAACACTAAACCGTAACAACAAACAAACCTAACCCCCAAACAACAAACAACCCTAAACCCCAAACAACAAACAACCCTAACCCCTTAACAACAAACAATCCTAACCCCCCGAACAACCAACAACACTAACCCCCTAACCACAATAAACACTAACACCCTAACAACAAAAACCACTAAACCCCAACAAGAAACAACCCTAAACCCCTAACAACAAACAACACTAACCCCCTAACAAAAAACAACCCTAACCAAACAACAAAAAACCCTAACCCACCAACAACAAACAACACTAACACCCTAACAACAAACAACCCTAACTCCCTAACAACAAACAACACAAACACCCTAACAACAAACAACCCTAACCCCCTAACAACAAACAACACTAACCCCCTAACAACAAACAACCCTAAACCCCTAACATCAAACAACACTAACCCCCTAACAACACAAAACACTAACACCCTAACAACAAACAACACTAATACCCTAACAACAAAAACCCCTAAACCCCAACAAGAAACAACCCAAAACCCCTAACAACAAACACTAACCCCCTATCAAAAAACAACACTAAACCCCGAACAAGAAACTACCCTAACCCCGTAACAACAAACAACACTAAGCCCGTAACAAGAAACAACCCTAACCCCCTAACAACGAACAACACTAACCCCCTAACAACAAACAACCCTAAACCCCTAACATCAAAGAACACTAACACCCTAACAACAAACAACCCTAACCCCCTAACAACAAACACTAACCCCCAAACAACAAACAACCCTAACCCCTAAAAACCAAAAACACTAACCCACTAAAAACAAACAACCCTAAACCTCTAACAACAAACAACCCTAAACCCCTAACATCAAACAACACTAACCCCCTAACAACACAAAACACTAACACCCTAACAACAAACAACCCTAACCCCTAACAACAAACAACACTAACCCCCTAACAACAAACAACCCTAAACACCTAACATCAAAGAACACTAACACCCTAACAACAAACAACCCTAACGCCCTAACAACAAACACTAACCCCCAAACAACAAACAACCCTAACCCCTAAAAACCAAAAAGTCTAACCCACTAACAACAAACAACCCTAACACACTAACAACAAACAACCCTAACACCCTAACAACAAACAACACTTACCCCCTAACAACAAACTACCGTAAACCCCTAACATCAAACAACACTAACCCCCTAACAACACAAAACACTAACACCCTAACAACAAACAACCCTAACCCCCTAACAACAAACAACACTAACCCCCTAACAACAAACAACCCTAAACCCCTAACATCAAACAACACTAACCCCCTAACAACACAAAACCCTAACACCCTAACAACAAACAACACTAACACCCTAACAACAAACAACACTAACTCCCTAACAACAAACAACCCTAAACCCCTAACAACAAACAACACTAACCCTCTAACAACAAACAACCCTAAACCCCTAACATCAAAGAACACTAACACCGTAACAAAAAACAACCCTAACCCCCTAACGACACACACTCACCTCCAAACAAACAACCCTAACCCCTAAAAACCAAAAACATTAACCCACTAACAACAAACAACCCTAATCCACTAACAACGAACAACCCTAACACCCTAACAACAAACAACCCTAAACCCCTAACATCAAACAACACTAACCGCCTAACAACAGAAACCACTAAACCCCAACAAGAAACAACCCTAAACCCCTAACAACAAACACTAACCCCCTAACAACAAACAACACTGAACCCCTAACAAGAAAATACCCTAACCCCGTAACAACAAACAACACTAAACCGTAACAACAAACAACCCTAACCCCCAAACAACAAACAACCATAAACCCCAAACAAGAAACAACCCAAACCCCTTAACAACAAACAATCCTAACCCCACGAACAACCAACAACACTAACCCCCTAACCACAATAAACACTAACACCCTAACAACAAAAACCACTAAACCCCAACAACAAACAACCCTAACCCCCTAACAACAAACAACACTAACACCCTAACAACAAACAACCCTAACCCCCTAACAACAAACACTAACCCCCAAACAACAAACAACCCTAACCCCTAAAAACCAAAAACACTAACCCACTAAAAACAAACAACCCTAAACCTCTAACAACAAACAACCCTAACACCCTAACAACAAACAACACTAACCCCCTAACAACAAACAACCCTAAACCCCTAACATCAAACAACACTAACCCCCTAACAACACAAAACACTAACACCCTAACAACAAACAACCCTAACCCCTAACAACAAACAACACTAACCCCCTAACAACAAACAACCCTAAACACCTAACATCAAAGAACACTAACACCCTAACAACAAACAACCCTAACGCCCTAACAACAAACACTAACCCCCAAACAACAAACAACCCTAACCCCTAAAAACCAAAAAGTCTAACCCACTAACAACAAACAACCCTAACCCACTAACAACAAACAACCCTAACACCCTAACAACAAACAACACTTACCCCCTAACAACAAACTACCGTAAACCCCTAACATCAAACAACACTAACCCCCTAACAACACAAAACACTAACACCCTAACAACAAACAACCCTAACCCCCTAACAACAAACAACACTAACCCCCTAACAACAAACAACCCTAAACCCCTAACATCAAACAACACTAACCCCCTAACAACACAAAACCCTAACACCCTAACAACAAACAACACTAACACTCTAACAACAAACAACACTAACTCCCTAACAACAAACAACCCTAAACCCCTAACAACAAACAACACTAACCCCCTAACAAAAAACAACCCTATCCAAACAACAAAAAACCCTAACCCACTAACAACAAACAACACTAACACCCTAACAACAAACAACCCTAACTCCCTAACAACAAACAACACTAACACCCTAACAACAAACAACCCTAAACCCCTAGCAACAAACACTAATCCCCTAACAAAAAACAACACTAAACCCCGAACAAGAAACTACCGTAACCCCTTAACAACAAACAACACTAACCCCGTAACAAGAAACAACCCCAACCCCCTAACAACGAACAACACTAACACCTTAACAACAAACAACCCTAAACTCCTAACATCAAAGAACACTAACACCCTAACAACAAACAACCCTAACCCCCTAACAACAAACAACACTAACACCCTAACAACAAACAACCCTAACCCCCTAACAACAAACAACACTAACCCCCTTACAACAAACAACCCTAAACCCCTAACATCAAAGAACACTAACACCCTAACAACAAACAACCCTAACCCCCTAACAACAAACACTAACCCCCAAACAACAAACAACCCTTACCCCTAAAAACAAAAACACTAACACCCTAACAACAAACAACCCTAACCCACTAACAAGAAACAACCCTAACACCCTAACAACAAACACTAACCCCCTAACAACAAACAACACTGAACCCCTAACAAGAAAATACCCTAACCCCGTAACAACAAACAACACTAAACCGTAACAACAAACAAACCTAACCCCCAAACAACAAACAACCCTAAACCCCAAACAACAAACAACCCTAACCCCTTAACAACAAACAATCCTAACCCCCCGAACAACCAACAACACTAACCCCCTAACCACAATAAACACTAACACCCTAACAACAAAAACCACTAAACCCCAACAAGAAACAACCCTAAACCCCTAACAACAAACAACACTAACCCCCTAACAAAAAACAACCCTAACCAAACAACAAAAAACCCTAACCCACCAACAACAAACAACACTAACACCCTAACAACAAACAACCCTAACTCCCTAACAACAAACAACACAAACACCCTAACAACAAACAACCCTAACCCCCTAACAACAAACAACACTAACCCCCTAACAACAAACAACCCTAAACCCCTAACATCAAACAACACTAACCCCCTAACAACACAAAACACTAACACCCTAACAACAAACAACACTAATACCCTAACAACAAAAACCCCTAAACCCCAACAAGAAACAACCCAAAACCCCTAACAACAAACACTAACCCCCTATCAAAAAACAACACTAAACCCCGAACAAGAAACTACCCTAACCCCGTAACAACAAACAACACTAACCCCGTAACAAGAAACAACCCTAACCCCCTAACAACGAACAACACTAACCCCCTAACAACAAACAACCCTAAACCCCTAACATCAAAGAACACTAACACCCTAACAACAAACAACCCTAACCCCCTAACAACAAACACTAACCCCCAAACAACAAACAACCCTAACCCCTAAAAACCAAAAACACTAACCCACTAAACACAAACAACCCTAAACCTCTAACAACAAACAACCCTAACACCCTAACAACAAACAACACTAACCACCTAACAACAAACAACCCTAAACCCCTAACATCAAACAACACTAACCCCCTAACAACACAAAACACTAACACCCTAACAACAAACAACACTAACACCCTAACAACAAACAACCCTAACCCCTAACAACAAACAACACTAACCCCCTAACAACAAACAACCCTAAACACCTAACATCAAAGAACACTAACACCCTAACAACAAACAACCCTAACGCCCTAACAACAAACACTAACCCCCAAACAACAAACAACCCTAACCCCTAAAAACCAAAAAGTCTAACCCACTAACAACAAACAACCCTAACCCACTAACAACAAACAACCCTAACACCCTAACAACAAACAACACTTACCCCCTAACAACAAACTACCGTAAACCCCTAACATCAAACAACACTAACCCCCTAACAACACAAAACACTAACACCCTAACAACAAACAACCCTAACCCCCTAACAACAAACAACACTAACACCCTAACAACAAACAACCCTAAACCCCTAACATCAAACAACACTAACCCCCTAACAACACAAAACCCTAACACCCTAACAACAAACAACACTAACACCCTAACAACAAACAACACTAACTCCCTAACAACAAACAACCCTAAACCCCTAACAACAAACAACACTAACCCTCTAACAACAAACAACCCTAAACCCCTAACATCAAAGAACACTAACACCCTAACAAAAAACAACCCTAACCCCCTAACGACACACACTCACCTCCAAACAAACAACCCTAACCCCTAAAAACCAAAAACATTAACCCACTAACAACAAACAACCCTAATCCACTAACAACGAACAACCCTAACACCCTAACAACAAACAACCCTAAACCCCTAACATCAAACAACACTAACCGCCTAACAACAGAAACCACTAAACCCCAACAAGAAACAACCCTAAACCTCTAACAACAAACACTAACCCCCTAACAACAAACAACACTGAACCCCTAACAAGAAAATACCCTAACCCCGTAACAACAAACAACACTAAACCGTAACAACAAACAACCCTAACCCCCAAACAACAAACAACCATAAACCCCAAACAACAAACAACCCTAACCCCTTAACAACAAACAATCCTAACCCCACGAACAACCAACAACACTAACCCCCTAACCACAATAAACACTAACACCCTAACAACAAAAACCACTAAACCCCAACAAGAAACAACCCTAAACCCCTAACAACAAACAACACTAACCCCCTAACAAAAAACAACCCTAACCCCCTAACAACAAACAACACTAACACCCTAACAACAAACAACACTAACCCCCTAACAACAAACAACACTAACACCCTAACAACAAACAACCCTAACCCCCTAACAACGAACAACACTAACCCCCTAACAACAAACAACCCTAAACCCCTAACATCAAAGAACACTAACACCCTAACAACAAACAACCCTAACCCCCTAACAACAAACACTAACCCCCAAACAACAAACAACCCTAACCCCTAAAAAGAAAAACACTAACCCACTAACAACAAACAACCCTAACCCACTAACAAGAAACAACCCTAACACCCTAACAACAAACACTAACCCCCTAACAACAAACAACACTGAACCCCTAACAAGAAAATACCCTAACCCCGTAACAACAAACAACACTAAACCGTAACAACAAACAAACCTAACCCCCAAACAACAAACAACCCTAAACCCCAAACAACAAACAACCCTAACCCCTTAACAACAAACAATCCTAACCCCCCGAACAACCAACAACACTAACCCCCTAACCACAATAAACACTAACACCCTAACAACAAAAACCACTAAACCCCAACAAGAAACAACCCTAAACCCCTAACAACAAACAACACTAACCCCCTAACAAAAAACAACCCTAACCAAACAACAAAAAACCCTAACCCACCAACAACAAACAACACTAACACCCTAACAACAAACAACCCTAACTCCCTAACAACAAACAACACAAACACCCTAACAACAAACAACCCTAACCCCCTAACAACAAACAACACTAACCCCCTAACAACAAACAACCCTAAACCCCTAACATCAAACAACACTAACCCCCTAACAACACAAAACACTAACACCCTAACAACAAACAACACTAATACCCTAACAACAAAAACCCCTAAACCCCAACAAGAAACAACCCAAAACCCCTAACAACAAACACTAACCCCCTATCAAAAAACAACACTAAACCCCGAACAAGAAACTACCCTAACCCCGTAACAACAAACAACACTAAGCCCGTAACAAGAAACAACCCTAACCCCCTAACAACGAACAACACTAACCCCCTAACAACAAACAACCCTAAACCCCTAACATCAAAGAACACTAACACCCTAACAACAAACAACCCTAACCCCCTAACAACAAACACTAACCCCCAAACAACAAACAACCCTAACCCCTAAAAACCAAAAACACTAACCCACTAAAAACAAACAACCCTAAACCTCTAACAACAAACAACCCTAAACCCCTAACATCAAACAACACTAACCCCCTAACAACACAAAACACTAACACCCTAACAACAAACAACCCTAACCCCTAACAACAAACAACACTAACCCCCTAACAACAAACAACCCTAAACACCTAACATCAAAGAACACTAACACCCTAACAACAAACAACCCTAACGCCCTAACAACAAACACTAACCCCCAAACAACAAACAACCCTAACCCCTAAAAACCAAAAAGTCTAACCCACTAACAACAAACAACCCTAACACACTAACAACAAACAACCCTAACACCCTAACAACAAACAACACTTACCCCCTAACAACAAACTACCGTAAACCCCTAACATCAAACAACACTAACCCCCTAACAACACAAAACACTAACACCCTAACAACAAACAACCCTAACCCCCTAACAACAAACAACACTAACCCCCTAACAACAAACAACCCTAAACCCCTAACATCAAACAACACTAACCCCCTAACAACACAAAACCCTAACACCCTAACAACAAACAACACTAACACCCTAACAACAAACAACACTAACTCCCTAACAACAAACAACCCTAAACCCCTAACAACAAACAACACTAACCCTCTAACAACAAACAACCCTAAACCCCTAACATCAAAGAACACTAACACCGTAACAAAAAACAACCCTAACCCCCTAACGACACACACTCACCTCCAAACAAACAACCCTAACCCCTAAAAACCAAAAACATTAACCCACTAACAACAAACAACCCTAATCCACTAACAACGAACAACCCTAACACCCTAACAACAAACAACCCTAAACCCCTAACATCAAACAACACTAACCGCCTAACAACAGAAACCACTAAACCCCAACAAGAAACAACCCTAAACCCCTAACAACAAACACTAACCCCCTAACAACAAACAACACTGAACCCCTAACAAGAAAATACCCTAACCCCGTAACAACAAACAACACTAAACCGTAACAACAAACAACCCTAACCCCCAAACAACAAACAACCATAAACCCCAAACAAGAAACAACCCAAACCCCTTAACAACAAACAATCCTAACCCCACGAACAACCAACAACACTAACCCCCTAACCACAATAAACACTAACACCCTAACAACAAAAACCACTAAACCCCAACAACAAACAACCCTAACCCCCTAACAACAAACAACACTAACACCCTAACAACAAACAACCCTAACCCCCTAACAACAAACACTAACCCCCAAACAACAAACAACCCTAACCCCTAAAAACCAAAAACACTAACCCACTAAAAACAAACAACCCTAAACCTCTAACAACAAACAACCCTAACACCCTAACAACAAACAACACTAACCCCCTAACAACAAACAACCCTAAACCCCTAACATCAAACAACACTAACCCCCTAACAACACAAAACACTAACACCCTAACAACAAACAACCCTAACCCCTAACAACAAACAACACTAACCCCCTAACAACAAACAACCCTAAACACCTAACATCAAAGAACACTAACACCCTAACAACAAACAACCCTAACGCCCTAACAACAAACACTAACCCCCAAACAACAAACAACCCTAACCCCTAAAAACCAAAAATTCTAACCCACTAACAACAAACAACCCTAACCCACTAACAACAAACAACCCTAACACCCTAACAACAAACAACACTTACCCCCTAACAACAAACTACCGTAAACCCCTAACATCAAACAACACTAACCCCCTAACAACACAAAACACTAACACCCTAACAACAAACAACCCTAACCCCCTAACAACAAACAACACTAACCCCCTAACAACAAACAACCCTAAACCCCTAACATCAAACAACACTAACCCCCTAACAACACAAAACCCTAACACCCTAACAACAAACAACACTAACACTCTAACAACAAACAACACTAACTCCCTAACAACAAACAACCCTAAACCCCTAACAACAAACAACACTAACCCCCTAACAAAAAACAACCCTATCCAAACAACAAAAAACCCTAACCCACTAACAACAAACAACACTAACACCCTAACAACAAACAACCCTAACTCCCTAACAACAAACAACACTAACACCCTAACAACAAACAACCCTAAACCCCTAGCAACAAACACTAATCCCCTAACAAAAAACAACACTAAACCCCGAACAAGAAACTACCGTAACCCCTTAACAACAAACAACACTAACCCCGTAACAAGAAACAACCCCAACCCCCTAACAACGAACAACACTAACACCTTAACAACAAACAACCCTAAACTCCTAACATCAAAGAACACTAACACCCTAACAACAAACAACCCTAACCCCCTAACAACAAACAACACTAACACCCTAACAACAAACAACCCTAACCCCCTAACAACAAACAACACTAACCCCCTTACAACAAACAACCCTAAACCCCTAACATCAAAGAACACTAACACCCTAACAACAAACAACCCTAACCCCCTAACAACAAACACTAACCCCCAAACAACAAACAACCCTTACCCCTAAAAACAAAAACACTAACACCCTAACAACAAACAACCCTAACCCACTAACAAGAAACAACCCTAACACCCTAACAACAAACACTAACCCCCTAACAACAAACAACACTGAACCCCTAACAAGAAAATACCCTAACCCCGTAACAACAAACAACACTAAACCGTAACAACAAACAAACCTAACCCCCAAACAACAAACAACCCTAAACCCCAAACAACAAACAACCCTAACCCCTTAACAACAAACAATCCTAACCCCCCGAACAACCAACAACACTAACCCCCTAACCACAATAAACACTAACACCCTAACAACAAAAACCACTAAACCCCAACAAGAAACAACCCTAAACCCCTAACAACAAACAACACTAACCCCCTAACAAAAAACAACCCTAACCAAACAACAAAAAACCCTAACCCACCAACAACAAACAACACTAACACCCTAACAACAAACAACCCTAACTCCCTAACAACAAACAACACAAACACCCTAACAACAAACAACCCTAACCCCCTAACAACAAACAACACTAACCCCCTAACAACAAACAACCCTAAACCCCTAACATCAAACAACACTAACCCCCTAACAACACAAAACACTAACACCCTAACAACAAACAACACTAATACCCTAACAACAAAAACCCCTAAACCCCAACAAGAAACAACCCAAAACCCCTAACAACAAACACTAACCCCCTATCAAAAAACAACACTAAACCCCGAACAAGAAACTACCCTAACCCCGTAACAACAAACAACACTAACCCCGTAACAAGAAACAACCCTAACCCCCTAACAACGAACAACACTAACCCCCTAACAACAAACAACCCTAAACCCCTAACATCAAAGAACACTAACACCCTAACAACAAACAACCCTAACCCCCTAACAACAAACACTAACCCCCAAACAACAAACAACCCTAACCCCTAAAAACCAAAAACACTAACCCACTAAACACAAACAACCCTAAACCTCTAACAACAAACAACCCTAACACCCTAACAACAAACAACACTAACCACCTAACAACAAACAACCCTAAACCCCTAACATCAAACAACACTAACCCCCTAACAACACAAAACACTAACACCCTAACAACAAACAACACTAACACCCTAACAACAAACAACCCTAACCCCTAACAACAAACAACACTAACCCCCTAACAACAAACAACCCTAAACACCTAACATCAAAGAACACTAACACCCTAACAACAAACAACCCTAACGCCCTAACAACAAACACTAACCCCCAAACAACAAACAACCCTAACCCCTAAAAACCAAAAAGTCTAACCCACTAACAACAAACAACCCTAACCCACTAACAACAAACAACCCTAACACCCTAACAACAAACAACACTTACCCCCTAACAACAAACTACCGTAAACCCCTAACATCAAACAACACTAACCCCCTAACAACACAAAACACTAACACCCTAACAACAAACAACCCTAACCCCCTAACAACAAACAACACTAACACCCTAACAACAAACAACCCTAAACCCCTAACATCAAACAACACTAACCCCCTAACAACACAAAACCCTAACACCCTAACAACAAACAACACTAACACCCTAACAACAAACAACACTAACTCCCTAACAACAAACAACCCTAAACCCCTAACAACAAACAACACTAACCCTCTAACAACAAACAACCCTAAACCCCTAACATCAAAGAACACTAACACCCTAACAAAAAACAACCCTAACCCCCTAACGACACACACTCACCTCCAAACAAACAACCCTAACCCCTAAAAACCAAAAACATTAACCCACTAACAACAAACAACCCTAATCCACTAACAACGAACAACCCTAACACCCTAACAACAAACAACCCTAAACCCCTAACATCAAACAACACTAACCGCCTAACAACAGAAACCACTAAACCCCAACAAGAAACAACCCTAAACCTCTAACAACAAACACTAACCCCCTAACAACAAACAACACTGAACCCCTAACAAGAAAATACCCTAACCCCGTAACAACAAACAACACTAAACCGTAACAACAAACAACCCTAACCCCCAAACAACAAACAACCATAAACCCCAAACAACAAACAACCCTAACCCCTTAACAACAAACAATCCTAACCCCACGAACAACCAACAACACTAACCCCCTAACCACAATAAACACTAACACCCTAACAACAAAAACCACTAAACCCCAACAAGAAACAACCCTAAACCCCTAACAACAAACAACACTAACCCCCTAACAAAAAACAACCCTAACCCCCTAACAACAAACAACACTAACACCCTAACAACAAACAACCCTAACCCCCTAACAACAAACAACACTAACACCCTAACAACAAACAACCCTAACCCCCTAACAACGAACAACACTAACCCCCTAACAACAAACAACCCTAAACCCCTAACATCAAAGAACACTAACACCCTAACAACAAACAACCCTAACCCCCTAACAACAAACACTAACCCCCAAACAACAAACAACCCTAACCCCTAAAAAGAAAAACATAACCCACTAACAACAAACAACCCTAACCCACTAACAAGAAACAACCCTAACACCCTAACAACAAACACTAACCCCCTAACAACAAACAACACTGAACCCCTAACAAGAAAATACCCTAACCCCGTAACAACAAACAACACTAAACCGTAACAACAAACAAACCTAACCCCCAAACAACAAACAACCCTAAACCCCAAACAACAAACAACCCTAACCCCTTAACAACAAACAATCCTAACCCCCCGAACAACCAACAACACTAACCCCCTAACCACAATAAACACTAACACCCTAACAACAAAAACCACTAAACCCCAACAAGAAACAACCCTAAACCCCTAACAACAAACAACACTAACCCCCTAACAAAAAACAACCCTAACCAAACAACAAAAAACCCTAACCCACCAACAACAAACAACACTAACACCCTAACAACAAACAACCCTAACTCCCTAACAACAAACAACACAAACACCCTAACAACAAACAACCCTAACTCCCTAACAACAAACAACACTAACCCCCTAACAACAAACAACCCTAAACCCCTAACATCAAACAACACTAACCCCCTAACAACACAAAACACTAACACCCTAACAACAAACAACACTAATACCCTAACAACAAAAACCCCTAAACCCCAACAAGAAACAACCCAAAACCCCTAACAACAAACACTAACCCCCTATCAAAAAACAACACTAAACCCCGAACAAGAAACTACCCTAACCCCGTAACAACAAACAACACTAACCCCGTAACAAGAAACAACCCTAACCCCCTAACAACGAACAACACTAACCCCCTAACAACAAACAACCCTAAACCCCTAACATCAAAGAACACTAACACCCTAACAACAAACAACCCTAACCCCCTAACAACAAACACTAACCCCCAAACAACAAACAACCCTAACCCCTAAAAACCAAAAACACTAACCCACTAAAAACAAACAACCCTAAACCTCTAACAACAAACAACCCTAACACCCTAACAACAAACAACACTAACCCCCTAACAACAAACAACCCTAAACCCCTAACATCAAACAACACTAACCCCCTAACAACACAAAACACTAACACCCTAACAACAAACAACCCTAACCCCTAACAACAAACAACACTAACCCCCTAACAACAAACAACCCTAAACACCTAACATCAAAGAACACTAACACCCTAACAACAAACAACCCTAACGCCCTAACAACAAACACTAACCCCCAAACAACAAACAACCCTAACCCCTAAAAACCAAAAAGTCTAACCCACTAACAACAAACAACCCTAACCCACTAACAACAAACAACCCTAACACCCTAACAACAAACAACACTTACCCCCTAACAACAAACTACCGTAAACCCCTAACATCAAACAACACTAACCCCCTAACAACACAAAACACTAACACCCTAACAACAAACAACCCTAACCCCCTAACAACAAACAACACTAACACCCTAACAACAAACAACCCTAAACCCCTAACATCAAACAACACTAACCCCCTAACAACACAAAACCCTAACACCCTAACAACAAACAACACTAACACCCTAACAACAAACAACACTAACTCCCTAACAACAAACAACCCTAAACCCCTAACAACAAACAACACTAACCCTCTAACAACAAACAACCCTAAACCCCTAACATCAAAGAACACTAACACCCTAACAAAAAACAACCCTAACCCCCTAACGACACACACTCACCTCCAAACAAACAACCCTAACCCCTAAAAACCAAAAACATTAACCCACTAACAACAAACAACCCTAATCCACTAACAACGAACAACCCTAACACCCTAACAACAAACAACCCTAAACCCCTAACATCAAACAACACTAACCGCCTAACAACAGAAACCACTAAACCCCAACAAGAAACAACCCTAAACCTCTAACAACAAACACTAACCCCCTAACAACAAACAACACTGAACCCCTAACAAGAAAATACCCTAACCCCGTAACAACAAACAACACTAAACCGTAACAACAAACAACCCTAACCCCCAAACAACAAACAACCATAAACCCCAAACAACAAACAACCCTAACCCCTTAACAACAAACAATCCTAACCCCACGAACAACCAACAACACTAACCCCCTAACCACAATAAACACTAACACCCTAACAACAAAAACCACTAAACCCCAACAAGAAACAACCCTAAACCCCTAACAACAAACAACACTAACCCCCTAACAAAAAGCAACCCTAACCCCCTAACAACAAACAACACTAACACCCTAACAACAAACAACCCTAACCCCCTAACAACAAACAACACTAACACCCTAACAACAAACAACCCTAACCCCCTAACAACGAACAACACTAACCCCCTAACAACAAACAACCCTAAACCCCTAACATCAAAGAACACTAACACCCTAACAACAAACAACCCTAACCCCCTAACAACAAACACTAACCCCCAAACAACAAACAACCCTAACCCCTAAAAAGAAAAACATAACCCACTAACAACAAACAACCCTAACCCACTAACAAGAAACAACCCTAACACCCTAACAACAAACACTAACCCCCTAACAACAAACAACACTGAACCCCTAACAAGAAAATACCCTAACCCCGTAACAACAAACAACACTAAACCGTAACAACAAACAAACCTAACCCCCAAACAACAAACAACCCTAAACCCCAAACAACAAACAACCCTAACCCCTTAACAACAAACAATCCTAACCCCCCGAACAACCAACAACACTAACCCGCTAACCACAATAAACACTAACACCCTAACAACAAAAACCACTAAACCCCAACAAGAAACAACCCTAAACCCCTAACAACAAACAACACTAACCCCCTAACAAAAAACAACCCTAAAAAAACAACAAAAAACCCTAACCCACCAACAACAAACAACACTAACACCCTAACAACAAACAACCCTAACTCCCTAACAACAAACAACACAAACACCCTAACAACAAACAACCCTAACCCCCTAACAACAAACAACACTAACCCCCTAACAACAAACAACCCTAAACCCCTAACATCAAACAACACTAACCCCCTAACAACACAAAACACTAACACCCTAACAACAAACAACACTAATACCCTAACAACAAAAACCCCTAAACCCCAACAAGAAACAACCCAAAACCCCTAACAACAAACACTAACCCCCTATCAAAAAACAACACTAAACCCCGAACAAGAAACTACCCTAACCCCGTAACAACAAACAACACTAACCCCGTAACAAGAAACAACCCTAACCCCCTAACAACGAACAACACTAACCACCTAACAACAAACAACCCTAAACCCCTAACATCAAAGAACACTAACACCCTAACAACAAACAACCCTAACCCCCTAACAACAAACACTAACCCCCAAACAACAAACAACCCTAACCCCTAAAAACCAAAAACACTAACCCACTAAAAACAAACAACCCTAAACCTCTAACAACAAACAACCCTAACACCCTAACAACAAACAACACTAACCCCCTAACAACAAACAACCCTAAACCCCTAACATCAAACAACACTAACCCCCTAACAACACAAAACACTAACACCCTAACAACAAACAACACTAACACCGTAACAACAAACAACCCTAACCCCTAACAACAAACAACACTAACCCCCTAACAACAAACAACCCTAAACACCTAACATCAAAGAACACTAACACCCTAACAACAAACAACCCTAACGCCCTAACAACAAACACTAACCCCCAAACAACAAACAACCCTAACCCCTAAAAACCAAAAAGTCTAACCCACTAACAACAAACAACCCTAACCCACTAACAACAAACAACCCTAACACCCTAACAACAAACAACACTTACCCCCTAACAACAAACTACCGTAAACCCCTAACATCAAACAACACTAACCCCCTAACAACACAAAACACTAACACCCTAACAACAAACAACCCTAACCCCCTAACAACAAACAACACTAACCCCCTAACAACAAACAACACTAAACCCCTAACATCAAACAACACTAACCCCCTAACAACACAAAACCCTAACACCCTAACAACAAACAACACTAACACCCTAACAACAAACAACACTAACTCCCTAACAACAAACAACCCTAAACCCCTAACAACAAACAACACTAACCCTCTAACAACAAACAACCCTAAACCCATAACATCAAAGAACACTAACACCCTAACAAAAAACAACCCTAACCCCCTAACGACACACACTCACCTCCAAACAAACAACCCTAACCCCTAAAAACCAAAAACATTAACCCACTAACAACAAACAACCCTAATCCACTAACAACGAACAACCCTAACACCCTAACAACAAACAACCCTAAACCCCTAACATCAAACAACACTAACCGCCTAACAACAGAAACCACTAAACCCCAACAAGAAACAACCCTAAACCCCTAACAACAAACACTAACCCCCTAACAACAAACAACACTGAACCCCTAACAAGAAAATACCCTAACCCCGTAACAACAAACAACACTAAACCGTAACAACAAACAACCCTAACCCCCAAACAACAAACAACCATAAACCCCAAACCACAAACAACCCTAACCCCTTAACAACAAACAATCCTAACCCCACGAACAACCAACAACACTAACCCCCTAACCACAATAAACACTAACACCCTAACAACAAAAACCACTAAACCCCAACAAGAAACAACCCTAAACCCCTAACAACAAACAACACTAACCCCCTAACAAAAAACAACCCTAACCAAACAACAAAAAACCCTAACCCACCAACAACAAACAACACTAACACCCTAACAACAAACAACCCTAACTCCCTAACAACAAACAACACAAACACCCTAACAACAAACAACCCTAACCCCCTAACAACAAACAACACTAACCCCCTATCAACAAACAACCCTAAACCCCTAACATCAAACAACACTAACCCCCTAACAACACAAAACACTAACACCCTAACAACAAACAACACTAATACCCTAACAACAAAAACCCCTAAACCCCAACAAGAAACAACCCAAAACCCCTAACAACAAACACTAACCCCCTATCAAAAAACAACACTAAACCCCGAACAAGAAACTACCCTAACCCCGTAACAACAAACAACACTAACCCCGTAACAAGAAACAACCCTAACCCCCTAACCACGAACAACACTAACCCCCTAACAACAAACAACCCTAAACCCCTAACATCAAAGAACACTAACACCCTAACAAACAACCCTAACCCCCTAACAAAAAACACTAACCCCCAAACAACAAACAACCCTAACCCCTAAAAACCAAAAACACTAACCCACTAAAAACAAACAACCCTAAACCTCTAACAACAAACAACCCTAACACCCTAACAACAAACAACACTAACCCCCTAACAACAAACAACCCTAAACCCCTAACATCAAACAACACTAACCCCCTAACAACACAAAACACTAACACCCTAACAACAAACAACCCTAACCCCTAACAACAAACAACACTAACCCCCTAACAACAAACAACCCTAAACACCTAACATCAAAGAACACTAACACCCTAACAACAAACAACCCTAACGCCCTAACAACAAACACTAACCCCCAAACAACAAACAACCCTAACCCCTGAAAACCAAAAAGTCTAACCCACTAACAACAAACAACCCTAACCCACTAACAAGAAACAACCCTAACACCCTAACAACAAACAACACTTACCCCCTAACAACAAACTACCGTAAACCCCTAACATCAAACAACACTAACCCCCTAACAACACAAAACACTAACACCCTAACAACAAACAACCCTAACCCCCTAACAACAAACAACACTAACCCCCTAACAACAAACAACCCTAAACCCCTAACATCAAACAACACTAACCCCCTAACAACACAAAACCCTAACACCCTAACAACAAACAACACTAACACCCTAACAACAAACAACACTAACTCCCTAACAACAAACAACCCTAAACCCCTAACAACAAACAACACTAACCCTCTAACAACAAACAACCCTAAACCCCTAACATCAAAGAACACTAACACCGTAACAAAAACCAACCCTAACCCCCTAACGACACACACTCACCTCCAAACAAACAACCCTAACCCCTAAAAACCAAAAACATTAACCCACTAACAACAAACAACCCTAATCCACTAACAACGAACAACCCTAACACCCTAACAACAAACAACCCTAAACCCCTAACATCAAACAACACTAACCGCCTAACAACAGAAACCACTAAACCCCAACAAGAAACAACCCTAAACCCCTAACAACAAACACTAACCCCCTAACAACAAACAACACTGAACCCCTAACAAGAAAATACCCTAACCCCGTAACAACAAACAACACTAAACCGTAACAACAAACAACCCTAACCCCCAAACAACAAACAACCATAAACCCCAAACAACAAACAACCCTAACCCCTTAACAACAAACAATCCTAACCCCACGAACAACCAACAACACTAACCCCCTAACCACAATAAACACTAACACCCTAACAACAAAAACCACTAAACCCCAACAACAAACAACCCTAACCCCCTAACAACAAACAACACTAACACCCTAACAACAAACAACCCTAACCCCCTAACAACAAACAACACTAACCCCCTAACAACAAACAACCCTAAACCCCTAACATCAAAGAACACTAACACCCTAACAACAAACAACCCTAACCCCCTAACAACAAACACTAACCCCCAAACAACAAACAACCCTAACCCCTAAAAACAAAAACACTAACCCACTAACAACAAACAACCCTAACCCACTAACAAGAAACAACCCTAACACCCTAACAACAAACACTAACCCCCTAACAACAAACAACACTGAACCCCTAACAAGAAAATACCCTAACCCCGTAACAACAAACAACACTAAACCGTAACAACAAACAAACCTAACCCCCAAACAACAAACAACCCTAAACCCCAAACAACAAACAACCCTAACCCCTTAACAACAAACAATCCTAACCCCCCGAACAACCAACAACACTAACCCCCTAACCACAATAAACACTAACACCCTAACAACAAAAACCACTAAACCCCAACAAGAAACAACCCTAAACCCCTAACAACAAACAACACTAACCCCCTAACAAAAAACAACCCTAACCAAACAACAAAAAACCCTAACCCACCAACAACAAACAACACTAACACCCTAACAACAAACAACCCTAACTCCCTAACAACAAACAACACAAACACCCTAACAACAAACAACCCTAACCCCCTAACAACAAACAACACTAACCCCCTAACAACAAACAACCCTAAACCCCTAACATCAAACAACACTAACCCCCTAACAACACAAAACACTAACACCCTAACAACAAACAACACTAATACCCTAACAACAAAAACCCCTAAACCCCAACAAGAAACAACCCAAAACCCCTAACAACAAACACTAACCCCCTATCAAAAAACAACACTAAACCCCGAACAAGAAACTACCCTAACCCCGTAACAACAAACAACACTAACCCCGTAACAAGAAACAACCCTAACCCCCTAACAACGAACAACACTAACCCCCTAACAACAAACAACCCTAAACCCCTAACATCAAAGAACACTAACACCCTAACAACAAACAACCCTAACCCCCTAACAACAAACACTAACCCCCAAACAACAAACAACCCTAACCCCTAAAAACCAAAAACACTAACCCACTAAAAACAAACAACCCTAAACCTCTAACAACAAACAACCCTAACACCCTAACAACAAACAACACTAACCCCCTAACAACAAACAACCCTAAACCCCTAACATCAAACAACACTAACCCCCTAACAACACAAAACACTAACACCCTAACAACAAACAACACTAACACCCTAACAACAAACAACCCTAACCCCTAACAACAAACAACACTAACCCCCTAACAACAAACAACCCTAAACACCTAACATCAAAGAACACTAACACCCTAACAACAAACAACCCTAACGCCCTAACAACAAACACTAACCCCCAAACAACAAACAACCCTAACCCCTAAAAACCAAAAAGTCTAACCCACTAACAACAAACAACCCTAACCCACTAACAACAAACAACCCTAACACCCTAACAACAAACAACACTTACCCCCTAACAACAAACTACCGTAAACCCCTAACATCAAACAACACTAACCCCCTAACAACACAAAACACTAACACCCTAACAACAAACAACCCTAACCCCCTAACAACAAACAACACTAACCCCCTAACAACAAACAACCCTAAACCCCTAACATCAAACAACACTAACCCCCTAACAACACAAAACCCTAACACCCTAACAACAAACAACACTAACACCCTAACAACAAACAACACTAACTCCCTAACAACAAACAACCCTAAACCCCTAACAACAAACAACACTAACCCTCTAACAACAAACAACCCTAAACCCCTAACATCAAAGAACACTAACACCCTAACAAAAAACAACCCTAACCCCCTAACGACACACACTCACCTCCAAACAAACAACCCTAACCCCTAAAAACCAAAAACATTAACCCACTAACAACAAACAACCCTAATCCACTAACAACGAACAACCCCAACACCCTAACAACAAACAACCCTAAACCCCTAACATCAAACAACACTAACCGCCTAACAACAGAAACCACTAAACCCCAACAAGAATCAACCCTAAACCCCTAACAACAAACACTAACCCCCTAACAACAAACAACACTGAACCCCTAACAAGAAAATACCCTAACCCCGTAACAACAAACAACACTAAACCGTAACAACAAACAACCCTAACCCCCAAACAACAAACAACCATAAACCCCAAACAACAAACAACCCTAACCCATTAACAACAAACAATCCTAACCCCACGAACAACCAACAACACTAACCCCCTAACCACAATAAACACTAACACCCTAACAACAAAAACCACTAAACCCCAACAAGAAACAACCCTAAACCCCTAACAACAAACAACACTAACCCCCTAACAAAAAACAACCCTAACCCCCTAACAACAAACAACACTAACACCCTAACAACAAACAACCCTAACCCCCTAACAACAAACAACACTAACACCCTAACAACAAACAACCCTAACCCCCTAACAACAAACAACACTAACCCCCTAACAACAAACAACCCTAAACCCCTAACATCAAAGAACACTAACACCCTAACAACAAACAACCGTAACCCCCTAACAACAAACACTAACCCCCAAACAACAAACAACCCTAACCCCTAAAAAGAAAAACACTAACCCACTAACAACAAACAACCCTAACCCACTAACAAGAAACAACCCTAACACCCTAACAACAAACACTAACCCCCTAACAACAAACAACACTGAACCCCTAACAAGAAAATACCCTAACCCCGTAACAACAAACAACACTAAACCGTAACAACAAACAAACCTAACCCCCAAACAACAAACAACCCTAAACCCCAAACAACAAACAACCCTAACCCCTTAACAACAAACAATCCTAACCCCCCGAACAACCAACAACACTAACCCCCTAACCACAATAAACACTAACACCCTAACAACAAAAACCACTAAACCCCAACAAGAAACAACCCTAAACCCCTAACAACAAACAACACTAACCCCCTAACAAAAAACAACCCTAACCAAACAACAAAAAACCCTAACCCACCAACAACAAACAACACTAACACCCTAACAACAAACAACCCTAACTCCCTAACAACAAACAACACAAACACCCTAACAACAAACAACCCTAACCCCCTAACAACAAACAACACTAACCCCCTAACAACAAACAACCCTAAACCCCTAACATCAAACAACACTAACCCCCTAACAACACAAAACACTAACACCCTAACAACAAACAACACTAATACCCTAACAACAAAAACCCCTAAACCCCAACAAGAAACAACCCAAAACCCCTAACAACAAACACTAACCCCCTATCAAAAAACAACACTAAACCCCGAACAAGAAACTACCCTAACCCCGTAACAACAAACAACACTAACCCCGTAACAAGAAACAACCCTAACCCCCTAACAACGAACAACACTAACCCCCTAACAACAAACAACCCTAAACCCCTAACATCAAAGAACACTAACACCCTAACAACAAACAACCCTAACCCCCTAACAACAAACACTAACCCCCAAACAACAAACAACCCTAACCCCTAAAAACCAAAAACACTAACCCACTAAAAACAAACAACCCTAAACCTCTAACAACAAACAACCCTAACACCCTAACAACAAACAACACTAACCCCCTAACAACAAACAACCCTAAACCCCTAACATCAAACAACACTAACCCCCTAACAACACAAAACACTAACACCCTAACAACAAACAACCCTAACCCCTAACAACAAACAACACTAACCCCCTAACAACAAACAACCCTAAACACCTAACATCAAAGAACACTAACACCCTAACAACAAACAACCCTAACGCCCTAACAACAAACACTAACCCCCAAACAACAAACAACCCTAACCCCTAAAAACCAAAAAGTCTAACCCACTAACAACAAACAACCCTAACACACTAACAACAAACAACCCTAACACCCTAACAACAAACAACACTTACCCCCTAACAACAAACTACCGTAAACCCCTAACATCAAACAACACTAACCCCCTAACAACACAAAACACTAACACCCTAACAACAAACAACCCTAACCCCCTAACAACAAACAACACTAACCCCCTAACAACAAACAACCCTAAACCCCTAACATCAAACAACACTAACCCCCTAACAACACAAAACCCTAACACCCTAACAACAAACAACACTAACACCCTAACAACAAACAACACTAACTCCCTAACAACAAACAACCCTAAACCCCTAACAACAAACAACACTAACCCTCTAACAACAAACAACCCTAAACCCCTAACATCAAAGAACACTAACACCGTAACAAAAAACAACCCTAACCCCCTAACGACACACACTCACCTCCAAACAAACAACCCTAACCCCTAAAAACCAAAAACATTAACCCACTAACAACAAACAACCCTAATCCACTAACAACGAACAACCCTAACACCCTAACAACAAACAACCCTAAACCCCTAACATCAAACAACACTAACCGCCTAACAACAGAAACCACTAAACCCCAACAAGAAACAACCCTAAACCCCTAACAACAAACACTAACCCCCTAACAACAAACAACACTGAACCCCTAACAAGAAAATACCCTAACCCCGTAACAACAAACAACACTAAACCGTAACAACAAACAACCCTAACCCCCAAACAACAAACAACCATAAACCCCAAACAACAAACAACCCTAACCCCTTAACAACAAACAATCCTAACCCCACGAACAACCAACAACACTAACCCCCTAACCACAATAAACACTAACACCCTAACAACAAAAACCACTAAACCCCAACAAGAAACAACCCTAAACCCCTAACAACAAACAACACTAACCCCCTAACAAAAAACAACCCTAACCCCCTAACAACAAACAACACTAACACCCTAACAACAAACAACCCTAACCCCCTAACAACAAACAACACTAACACCCTAACAACAAACAACCCTAACCCCCTAACAACAAACAACACTAACCCCCTAACAACAAACAACCCTAAACCCCTAACATCAAAGAACACTAACACCCTAACAACAAACAACCCTAACCCCCTAACAACAAACACTAACACCCAAACAACAAACAACCCTAACCCCTAAAAAGAAAAACACTAACCCACTAACAACAAACAACCCTAACCCACTAACAAGAAACAACCCTAACACCCTAACAACAAACACTAACCCCCTAACAACAAACAACACTGAACCCCTAACAAGAAAATACCCTAACCCCGTAACAACAAACAACACTAAACCGTAACAACAAACAAACCTAACCCCCAAACAACAAACAACCCTAAACCCCAAACAACAAACAACCCTAACCCCTTAACAACAAACAATCCTAACCCCCCGAACAACCAACAACACTAACCCCCTAACCACAATAAACACTAACACCCTAACAACAAAAACCACTAAACCCCAACAAGAAACAACCCTAAACCCCTAACAACAAACAACACTAACCCCCTAACAAAAAACAACCCTAACCAAACAACAAAAAACCCTAACCCACCAACAACAAACAACACTAACACCCTAACAACAAACAACCCTAACTCCCTAACAACAAACAACACAAACACCCTAACAACAAACAACCCTAACCCCCTAACAACAAACAACACTAACCCCCTAACAACAAACAACCCTAAACCCCTAACATCAAACAACACTAACCCCCTAACAACACAAAACACTAACACCCTAACAACAAACAACACTAATACCCTAACAACAAAAACCCCTAAACCCCAACAAGAAACAACCCAAAACCCCTAACAACAAACACTAACCCCCTATCAAAAAACAACACTAAACCCCGAACAAGAAACTACCCTAACCCCGTAACAACAAACAACACTAACCCCGTAACAAGAAACAACCCTAACCCCCTAACAACGAACAACACTAACCCCCTAACAACAAACAACCCTAAACCCCTAACATCAAAGAACACTAACGCCCTAACAACAAACAACCCTAACCCCCTAACAACAAACACTAACCCCCAAACAACAAACAACCCTAACCCCTAAAAACCAAAAACACTAACCCACTAAAAACAAACAACCCTAAACCTCTAACAACAAACAACCCTAACACCCTAACAACAAACAACACTAACCCCCTAACACCAAACAACCCTAAACCCCTAACATCAAACAACACTAACCCCCTAACAACACAAAACACTAACACCCTAACAACAAACAACCCTAACCCCTAACAACAAACAACACTAACCCCCTAACAACAAACAACCCTAAACACCTAACATCAAAGAACACTAACACCCTAACAACAAACAACCCTAACGCCCTAACAACAAACACTAACCCCCAAACAACAAACAACCCTAACCCCTAAAAACCAAAAAGTCTAACCCACTAACAACAAACAACCCTAACCCACTAACAACAAACAACCCTAACACCCTAACAACAAACAACACTTACCCCCTAACAACAAACTACCGTAAACCCCTAATATCAAACAACACTAACCCCCTAACAACACAAAACACTAACACCCTAACAACAAACAACCCTAACCCCCTAACAACAAACAACACTAACCCCCTAACAACAAACAACCCTAAACCCCTAACATCAAACAACACTAACACCTAACAACACAAAACCCTAACACCCTAACAACAAACAACACTAACACCCTAACAACAAACAACACTAACTCCCTAACAACAAACAACCCTAAACCCCTAACAACAAACAACACTAACCCTCTAACAACAAACAACCCTAAACCCCTAACATCAAAGAACACTAACACCCTAACAAAAAACAACCCTAACCCCCTAACGACACACACTCACCTCCAAACAAACAACCCTAACCCCTAAAAACCAAAAACATTAACCCACTAACAACAAACAACCCTAATCCACTAACAACGAACAACCCTAACACCCTAACAACAAACAACCCTAAACCCCTAACATCAAACAACACTAACCGCCTAACAACAGAAACCACTAAACCCCAACAAGAAACAACCTTAAACCCCTAACAACAAACACTAACCCCCTAACAACAAACAACACTGAACCCCTAACAAGAAAATACCCTAACCCCGTAACAACAAACAACACTAAACCGTAACAACAAACAACCCTAACCCCCAAACAACAAACAACCATAAACCCCAAACAACAAACAACCCTAACCCCTTAACAACAAACAATCCTAACCCCACGAACAACCAACAACACTAACCCCCTAACCACAATAAACACTAACACCCTAAGAACAAAAACCACTAAACCCCAACAACAAACAACCCTAACCCCCTAACAACAAACAACACTAACACCCTAACAACAAACAACCCTAACCCCCTAACAACAAACAACACTAACCCCCTAACAACAAACAACCCTAAACCCCTAACATCAAAGAACACTAACACCCTAACAACAAACAACCCTAACCCCCTAACAACAAACACTAACCCCCAAACAACAAACAACCCTAACCCCTAAAAACAAAAACACTAACCCACTAACAACAAACAACCCTAACCCACTAACAAGAAACAACCCTAACACCCTAACAACAAACACTAACCCCCTAACAACAAACAACACTGAACCCCTAACAAGAAAATACCCTAACCCCGTAACAACAAACAACACTAAACCGTAACAACAAACAAACCTAACCCCCAAACAACAAACAACCCTAAACCCCAAACAACAAACAACCCTAACCCCTTAACAACAAACAATCCTAACCCCCCGAACAACCAACAACACTAACCCCCTAACCACAATAAACACTAACACCCTAACAACAAAAACCACTAAACCCCAACAAGAAACAACCCTAAACCCCTAACAACAAACAACACTAACACCCTAACAAAAAACAACCCTAACCAAACAACAAAAAACCCTAACCCACCAACAACAAACAACACTAACACCCTAACAACAAACAACCCTAACTCCCTAACAACAAACAACACAAACACCCTAACAACAAACAACCCTAACCCCCTAACAACAAACAACACTAACCCCCTAACAACAAACAACCCTAAACCCCTAACATCAAACAACACTAACCCCCTAACACCACAAAACACTAACACCCTAACAACAAACAACACTAATACCCTAACAACAAAAACCCCTAAACCCCAACAAGAAACAACCCAAACCCCTAACAACAAACACTAACCCCCTATCAAAAAACAACACTAAACCCCGAACAAGAAACTACCCTAACCCCGTAACAACAAACAACACTAACCCCGTAACAAGAAACAACCCTAACCCCCTAACAACGAACAACACTAACCCCCTAACAACAAACAACCCTAAACCCCTAACATCAAAGAACACTAACACCGTAACAAAAAACAACCCTAACCCCCTAACGACACACACTCACCTCCAAACAAACAACCCTAACCCCTAAAAACCAAAAACATTAACCCACTAACAACAAACAACCCTAATCCACTAACAACGAACAACCCTAACACCCTAACAACAAACAACCCTAAACCCCTAACATCAAACAACACTAACCGCCTAACAACAAACAACCCTAACCCCCTAACAACAAACACTAACCCCCAAACAACAAACAACCCTAACCCCTAAAAACAAAAACACTAACCCACTAACAACAAACAACCCTAACCCACTAACAAGAAACAACCCTAACACCCTAACAACAAACACTAACCCCCTAACAACAAACAACACTGAACCCCTAACAAGAAAATACCCTAACCCCGTAACAACAAACAACACTAAACCGTAACAACAAACAAACCTAACCCCCAAACAACAAACAACCCTAAACCCCAAACAACAAACAACCCTAACCCCTTAACAACAAACAATCCTAACCCCCCGAACAACCAACAACACTAACCCCCTAACCACAATAAACACTAACACCCTAACAACAAAAACCACTAAACCCCAACAAGAAACAACCCTAAACCCCTAACAACAAACAACACTAACCCCCTAACAAAAAACAACCCTAACCAAACAACAAAAAACCCTAACCCACCAACAACAAACAACACTAACACCCTAACAACAAACAACCCTAACTCCCTAACAACAAACAACACAAACACCCTAACAACAAACAACCCTAACCCCCTAACAACAAACAACACTAACCCCCTAACAACAAACAACCCTAAACCCCTAACATCAAACAACACTAACCCCCTAACAACACAAAACACTAACACCCTAACAACAAACAACACTAATACCCTAACAACAAAAACCCCTAAACCCCAACAAGAAACAACCCAAAACCCCTAACAACAAACACTAACCCCCTATCAAAAAACAACACTAAACCCCGAACAAGAAACTACCCTAACCCCGTAACAACAAACAACACTAACCCCGTAACAAGAAACAACACCAACCCCCTAACAACGAACAACACTAACCCCCTAACAACAAACAACCCTAAACCCCTAACATCAAAGAACACTAACACCCTAACAACAAACAATACTAACCCCCTAACAACAAACACTAACCCCCAAACAACAAACAACCCTAACCCCTAAAAACCAAAAACACTAACCCACTAAAAACAAACAACCCTAAACCTCTAACAACAAACAACCCTAACACCCTAACAACAAACAACACTAACCCCCTAACAACAAACAACCCTAAACCCCTAACATCAAACAACACTAACCCCCTAACAACACAAAACACTAACACCCTAACAACAAACAACACTAACACCCTAACAACAAACAACCCTAACCCCTAACAACAAACAACACTAACCACCTAACAACAAACAACCCTAAACACCTAACATCAAAGAACACTAACACCCTAACAACAAACAACCCTAACGCCCTAACAACAAACACTAACCCCCAAACAACAAACAACCCTAACCCCTAAAAACCAAAAAGTCTAACCCACTAACAACAAACAACCCTAACCCACTAACAACATACAACCCTAACACCCTAACAACAAACAACACTTACCCCCTAACAACAAACTACCGTAAACCCCTAACATCAAACAACACTAACCCCCTAACAACACAAAACACTAACACCCTAACAACAAACAACCCTAACCCCCTAACAACAAACAACACTAACCCCCTAACAACAAACAACCCTAAACCCCTAACATCAAACAACACTAACCCCCTAACAACACAAAACCCTAACACCCTAACAACAAACAACACTAACACCCTAACAACAAACAACACTAACTCCCTAACAACAAACAACCCTAAACCCCTAACAACAAACAACACTAACCCTCTAACAACAAACAACCCTAAACCCCTAACATCAAAGAACACTAACACCCTAACAAAAAACAACCCTAACCCCCTAATGACACACACTCACCTCCAAACAAACAACCCTAACCCCTAAAAACCAAAAACATTAACCCACTAACAACAAACAACCCTAATCCACTAACAACGAACAACCCTAACACCCTAACAACAAACAACCCTAAACCCCTAACATCAAACAACACTAACCGCCTAACAACAGAAACCACTAAACCCCAACAAGAAACAACCCTAAACCCCTAACAACAAACACTAACCCCCTAACAACAAACAACACTGAACCCCTAACAAGAAAATACCCTAACCCCGTAACAACAAACAACACTAAACCGTAACAACAAACAACCCTAACCCCCAAACAACAAACAACCATAAACCCCAAACAACAAACAACCCTAACCCCTTAACAACAAACAATCCTAACCCCACGAACAACCAACAACACTAACCCCCTAACCACAATAAACACTAACACCATAACAACAAAAACCACTAAACCCCAACAAGAAACAACCCTAACCCCCTAACAACAAACAACACTAACACCCTATCAACAAACAACCCTAACCCCCTAACAACAAACAACACTAACACCCTAACAACAAACAACCCTAACCCCCTAACAACAAACAACGCTAACCCCCTAACAACAAACAACCCTAAACCCCTAACATCAAAGAACACTAACACCCTAACAACAAACAACCCTAACCCCCTAACAACAAACACTAACCCCCAAACAACAAACAACCCTAACCCCTAAAAACAAAAACACTAACCCACTAACAACAAACAACCCTAACCCACTAACAAGAAACAACCCTAACACCCTAACAACAAACACTAACCCCCTAACAACAAACAACACTGAACCCCTAACAAGAAAATACCCTAACCCCGTAACAACAAACAACACTAAACCGTAACAACAAACAAACCTAACCCCCAAACAACAAACAACCCTAAACCCCAAACAACAAACAACCCTAACCCCTTAACAACAAACAATCCTAACCCCCGAACAACCAACAACACTAACCCCCTAACCACAATAAACACTAACACCCTAACAACAAAAACCACTAAACCCCAACAAGAAACAACCCTAAACCCCTAACAACAAACAACACTAACCCCCTAACAAAAAACAACCCTAACCAAACAACAAAAAACCCTAACCCACCAACAACAAACAACACTAACACCCTAACAACAAACAACCCTAACTCCCTAACAACAAACAACACAAACACCCTAACAACAAACAACCCTAACCCCCTAACAACAAACAACACTAACCCCCTAACAACAAAAACCCCTAAACCCCAACAAGAAACAACCCAAAACCCCTAACAACAAACACTAACCCCCTATCAAAAAACAACACTAAACCCCGAACAAGAAACTACCCTAACCCCGTAACAACAAACAACACTAACCCCGTAACAAGAAACAACCCCAACCCCCTAACAACGAACAACACTAACCCCCTAACAACAAACAACCCTAAACCCCTAACATCAAAGAACACTAACACCCTAACAACAAACAACCCTAACCCCCTAACAACAAACACTAACCCCCAAACAATAAACAACCCTAACCCCTAAAAACCAAAAACACTAACCCACTAAAAACAAACAACCCTAAACCTCTAACAACAAACAACCCTAACACCCTAACAACAAACAACACTAACCCCCTAACAACAAACAACCCTAAACCACTAACATCAAACAACACTAACCCCCTAACAACACAAAACACTAACACCCTAACAACAAACAACACTAACACCCTAACAACAAACAACCCTAACCCCTAACAACAAACAACACTAACCACCTAACAACAAACAACCCTAAACACCTAACATCAAAGAACACTAACACCCTAACAACAAACAACCCTAACGCCCTAACATCAAACACTAACCCCCAAACAACAAACAACCCTAACCCCTAAAAACCAAAAAGTCTAACCCACTAACAACAAACAACCCTAACACACTAACAACAAACAACCCTAACACCCTAACAACAAACAACACTTACCCCCTAACAACAAACTACCGTAAACCCCTAACATGAAACAACACTAACCCCCTAACAACACAAAACACTAACACCCTAACAACAAACAACCCTAACCCCCTAACAACAAACAACACTAACCCCCTAACAACAAACAACCCTAAACCCCTAACATCAAACAACACTAACCCCCTAACAACACAAAACCCTAACACCCTAACAACAAACAACACTAACACCCTAACAACAAACAACACTAACTCCCTAACAACAAACAACCCTAAACCCCTAACAACAAACAACACTAACCCTCTAACAACAAACAACCCTAAACCCCTAACATCAAAGAACACTAACACCCTAACAAAAAACAACCCTAACCCCCTAACGACACACACTCACCTCCAAACAAACAACCCTAACCCCTAAAAACCAAAAACATTAACCCACTAACAACAAACAACCCTAATCCACTAACAACGAACAACCCTAACACCCTAACAACAAACAACCCTAAACCCCTAACATCAAACAACACTAACCGCCTAAGAACAGAAACCACTAAACCCCAACAAGAAACAACCCTAAACCCCTAACAACAAACACTAACCCCCTAACAACAAACAACACTGAACCCCTAACAAGAAAATACCCTAACCCTGTAACAACAAACAACACTAAACCGTAACAACAAACAACCCTAACCCCCAAACAACAAACAACCATAAACCCCAAACAACAAACAACCCTAACCCCTTAACAACAAACAATCCTAACCCCAGGAACAACCAACAACACTAACCCCCTAACCACAATAAACACTAACACCCTAACAACAAAAACCACTAAACCCCAACAACAAACAACCCTAACCCCCTAACAACAAACAACACTAACCCCCTAACAACAAACAACCCTAAACCCCTAACATCAAAGAACACTAACACCCTAACAACAAACAACCCTAACCCCCTAACAACAAACACTAACCCCCAAACAACAAACAACCCTAACCCCTAAAAACCAAAAACACTAACCCACTAAAAACAAACAACCCTAAACCTCTAACAACAAACAACCCTAACACCCTAACAACAAACAACACTAACCCCCTAACAACAAACAACCCTAAACTCCTAACATCAAACAACACTAACCCCCTAACAACACAAAACACTAACACCCTAACAACAAACAACACTAACACCCTAACAACAAACAACCCTAACCCCTAACAACAAACAACACTAACCACCTAACAACAAACAACCCTAAACACCTAACATCAAAGAACACTAACACCCTAACAACAAACAACCCTAACGCCCTAACAACAAACACTAACCCCCAAACAACAAACAACCCTAACCCCTAAAACCCAAAAAGTCTAACCCACTAACAACAAACAACCCTAACCCACTAACAACAAACAACCCTAACACCCTAACAACAAACAACACTTACCCCCTAACAACAAACTACCGTAAACCCCTAACATCAAACAACACTAACCCCCTAACAACACAAAACACTAACACCCTAACAACAAACAACCCTAACCCCCTAACAACAAACAACACTAACCCCCTAACAACAAACAACCCTAAACCCCTAACATCAAACAACACTAACCCCCTAACAACACAAAACCCTAACACCCTAACAACAAACAACACTAACACCCTAACAACAAACAACACTAACTCCCTAACAACAAACAACCCTAAACCCCTAACAACAAACAACACTAACCCTCTAACAACAAACAACCCTAAACCCCTAACATCAAAGAACACTAACACCGTAACAAAAAACAACCCTAACCCCCTAACGACACACACTCACCTCCAAACAAACAACCCTAACCCCTAAAAACCAAAAACATTAACCCACTAACAACAAACAACCCTAATCCACTAACAACGAACAACCCTAACACCCTAACAACAAACAACCCTAAACCCCTAACATCAAACAACACTAACCGCCTAACAACAGAAACCACTAAACCCCAACAAGAAACAACCCTAAACCCCTAACAACAAACACTAACCCCCTAACAACAAACAACACTGAACCCCTAACAAGAAAATACCCTAACCCCGTAACAACAAACAACACTAAACCGTAACAACAAACAACCCTAACCCCCAAACAACAAACAACCATAAACCCCAAACAACAAACAACCCTAACCCCTTAACAACAAACAATCCTAACCCCACGAACAACCAACAACACTAACCCCCTAACCACAATAAACACTAACACCCTAACAACAAAAACCACTAAACCCCAACAAGAAACAACCCTAAACCCCTAACAACAAACAACACTAACCCCCTAACAAAAAACAACCCTAACCCCCTAACAACAAACAACACTAACACCCTAACAACAAACAACCCTAACCCCCTAACAACAAACAACACTAACACCCTAACAACAAACAACCCTAACCCCCTAACAACAAACAACACTAACCCCCTAACAACAAACAACCCTAAACCCCTAACATCAAAGAACACTAACACCCTAACAACAAACAACCCTAACCCCCTAACAACAAACACTAACCCCCAAACAACAAACAACCCTAACCCCTAAAAACAAAAACACTAACCCACTAACAACAAACAACCCTAACCCACTAACAAGAAACAACCCTAACACCCTAACAACAAACACTAACCCCCTAACAACAAACAACACTGAACCCCTAACAAGAAAATACCCTAACCCCGTAACAACAAACAACACTAAACCGTAACAACAAACAAACCTAACCCCCAAACAACAAACAACCCTAACCCCTTAACAACAAACAATCCTAACCCCACGAACAACCAACAACACTAACCCCCTAACCACAATAAACACTAACACCCTAACAACAAAAACCACTAAACCCCAACAAGAAACAAACCTAAACCCCTAACAACAAACAACACTAACCCCCTAACAAAAAACAACCCTAACCAAACAACAAAAAACCCTAACCCACCAACAACAAACAACACTAACACCCTAACAACAAACAACCCTAACTCCCTAACAACAAACAACACAAACACCCTAACAACAAACAACCCTGACCCCCTAACAACAAACAACACTAACCCGCTAACAACAAACAACCCTAAACCCCTAACATCAAAGAACACTAACACCTAACAACACAAAACCCTAACACCCTAACAACAAACAACACTAACACCCTAACAACAAACAACACTAACTCCCTAACAACAAACAACCCTAAACCCCTAACAACAAACAACACTAACCCTCTAACAACAAACAACCCTAAACCCCTAACATCAAAGAACACTAACACCCTAACAAAAAACAACCCTAACCCCCTAACGACACACACTCACCTCCAAACAAACAACCCTAACCCCTAAAAACCAAAAACATTAACCCACTAACAACAAACAACCCTAATCCACTAACAACGAACAACCCTAACACCCTAACAACAAACAACCCTAAACCCCTAACATCAAACAACACTAACCGCCTAACAACAGAAACCACTAAACCCCAACAAGAAACAACCCTAAACCCCTAACAACAAACACTAACCCCCTAACAACAAACAACACTGAACCCCTAACAAGAAAATACCCTAACCCCGTAACAACAAACAACACTAAACCGTAACAACAAACAACCCTAACCCCCAAACAACAAACAACCATAAACCCCAAACAACAAACAACCCTAACCCCTTAACAACAAACAATCCTAACCCCACGAACAACCAACAACACTAACCCCCTAACCACAATAAACACTAACACCCTAACAACAAAAACCACTAAACCCCAACAACAAACAACCCTAACCCCCTAACAACAAACAACACTAACACCCTAACAACAAACAACCCTAACCCCCTAACAACAAACAACACTAACCCCCTAACAACAAACAACCCTAAACCCCTAACATCAAAGAACACTAACACCCAAACAACAAATAACCCTAACCCCCTAACAACAAACACTAACCCCCAAACAACAAACAACCCTAACCCCTAAAAACAAAAACACTAACCCACTAACAACAAACAACCCTAACCCACTAACAAGAAACAACCCTAACACCCTAACAACAAACACTAACCCCCTAACAACAAACAACACTGAACCCCTAACAAGAAAATACCCTAACCCCGTAACAACAAACAACACTAAACCGTAACAACAAACAAACCTAACCCCCAAACAACAAACAACCCTAAACCCCAAACAACAAACAACCCTAACCCCTTAACAACAAACAATCCTAACCCCCTGAACAACCAACAACACTAACCCCCTAACCACAATAAACACTAACACCCTAACAACAAAAACCACTAAACCCCAACAAGAAACAACCCTAAACCCCTAACAACAAACAACACTAACCCCCTAACAAAAAACAACCCTAACCAAACAACAAAAAACCCTAACCCACCAACAACAAACAACACTAACACCCTAACAACAAACAACCCTAACTCCCTAACAACAAACAACACAAACACCCTAACAACAAACAACCCTAACCCCCTAACAACAAACAACACTAACCCCCTAACAACAAACAACCCTAAACCCCTAACATCAAACAACACTAACCCCCTAACAACACAAAACACTAACACCCTAACAACAAACAACACTAATACCCTAACAACAAAAACCCCTAAACCCCAACAAGAAACAACCCAAAACCCCTAACAACAAACACTAACCCCCTATCAAAAAACAACACTAAACCCCGAACAAGAAACTACCCTAACCCCGTAACAACAAACAACACTAACCCCGTAACAAGAAACAACCCTAACCCCCTAACAACGAACAACACTAACCCCCTAACAACAAACAACCCTAAACCCCTAACATCAAAGAACACTAACACCCTAACAACAAACAACCCTAACCCCCTAACAACAAACACTAACCCCCAAACAACAAACAACCCTAACCCCTAAAAACCAAAAACACTAACCCACTAAAAACAAACAACCCTAAACCTCTAACAACAAACAACCCTAACACCCTAACAACAAACAACACTAACCCCCTAACAACAAACAACCCTAAACCCCTAACATCAAACAACACTAACCCCCTAACAACACAAAACACTAACACCCTAACAACAAACAACACTAACACCCTAACAACAAACAACCCTAACCCCTAACAACAAACAACACTAACCCCCTAACAACAAACAACCCTAAACACCTAACATCAAAGAACACTAACACCCTAACAACAAACAACCCTAACGCCCTAACAACAAACACTAACCCCCAAACAACAAACAACCCTAACCCCTAAAAACCAAAAAGTCTAACCCACTAACAACAAACAACCCTAACCCACTAACAACAAACAACCCTAACACCCTAACAACAAACAACACTTACCCCCTAACAACAAACTACCGTAAACCCCTAACATCAAACAACACTAACCCCCTAACAACACAAAACACTAACACCCTAACAACAAACAACCCTAACCCCCTAACAACAAACAACACTAACCCCCTAACAACAAACAACCCTAAACCCCTAACATCAAACAACACTAACCCCCTAACAACACAAAACCCTAACACCCTAACAACAAACAACACTAACACCCTAACAACAAACAACACTAACTCCCTAACAACAAACAACCCTAAACCCCTAACAACAAACAACACTAACCCTCTAAAAACAAACAACCATAACCCCTAACATCAAAGAACACTAACACCCTAACAAAAAACAACCCTAACCCCCTAACGACACACACTCACCTCCAAACAAACAACCCTAACCCCTAAAAACCAAAAACATTAACCCACTAACAACAAACAACCCTAATCCACTAACAACGAACAACCCTAACACCCTAACAACAAACAACCCTAAACCCCTAACATAAAACAACACTAACCGCCTAACAACAGAAACCACTAAACCCCAACAAGAAACAACCCTAAACCCCTAACAACAAACACTAACCCCCTAACAACAAACAACACTGAACCCCTAACAAGAAAATACCCTAACCCCGTAACAACAAACAACACTAAACCGTAACAACAAACAAACCTAACCCCCAAACAACAAACAACCCTAAACCCCAAACAACAAACAACCCTAACCCCTTAACAACAAACAATCCTAACCCCCCGAACAACCAACAACACTAACCCCCTAACCACAATAAACACTAACACCCTAACAACAAAAACCACTAAACCCCAACAAGAAACAACCCTAAACCCCTAACAACAAACAACACTAACCCCCTAACAAAAAACAACCCTAACCAAACAACAAAAAACCCTAACCCACCAACAACAAACAACACTAACACCCTAACAACAAACAACCCTAACTCCCTAACAACAAACAACACAAACACCCTAACAACAAACAACCCTAACCCCCTAACAACAAACAACACTAACCCCCTAACAACAAACAACCCTAAACCCCTAACATCAAACAACACTAACCCCCTAACAACACAAAACACTAACACCCTAACAACAAACAACACTAATACCCTAACAACAAAAACCCCTAAACCCCAACAAGAAACAACCCAAAACCCCTAACAACAAACACTAACCCCCTATCAAAAAACAACACTAAACCCCGAATAAGAAACTACCCTAACCCCGTAACAACAAACAACACTAACCCCGTAACAAGAAACAACCCTAACCCCCTAACAACGAACAACACTAACCCCCTAACAACAAACAACCCTAAACCCCTAACATCAAAGAACACTAACACCCTAACAACAAACAACCCTAACCCCCTAACAACAAACACTAACCCCCAAACAACAAACAACCCTAACCCCTAAAAACCAAAAACACTAACCCACTAAAAACAAACAACCCTAAACCTCTAACAACAAACAACCCTAACACCCTAACAACAAACAACACTAACCCCCTAACAACAAACAACCCTAAACCCCTAACATCAAACAACACTAACCCCCTAACAACACAAAACACTAACACCCTAACAACAAACAACACTAACACCCTAACAACAAACAACCCTAACCCCTAACAACAAACAACACTAACCCCCTAACAACAAACAACCCTAAACACCTAACATCAAAGAACACTAACACCCTAACAACAAACAACCCTAACGCCCTAACAACAAACACTAACCCCCAAACAACAAACAACCCTAACCCCTAAAAACCAAAAAGTCTAACCCACTAACAACAAACAACCCTAACCCACTAACAACAAACAACCCTACCACCCTAACAACAAACAACACTTACCCCCTAACAACAAACTACCGTAAACCCCTAACATCAAACAACACTAACCCCCTAACAACACAAAACACTAACACCCTAACAACAAACAACCCTAACCCCCTAACAACAAACAACACTAACCCCCTAACAACAAACAACCCTAAACCCCTAACATCAAACAACACTAACCCCCTAACAACACAAAACCCTAACACCCTAACAACAAACAACACTAACACCCTAACAACAAACAACACTAACTCCCTAACAACAAACAACCCTAAACCCCTAACAACAAACAACACTAACCCTCTAACAACAAACAACCCTAAACCCCTAACATCAAAGAACACTAACACCCTAACAAAAAACAACCCTAACCCCCTAACGACACACACTCACCTCCAAACAAACAACCCTAACCCCTAAAAACCAAAAACATTAACCCACTAACAACAAACAACCCTAATCCACTAACAACGAACAACCCTAACACCCTAACAACAAACAACCCTAAACCCCTAACATCAAACAACACTAACCGCCTAACAACAGAAACCACTAAACCCCAACAAGAAACAACCCTAAACCCCTAACAACAAACACTAACCCCCTAACAACAAACAACACTGAACCCCTAACAAGAAAATACCCTAACCCCGTAACAACAAACAACACTAAACCGTAACAACAAACAACCCTAACCCCCAAACAACAAACAACCATAAACCCCAAACAACAAACAACCCTAACCCCTTAACAACAAACAATCCTAACCCCACGAACAACCAACAACACTAACCCCCTAACCACAATAAACACTAACACCCTAACAACAAAAACCACTAAACCCCAACAAGAAACAACCCTAAACCCCTAACAACAAACAACACTAACCCCCTAACAAAAAACAACCCTAACCCCCTAACAACAAACAACACTAACACCCTAACAACAAACAACCCTAACCCCCTAACAACAAACAACACTAACACCCTAACAACAAACAACCCTAACCCCCTAACAACAAACAACACTAACCCCCTAACCACAAACAACCCTAAACCCCTAACATCAAAGAACACTAACACCCTAACAACAAACAACCCTAACCCCCTAACAACAAACACTAACCCCCAAACAACAAACAACCCTAACCCCTAAAAACAAAAACACTAACCCACTAACAACAAACAACCCTAACCCACTAACAAGAAACAACCCTAACACCCTAACAACAAACACTAACCCCCTAACAACAAACAACACTGAACCCCTAACAAGAAAATACCCTAACCCCGTAACAACAAACAACACTAAACCGTAACAACAAACAAACCTAACCCCCAAACAACAACCCTAAACCCCAAACAACAAACAACCCTAACCCCTTAACAACAAACAATCCTAACCCCCCGAACAACCAACAACACTAACCCCCTAACCACAATAAACACTAACACCCTAACAACAAAAACCACTAAACCCCAACAAGAAACAACCCTAAACCCCTAACAACAAACAACACTAACCCCCTAACAAAAAACAACCCTAACCAAACAACAAAAAACCCTAACCCACCAACAACAAACAACACTAATACCCTAACAACAAACAACCCTAACTCCCTAACAACAAACAACACAAACACCCTAACAACAAACAACCCTAACCCCCTAACAACAAACAACACTAACCCCCTAACAACAAACAACCCTAAACCCCTAACATCAAACAACACTAACCCCCTAACAACACAAAACACTAACACCCTAACAACAAACAACACTAATACCCTAACAACAAAAACCCCTAAACCCCAACAAGAAACAACCCAAAACCCCTAACAACAAACACTAACCCCCTATCAAAAAACAACACTAAACCCCGAACAAGAAACTACCCTAACCCCGTAACAACAAACAACACTAACCCCGTAACAAGAAACAACCCTAACCCCCTAACAACGAACAACACTAACCCCCTAACAACAAACAACCCTAAACACCTAACATCAGAGAACACTAACACCCTAACAACAAACAACCCTAACCCCCTAACAACAAACACTAACCCCCAAACAACAAACAACCCTAACCCCTAAAAACCAAAAACACTAACCCACTAAAAACAAACAACCCTAAACCTCTAACAACAAACAACCCTAACACCCTAACAACAAACAACACTAACCCCCTAACAACAAACAACCCTAAACCCCTAACATCAAACAACACTAACCCCCTAACAACACAAAACACTAACACCCTAACAACAAAAAACACTAACCCCCTAACAACAAACAACCCTAAACACCTAACATCAAAGAACACTAACACCCTAACAACAAACAACCCTAACGCCCTAACAACAAACACTAACCCCCAAACAACAAACAACCCTAACCCCTAAAAACCAAAAAGTCTAACCCACTAACAACAAACAACCCTAACCCACTAACAACAAACAACCCTAACACCCTAACAACAAACAACACTTACCCCCTAACAACAAACTACCGTAAACCCCTAACATCAAACAACACTAACCCCCTAACAACACAAAACACTAACACCCTAACAACAAACAACCCTAACCCCCTAACAACAAACAACACTAACCCCCTAACAACAAACAACCCTAAACCCCTAACATCAAACAACACTAACCCCCTAACAACACAAAACCCTAACACCCTAACAACAAACAACACTAACACCCTAACAACAAACAACACTAACTCCCTAACAACAAACAACCCTAAACCCCTAACAACAAACAACACTAACCCTCTAACAACAAACAACCCTAAACCCCTAACATCAAAGAACACTAACACCCTAACAAAAAACAACCCTAACCCCCTAACGACACACACTCACCTCCAAACAAACAACCCTAACCCCTAAAAACCAAAAACATTAACCCACTAACAACAAACAACCCTAATCCACTAACAACGAACAACCCTAACACCCTAACAACAAACAACCCTAAACCCCTAACATCAAACAACACTAACCGCCTAACAACAGAAACCACTAAACCCCAACAAGAAACAACCCTAAACCCCTAACAACAAACACTAACCCCCTAACAACAAACAACACTGAACCCCTAACAAGAAAATACCCTAACCCTGTAACAACAAACAACACTAAACCGTAACAACAAACAACCCTAACCCCCAAACAACAAACAACCATAAACCCCAAACAACAAACAACCCTAACCCCTTAACAACAAACAATCCTAACCCCAGGAACAACCAACAACACTAACCCCCTAACCACAATAAACACTAACACCCTAACAACAAAAACCACTAAACCCCAACAACAAACAACCCTAACCCCCTAACAACAAACAACACTAACCCCCTAACAACAAACAACCCTAAACCCCTAACATCAAAGAACACTAACACCCTAACAACAAACAACCCTAACCCCCTAACAACAAACACTAACCCCCAAACAACAAACAACCCTAACCCCTAAAAACCAAAAACACTAACCCACTAAAAACAAACAACCCTAAACCTCTAACAACAAACAACCCTAACACCCTAACAACAAACAACACTAACCCCCTAACAACAAACAACCCTAAACTCCTAACATCAAACAACACTAACCCCCTAACAACACAAAACACTAACACCCTAACAACAAACAACACTAACACCCTAACAACAAACAACCCTAACCCCTAACAACAAACAACACTAACCACCTAACAACAAACAACCCTAAACACCTAACATCAAAGAACACTAACACCCTAACAACAAACAACCCTAACGCCCTAACAACAAACACTAACCCCCAAACAACAAACAACCCTAACCCCTAAAACCCAAAAAGTCTAACCCACTAACAACAAACAACCCTAACCCACTAACAACAAACAACCCTAACACCCTAACAACAAACAACACTTACCCCCTAACAACAAACTACCGTAAACCCCTAACATCAAACAACACTAACCCCCTAACAACACAAAACACTAACACCCTAACAACAAACAACCCTAACCCCCTAACAACAAACAACACTAACCCCCTAACAACAAACAACCCTAAACCCCTAACATCAAACAACACTAACCCCCTAACAACACAAAACCCTAACACCCTAACAACAAACAACACTAACACCCTAACAACAAACAACACTAACTCCCTAACAACAAACAACCCTAAACCCCTAACAACAAACAACACTAACCCTCTAACAACAAACAACCCTAAACCCCTAACATCAAAGAACACTAACACCCTAACAAAAAACAACCCTAACCCCCTAACGACACACACTCACCTCCAAACAAACAACCCTAACCCCTAAAAACCAAAAACATTAACCCACTAACAACAAACAACCCTAATCCACTAACAACGAACAACCCTAACACCCTAACAACAAACAACCCTAAACCCCTAACATCAAACAACACTAACCGCCTAACAACAGAAACCACTAAACCCCAACAAGAAACAACCCTAAACCCCTAACAACAAACACTAACCCCCTAACAACAAACAACACTGAACCCCTAACAAGAAAATACCCTAACCCCGTAACAACAAACAACACTAAACCGTAACAACAAACAACCCTAACCCCCAAACAACAAACAACCATAAACCCCAAACAACAAACAACCCTAACCCCTTAACAACAAACAATCCTAACCCCACGAACAACCAACAACACTAACCCCCTAACCACAATAAACACTAACACCCTAACAACAAAAACCACTAAACCCCAACAAGAAACAACCCTAAACCCCTAACAACAAACAACACTAACCCCCTAACAAAAAACAACCCTAACCCCCTAACAACAAACAACACTAACACCCTAACAACAAACAACCCTAACCCCCTAACAACAAACAACACTAACACCCTAACAACAAACAACCCTAACCCCCTAACAACAAACAACACTAACCCCCTAACAACAAACAACCCTAAACCCCTAACATCAAAGAACACTAACACCCTAACAACAAACAACCCTAACCCCCTAACAACAAACACTAACCCCCAAACAACAAACAACCCTAACCCCTAAAAACAAAAACACTAACCCACTAACAACAAACAACCCTAACCCACTAACAAGAAACAACCCTAACACCCTAACAACAAACACTAACCCCCTAACAACAAACAACACTGAACCCCTAACAAGAAAATACCCTAACCCCGTAACAACAAACAACACTAAACCGTAACAACAAACAAACCTAACCCCCAAACAACAAACAACCCTAACCCCTTAACAACAAACAATCCTAACCCCACGAACAACCAACAACACTAACCCCCTAACCACAATAAACACTAACACCCTAACAACAAAAACCACTAAACCCCAACAAGAAACAAACCTAAACCCCTAACAACAAACAACACTAACCCCCTAACAAAAAACAACCCTAACCAAACAACAAAAAACCCTAACCCACCAACAACAAACAACACTAACACCCTAACAACAAACAACCCTAACTCCCTAACAACAAACAACACAAACACCCTAACAACAAACAACCCTGACCCCCTAACAACAAACAACACTAACCCGCTAACAACAAACAACCCTAAACCCCTAACATCAAAGAACACTAACACCTAACAACACAAAACCCTAACACCCTAACAACAAACAACACTAACACCCTAACAACAAACAACACTAACTCCCTAACAACAAACAACCCTAAACCCCTAACAACAAACAACACTAACCCTCTAACAACAAACAACCCTAAACCCCTAACATCAAAGAACACTAACACCCTAACAAAAAACAACCCTAACCCCCTAACGACACACACTCACCTCCAAACAAACAACCCTAACCCCTAAAAACCAAAAACATTAACCCACTAACAACAAACAACCCTAATCCACTAACAACGAACAACCCTAACACCCTAACAACAAACAACCCTAAACCCCTAACATCAAACAACACTAACCGCCTAACAACAGAAACCACTAAACCCCAACAAGAAACAACCCTAAACCCCTAACAACAAACACTAACCCCCTAACAACAAACAACACTGAACCCCTAACAAGAAAATACCCTAACCCCGTAACAACAAACAACACTAAACCGTAACAACAAACAACCCTAACCCCCAAACAACAAACAACCATAAACCCCAAACAACAAACAACCCTAACCCCTTAACAACAAACAATCCTAACCCCACGAACAACCAACAACACTAACCCCCTAACCACAATAAACACTAACACCCTAACAACAAAAACCACTAAACCCCAACAACAAACAACCCTAACCCCCTAACAACAAACAACACTAACACCCTAACAACAAACAACCCTAACCCCCTAACAACAAACAACACTAACCCCCTAACAACAAACAACCCTAAACCCCTAACATCAAAGAACACTAACACCCAAACAACAAATAACCCTAACCCCCTAACAACAAACACTAACCCCCAAACAACAAACAACCCTAACCCCTAAAAACAAAAACACTAACCCACTAACAACAAACAACCCTAACCCACTAACAAGAAACAACCCTAACACCCTAACAACAAACACTAACCCCCTAACAACAAACAACACTGAACCCCTAACAAGAAAATACCCTAACCCCGTAACAACAAACAACACTAAACCGTAACAACAAACAAACCTAACCCCCAAACAACAAACAACCCTAAACCCCAAACAACAAACAACCCTAACCCCTTAACAACAAACAATCCTAACCCCCTGAACAACCAACAACACTAACCCCCTAACCACAATAAACACTAACACCCTAACAACAAAAACCACTAAACCCCAACAAGAAACAACCCTAAACCCCTAACAACAAACAACACTAACCCCCTAACAAAAAACAACCCTAACCAAACAACAAAAAACCCTAACCCACCAACAACAAACAACACTAACACCCTAACAACAAACAACCCTAACTCCCTAACAACAAACAACACAAACACCCTAACAACAAACAACCCTAACCCCCTAACAACAAACAACACTAACCCCCTAACAACAAACAACCCTAAACCCCTAACATCAAACAACACTAACCCCCTAACAACACAAAACACTAACACCCTAACAACAAACAACACTAATACCCTAACAACAAAAACCCCTAAACCCCAACAAGAAACAACCCAAAACCCCTAACAACAAACACTAACCCCCTATCAAAAAACAACACTAAACCCCGAACAAGAAACTACCCTAACCCCGTAACAACAAACAACACTAACCCCGTAACAAGAAACAACCCTAACCCCCTAACAACGAACAACACTAACCCCCTAACAACAAACAACCCTAAACCCCTAACATCAAAGAACACTAACACCCTAACAACAAACAACCCTAACCCCCTAACAACAAACACTAACCCCCAAACAACAAACAACCCTAACCCCTAAAAACCAAAAACACTAACCCACTAAAAACAAACAACCCTAAACCTCTAACAACAAACAACCCTAACACCCTAACAACAAACAACACTAACCCCCTAACAACAAACAACCCTAAACCCCTAACATCAAACAACACTAACCCCCTAACAACACAAAACACTAACACCCTAACAACAAACAACACTAACACCCTAACAACAAACAACCCTAACCCCTAACAACAAACAACACTAACCCCCTAACAACAAACAACCCTAAACACCTAACATCAAAGAACACTAACACCCTAACAACAAACAACCCTAACGCCCTAACAACAAACACTAACCCCCAAACAACAAACAACCCTAACCCCTAAAAACCAAAAAGTCTAACCCACTAACAACAAACAACCCTAACCCACTAACAACAAACAACCCTAACACCCTAACAACAAACAACACTTACCCCCTAACAACAAACTACCGTAAACCCCTAACATCAAACAACACTAACCCCCTAACAACACAAAACACTAACACCCTAACAACAAACAACCCTAACCCCCTAACAACAAACAACACTAACCCCCTAACAACAAACAACCCTAAACCCCTAACATCAAACAACACTAACCCCCTAACAACACAAAACCCTAACACCCTAACAACAAACAACACTAACACCCTAACAACAAACAACACTAACTCCCTAACAACAAACAACCCTAAACCCCTAACAACAAACAACACTAACCCTCTAAAAACAAACAACCATAACCCCTAACATCAAAGAACACTAACACCCTAACAAAAAACAACCCTAACCCCCTAACGACACACACTCACCTCCAAACAAACAACCCTAACCCCTAAAAACCAAAAACATTAACCCACTAACAACAAACAACCCTAATCCACTAACAACGAACAACCCTAACACCCTAACAACAAACAACCCTAAACCCCTAACATAAAACAACACTAACCGCCTAACAACAGAAACCACTAAACCCCAACAAGAAACAACCCTAAACCCCTAACAACAAACACTAACCCCCTAACAACAAACAACACTGAACCCCTAACAAGAAAATACCCTAACCCCGTAACAACAAACAACACTAAACCGTAACAACAAACAAACCTAACCCCCAAACAACAAACAACCCTAAACCCCAAACAACAAACAACCCTAACCCCTTAACAACAAACAATCCTAACCCCCCGAACAACCAACAACACTAACCCCCTAACCACAATAAACACTAACACCCTAACAACAAAAACCACTAAACCCCAACAAGAAACAACCCTAAACCCCTAACAACAAACAACACTAACCCCCTAACAAAAAACAACCCTAACCAAACAACAAAAAACCCTAACCCACCAACAACAAACAACACTAACACCCTAACAACAAACAACCCTAACTCCCTAACAACAAACAACACAAACACCCTAACAACAAACAACCCTAACCCCCTAACAACAAACAACACTAACCCCCTAACAACAAACAACCCTAAACCCCTAACATCAAACAACACTAACCCCCTAACAACACAAAACACTAACACCCTAACAACAAACAACACTAATACCCTAACAACAAAAACCCCTAAACCCCAACAAGAAACAACCCAAAACCCCTAACAACAAACACTAACCCCCTATCAAAAAACAACACTAAACCCCGAATAAGAAACTACCCTAACCCCGTAACAACAAACAACACTAACCCCGTAACAAGAAACAACCCTAACCCCCTAACAACGAACAACACTAACCCCCTAACAACAAACAACCCTAAACCCCTAACATCAAAGAACACTAACACCCTAACAACAAACAACCCTAACCCCCTAACAACAAACACTAACCCCCAAACAACAAACAACCCTAACCCCTAAAAACCAAAAACACTAACCCACTAAAAACAAACAACCCTAAACCTCTAACAACAAACAACCCTAACACCCTAACAACAAACAACACTAACCCCCTAACAACAAACAACCCTAAACCCCTAACATCAAACAACACTAACCCCCTAACAACACAAAACACTAACACCCTAACAACAAACAACACTAACACCCTAACAACAAACAACCCTAACCCCTAACAACAAACAACACTAACCCCCTAACAACAAACAACCCTAAACACCTAACATCAAAGAACACTAACACCCTAACAACAAACAACCCTAACGCCCTAACAACAAACACTAACCCCCAAACAACAAACAACCCTAACCCCTAAAAACCAAAAAGTCTAACCCACTAACAACAAACAACCCTAACCCACTAACAACAAACAACCCTACCACCCTAACAACAAACAACACTTACCCCCTAACAACAAACTACCGTAAACCCCTAACATCAAACAACACTAACCCCCTAACAACACAAAACACTAACACCCTAACAACAAACAACCCTAACCCCCTAACAACAAACAACACTAACCCCCTAACAACAAACAACCCTAAACCCCTAACATCAAACAACACTAACCCCCTAACAACACAAAACCCTAACACCCTAACAACAAACAACACTAACACCCTAACAACAAACAACACTAACTCCCTAACAACAAACAACCCTAAACCCCTAACAACAAACAACACTAACCCTCTAACAACAAACAACCCTAAACCCCTAACATCAAAGAACACTAACACCCTAACAAAAAACAACCCTAACCCCCTAACGACACACACTCACCTCCAAACAAACAACCCTAACCCCTAAAAACCAAAAACATTAACCCACTAACAACAAACAACCCTAATCCACTAACAACGAACAACCCTAACACCCTAACAACAAACAACCCTAAACCCCTAACATCAAACAACACTAACCGCCTAACAACAGAAACCACTAAACCCCAACAAGAAACAACCCTAAACCCCTAACAACAAACACTAACCCCCTAACAACAAACAACACTGAACCCCTAACAAGAAAATACCCTAACCCCGTAACAACAAACAACACTAAACCGTAACAACAAACAACCCTAACCCCCAAACAACAAACAACCATAAACCCCAAACAACAAACAACCCTAACCCCTTAACAACAAACAATCCTAACCCCACGAACAACCAACAACACTAACCCCCTAACCACAATAAACACTAACACCCTAACAACAAAAACCACTAAACCCCAACAAGAAACAACCCTAAACCCCTAACAACAAACAACACTAACCCCCTAACAAAAAACAACCCTAACCCCCTAACAACAAACAACACTAACACCCTAACAACAAACAACCCTAACCCCCTAACAACAAACAACACTAACACCCTAACAACAAACAACCCTAACCCCCTAACAACAAACAACACTAACCCCCTAACCACAAACAACCCTAAACCCCTAACATCAAAGAACACTAACACCCTAACAACAAACAACCCTAACCCCCTAACAACAAACACTAACCCCCAAACAACAAACAACCCTAACCCCTAAAAACAAAAACACTAACCCACTAACAACAAACAACCCTAACCCACTAACAAGAAACAACCCTAACACCCTAACAACAAACACTAACCCCCTAACAACAAACAACACTGAACCCCTAACAAGAAAATACCCTAACCCCGTAACAACAAACAACACTAAACCGTAACAACAAACAAACCTAACCCCCAAACAACAACCCTAAACCCCAAACAACAAACAACCCTAACCCCTTAACAACAAACAATCCTAACCCCCCGAACAACCAACAACACTAACCCCCTAACCACAATAAACACTAACACCCTAACAACAAAAACCACTAAACCCCAACAAGAAACAACCCTAAACCCCTAACAACAAACAACACTAACCCCCTAACAAAAAACAACCCTAACCAAACAACAAAAAACCCTAACCCACCAACAACAAACAACACTAATACCCTAACAACAAACAACCCTAACTCCCTAACAACAAACAACACAAACACCCTAACAACAAACAACCCTAACCCCCTAACAACAAACAACACTAACCCCCTAACAACAAACAACCCTAAACCCCTAACATCAAACAACACTAACCCCCTAACAACACAAAACACTAACACCCTAACAACAAACAACACTAATACCCTAACAACAAAAACCCCTAAACCCCAACAAGAAACAACCCAAAACCCCTAACAACAAACACTAACCCCCTATCAAAAAACAACACTAAACCCCGAACAAGAAACTACCCTAACCCCGTAACAACAAACAACACTAACCCCGTAACAAGAAACAACCCTAACCCCCTAACAACGAACAACACTAACCCCCTAACAACAAACAACCCTAAACACCTAACATCAGAGAACACTAACACCCTAACAACAAACAACCCTAACCCCCTAACAACAAACACTAACCCCCAAACAACAAACAACCCTAACCCCTAAAAACCAAAAACACTAACCCACTAAAAACAAACAACCCTAAACCTCTAACAACAAACAACCCTAACACCCTAACAACAAACAACACTAACCCCCTAACAACAAACAACCCTAAACCCCTAACATCAAACAACACTAACCCCCTAACAACACAAAACACTAACACCCTAACAACAAAAAACACTAACCCCCTAACAACAAACAACCCTAAACACCTAACATCAAAGAACACTAACACCCTAACAACAAACAACCCTAACGCCCTAACAACAAACACTAACCCCCAAACAACAAACAACCCTAACCCCTAAAAACCAAAAAGTCTAACCCACTAACAACAAACAACCCTAACCCACTAACAACAAACAACCCTAACACCCTAACAACAAACAACACTTACCCCCTAACAACAAACTACCGTAAACCCCTAACATCAAACAACACTAACCCCCTAACAACACAAAACACTAACACCCTAACAACAAACAACCCTAACCCCCTAACAACAAACAACACTAACCCCCTAACAACAAACAACCCTAAACCCCTAACATCAAACAACACTAACCCCCTAACAACACAAAACCCTAACACCCTAACAACAAACAACACTAACACCCTAACAACAAACAACACTAACTCCCTAACAACAAACAACCCTAAACCCCTAACAACAAACAACACTAACCCTCTAACAACAAACAACCCTAAACCCCTAACATCAAAGAACACTAACACCCTAACAAAAAACAACCCTAACCCCCTAACGACACACACTCACCTCCAAACAAACAACCCTAACCCCTAAAAACCAAAAACATTAACCCACTAACAACAAACAACCCTAATCCACTAACAACGAACAACCCTAACACCCTAACAACAAACAACCCTAAACCCCTAACATCAAACAACACTAACCGCCTAACAACAGAAACCACTAAACCCCAACAAGAAACAACCCTAAACCCCTAACAACAAACACTAACCCCCTAACAACAAACAACACTGAACCCCTAACAAGAAAATACCCTAACCCCGTAACAACAAACAACACTAAACCGTAACAACAAACAACCCTAACCCCCAAACAACAAACAACCATAAACCCCAAACAACAAACAACCCTAACCACTTAACAACAAACAATCCTAACCCCACGAACAACCAACAACACTAACCCCCTAACCACAATAAACACTAACACCCTAACAACAAAAACCACTAAACCCCAACAACAAACAACCCTAACCCCCTAACAACAAACAACACTAACACCCTAACAACAAACAACCCTAACCCCCTAACAACAAACAACACTAACCCCCTAACAACAAACAACCCTAAACCCCTAACATCAAAGAACACTAACACCCTAACAACAAACAACCCTAACCCCCTAACAACAAACACTAACCCCCAAACAACAAACAACCCTAACCCCTAAAAACAAAAACACTAACCCACTAACAACAAACAACCCTAACCCACTAACAAGAAACAACCCTAACACCCTAACAACAAACACTAACCCCCTAACAACAAACAACACTGAACCCCTAACAAGAAAATACCCTAACCCCGTAACAACAAACAACACTAAACCGTAACAACAAACAAACCTAACCCCCAAACAACAACCCTAAACCCCAAACAACAAACAACCCTAACCCCTTAACAACAAACAATCCTAACCCCCCGAACAACCAACAACACTAACCCCCTAACCACAATAAACACTAACACCCTAACAACAAAAACCACTAAACCCCAACAAGAAACAACCCTAAACCCCTAACAACAAACAACACTAACCCCCTAACAAAAAACAACCCTAACCAAACAACAAAAAACCCTAACCCACCAACAACAAACAACACTAATACCCTAACAACAAACAACCCTAACTCCCTAACAACAAACAACACAAACACCCTAACAACAAACAACCCTAACCCCCTAACAACAAACAACACTAACCCCCTAACAACAAACAACCCTAAACCCCTAACATCAAACAACACTAACCCCCTAACAACACAAAACACTAACACCCTAACAACAAACAACACTAATACCCTAACAACAAAAACCCCTAAACCCCAACAAGAAACAACCCAAAACCCCTAACAACAAACACTAACCCCCTATCAAAAAACAACACTAAACCCCGAACAAGAAACTACCCTAACCCCGTAACAACAAACAACACTAACCCCGTAACAAGAAACAACCCTAACCCCCTAACAACGAACAACACTAACCCCCTAACAACAAACAACCCTAAACACCTAACATCAAAGAACACTAACACCCTAACAACAAACAACCCTAACCCCCTAACAACAAACACTAACCCCCAAACAACAAACAACCCTAACCCCTAAAAACCAAAAACACTAACCCACTAAAAACAAACAACCCTAAACCTCTAACAACAAACAACCCTAACACCCTAACAACAAACAACACTAACCCCCTAACAACAAACAACCCTAAACCCCTAACATCAAACAACACTAACCCCCTAACAACACAAAACACTAACACCCTAACAACAAAAAACACTAACCCCCTAACAACAAACAACCCTAAACACCTAACATCAAAGAACACTAACACCCTAACAACAAACAACCCTAACGCCCTAACAACAAACACTAACCCCCAAACAACAAACAACCCTAACCCCTAAAAACCAAAAAGTCTAACCCACTAACAACAAACAACCCTAACCCACTAACAACAAACAACCCTAACACCCTAACAACAAACAACACTTACCCCCTAACAACAAACTACCGTAAACCCCTAACATCAAACAACACTAACCCCCTAACAACACAAAACACTAACACCCTAACAACAAACAACCCTAACCCCCTAACAACAAACAACACTAACCCCCTAACAACAAACAACCCTAAACCCCTAACATCAAACAACACTAACCCCCTAACAACACAAAACCCTAACACCCTAACAACAAACAACACTAACACCCTAACAACAAACAACACTAACTCCCTAACAACAAACAACCCTAAACCCCTAACAACAAACAACACTAACCCTCTAACAACAAACAACCCTAAACCCCTAACATCAAAGAACACTAACACCCTAACAAAAAACAACCCTAACCCCCTAACGACACACACTCACCTCCAAACAAACAACCCTAACCCCTAAAAACCAAAAACATTAACCCACTAACAACAAACAACCCTAATCCACTAACAACGAACAACCCTAACACCCTAACAACAAACAACCCTAAACCCCTAACATCAAACAACACTAACCGCCTAACAACAGAAACCACTAAACCCCAACAAGAAACAACCCTAAACCCCTAACAACAAACACTAACCCCCTAACAACAAACAACACTGAACCCCTAACAAGAAAATACCCTAACCCCGTAACAACAAACAACACTAAACCGTAACAACAAACAACCCTAACCCCCAAACAACAAACAACCATAAACCCCAAACAACAAACAACCCTAACCCCTTAACAACAATCAATCCTAACCCCACGAACAACCAACAACACTAACCCCCTAACCACAATAAACTCTAACACCCTAACAACAAAAACCACTAAACCCCAACAACAAACAACCCTAACCCCCTAACAACAAACAACACTAACACCCTAACAACAAACAACCCTAACCCCCTAACAACAAACAACACTAACCCCCTAACAACAAACAACCCTAAACCCCTAACATCAAAGAACACTAACACCCTAACAACAAACAACCCTAACCCCCTAACAACAAACACTAACCCCCAAACAACAAACAACCCTAACCCCTAAAAACAAAAACACTAACCCACTAACAACAAACAACCCTAACCCACTAACAAGAAACAACCCTAACACCCTAACAACAAACACTAACCCCCTAACAACAAACAACACTGAACCCCTAACAAGAAAATACCCTAACCCCGTAACAACAAACAACACTAAACCGTAACAACAAACAAACCTAACCCCCAAACAACAAACAACCCTAAACCCCAAACAACAAACAACCCTAACCCCTTAACAACAAACAATCCTAACCCCCCGAACAACCAACAACACTAACCCCCTAACCACAATAAACACTAACACCCTAACAACAAAAACCACTAAACCCCAACAAGAAACAACCCTAAACCCCTAACAACAAACAACACTAACCCCCTAACAAAAAACAACCCTAACCAAACAACAAAAAACCCTAACCCACCAACAACAAACAACACTAACACCCTAACAACAAACAACCCTAACTCCCTAACAACAAACAACACAAACACCCTAACAACAAACAACCCTAACCCCCTAACAACAAACAACACTAACCCCCTAACAACAAACAACCCTAAACCCCTAACATCAAACAACACTAACCCCCTAACAACACAAAACACTAACACCCTAACAACAAACAACACTAATACCCTAACAACAAAAACCCCTAAACCCCAACAAGAAACAACCCAAAACCCCTAACAACAAACACTAACCCCCTATCAAAAAACAACACTAAACCCCGAACAAGAAACTACCCTAACCCCGTAACAACAAACAAGACTAACCCCGTAACAAGAAACAACCCTAACCCCCTAACAACGAACAACACTAACCCCCTAACAACAAACAACCCTAAACCCCTAACATCAAAGAACACTAACACCCTAACAACAAACAACCCTAACCCCCTAACAACAAACACTAACCCCCAAACAACAAACAACCCTAACCCCTAAAAACCAAAAACACTAACCCACTAAAAACAAACAACCCTAAACCTCTAACAACAAACAACCCTAACACCCTAACAACAAACAACACTAACCCCCTAACAACAAACAACCCTAAACCCCTAACATCAAACAACACTAACCCCTAACAACACAAAACACTAACACCCTAACAACAAACAACACTAACACCCTAACAACAAACAACCCTAACCCCTAACAACAAACAGCACTAACCCCCTAACAACAAACAACCCTAAACACCTAACATCAAAGAACACTAACACCCTAACAACAAACAACCCTAACGCCCTAACAACAAACACTAACCCCCAAACAACAAACAACCCTAACCCCTAAAAACCAAAAAGTCTAACCCACTAACAACAAACAACCCTAACCCACTAACAACAAACAACCCTAACACCCTAACAACAAACAACACTTACCCCCTAACAACAAACTACCGTAAACCCCTAACATCAAACAACACTAACCCCCTAACAACACAAAACACTAACACCCTAACAACAAACAACCCTAACCCCCTAACAACAAACAACACTAACCCCCTAACAACAAACAACCCTAAACCCCTAACATCAAACAACACTAACCCCCTAACAACACAAAACCCTAACACCCTAACAACAAACAACACTAACACCCTAACAACAAACAACACTAACTCCCTAACAACAAACAACCCTAAACCCCTAACAACAAACAACACTAACCCTCTAACAACAAACAACCCTAAACCCCTAACATCAAAGAACACTAACACCCTAACAAAAAACAACCCTAACCCCCTAACGACACACACTCACCTCCAAACAAACAACCCTAACCCCTAAAAACCAAAAACATTAACCCACTAACAACAAACAACCCTAATCCACTAACAACGAACAACCCTAACACCCTAACAACAAACAACCCTAAACCCCTAACATCAAACAACACTAACCGCCTAACAACAGAAACCACTAAACCCCAACAAGAAACAACCCTAAACCCCTAACAACAAACACTAACCCCCTAACAACAAACAACACTGAACCCCTAACAAGAAAATACCCTAACCCCGTAACAACAAACAACACTAAACCGTAACAACAAACAACCCTAACCCCCAAACAACAAACAACCATAAACCCCAAACAACAAACAACCCTAACCCCTTAACAACAAACAATCCTAACCCCACGAACAACCAACAACACTAACCCCCTAACCACAATAAACACTAACACCCTAACAACAAAAACCACTAAACCCCAACAAGAAACAACCCTAAACCCCTAACAACAAACAACACTAACCCCCTAACAAAAAACAACCCTAACCCCCTAACAACAAACAACACTAACACCCTAACAACAAACAACCCAAACCCCCTAACAACAAACAACACTAACACCCTAACAACAAACAACCCTAACCCCCTAACAACAAACAACACTAACCCCCTAACAACAAACAACCCTAAACCCCTAACATCAAAGAACACTAACACCCTAACAACAAACAACCCTAACCCCCTAACAACAAACACTAACCCCCAAACAACAAACAACCCTAACCCCTAAAAACAAAAACACTAACCCACTAACAACAAACAACCCTAACCCACTAACAAGAAACAACCCTAACACCCTAACAACAAACACTAACCCCCTAACAACAAACAACACTGAACCCCTAACAAGAAAATACCCTAACCCCGTAACAACAAACAACACTAAACCGTAACAACAAACAAACCTAACCCCCAAACAACAACCCTAAACCCCAAACAACAAACAACCCTAACCCCTTAACAACAAACAATCCTAACCCCCCGAACAACCAACAACACTAACCCCCTAACCACAATAAACACTAACACCCTAACAACAAAAACCACTAAACCCCAACAAGAAACAACCCTAAACCCCTAACAACAAACAACACTAACCCCCTAACAAAAAACAACCCTAACCAAACAACAAAAAACCCTAACCCACCAACAACAAACAACACTAATACCCTAACAACAAACAACCCTAACTCCCTAACAACAAACAACACAAACACCCTAACAACAAACAACCCTAACCCCCTAACAACAAACAACACTAACCCCCTAACAACAAACAACCCTAAACCCCTAACATCAAACAACACTAACCCCCTAACAACACAAAACACTAACACCCTAACAACAAACAACACTAATACCCTAACAACAAAAACCCCTAAACCCCAACAAGAAACAACCCAAAACCCCTAACAACAAACACTAACCCCCTATCAAAAAACAACACTAAACCCCGAACAAGAAACTACCCTAACCCCGTAACAACAAACAACACTAACCCCGTAACAAGAAACAACCCTAACCCCCTAACAACGAACAACACTAACCCCCTAACAACAAACAACCCTAAACACCTAACATCAAAGAACACTAACACCCTAACAACAAACAACCCTAACCCCCTAACAACAAACACTAACCCCCAAACAACAAACAACCCTAACCCCTAAAAACCAAAAACACTAACCCACTAAAAACAAACAACCCTAAACCTCTAACAACAAACAACCCTAACACCCTAACAACAAACAACACTAACCCCCTAACAACAAACAACCCTAAACCCCTAACATCAAACAACACTAACCCCCTAACAACACAAAACACTAACACCCTAACAACAAAAAACACTAACCCCCTAACAACAAACAACCCTAAACACCTAACATCAAAGAACACTAACACCCTAACAACAAACAACCCTAACGCCCTAACAACAAACACTAACCCCCAAACAACAAACAACCCTAACCCCTAAAAACCAAAAAGTCTAACCCACTAACAACAAACAACCCTAACCCACTAACAACAAACAACCCTAACACCCTAACAACAAACAACACTTACCCCCTAACAACAAACTACCGTAAACCCCTAACATCAAACAACACTAACCCCCTAACAACACAAAACACTAACACCCTAACAACAAACAACCCTAACCCCCTAACAACAAACAACACTAACCCCCTAACAACAAACAACCCTAAACCCCTAACATCAAACAACACTAACCCCCTAACAACACAAAACCCTAACACCCTAACAACAAACAACACTAACACCCTAACAACAAACAACACTAACTCCCTAACAACAAACAACCCTAAACCCCTAACAAGAAACAACACTAACCCTCTAACAACAAACAACCCTAAACCCCTAACATCAAAGAACACTAACACCCTAACAAAAAACAACCCTAACCCCCTAACGACACACACTCACCTCCAAACAAACAACCCTAACCCCTAAAAACCAAAAACATTAACCCACTAACAACAAACAACCCTAATCCACTAACAACGAACAACCCTAACACCCTAACAACAAACAACCCTAAACCCCTAACATCAAACAACACTAACCGCCTAACAACAGAAACCACTAAACCCCAACAAGAAACAACCCTAAACCCCTAACAACAAACACTAACCCCCTAACAACAAACAACACTGAACCCCTAACAAGAAAATACCCTAACCCCGTAACAACAAACAACACTAAACCGTAACAACAAACAACCCTAACCCCCAAACAACAAACAACCATAAACCCCAAACAACAAACAACCCTAACCCCTTAACAACAAACAATCCTAACCCCACGAACAACCAACAACACTAACCCCCTAACCACAATAAACACTAACACCCTAACAACAAAAACCACTAAACCCCAACAAAAACAACCCTAACCCCCTAACAACAAACAACACTAACACCCTAACAACAAACAACCCTAACCCCCTAACAACAAACAACACTAACCCCCTAACAACAAACAACCCTAAACCCCTAACATCAAAGAACACTAACACCCTAACAACAAACAACCCTAACCCCCTAACAACAAACACTAACCCCCAAACAACAAACAACCCTAACCCCTAAAAACAAAAACACTAACCCACTAACAACAAACAACCCTAACCCACTAACAAGAAACAACCCCAACACCCTAACAACAAACACTAACCCCCTAACAACAAACAACACTGAACCCCTAACAAGAAAATACCCTAACCCCGTAACAACAAACAACACTAAACCGTAACAACAAACAAACCTAACCCCCAAACAACAAACAACCCTAAACCCCAAACAACAAACAACCCTAACCCCTTAACAACAAACAATCCTAACCCCCCGAACAACCAACAACACTAACCCCCTAACCACAATAAACACTAACACCCTAACAACAAAAACCACTAAACCCCAACAAGAAACAACCCTAAACCCCTAACAACAAACAACACTAACCCCCTAACAAAAAACAACCCTAACCAAACAACAAAAAACCCTAACCCACCAACAACAAACAACACTAACACCCTAACAACAAACAACCCTAACTCCCTAACAACAAACAACACAAACACCCTAACAACAAACAACCCTAACCCCCTAACAACAAACAACACTAACCCCCTAACAACAAACAACCCTAAACCCCTAACATCAAACAACACTAACCCCCTAACAACACAAAACACTAACACCCTAACAACAAACAACACTAATACCCTAACAACAAAAACCCCTAAACCCCAACAAGAAACAACCCAAAACCCCTAACAACAAACACTAACCCCCTATCAAAAAACAACACTAAACCCCGAACAAGAAACTACCCTAACCCCGTAACAACAAACAAGACTAACCCCGTAACAAGAAACAACCCTAACCCCCTAACAACGAACAACACTAACCCCCTAACAACAAACAACCCTAAACCCCTAACATCAAAGAACACTAACACCCTAACAACAAACAACCCTAACCCCCTAACAACAAACACTAACCCCCAAACAACAAACAACCCTAACCCCTAAAAACCAAAAACACTAACCCACTAAAAACAAACAACCCTAAACCTCTAACAACAAACAACCCTAACACCCTAACAACAAACAACACTAACCCCCTAACAACAAACAACCCTAAACCCCTAACATCAAACAACACTAACCCCTAACAACACAAAACACTAACACCCTAACAACAAACAACACTAACACCCTAACAACAAACAACCCTAACCCCTAACAACAAACAGCACTAACCCCCTAACAACAAACAACCCTAAACACCTAACATCAAAGAACACTAACACCCTAACAACAAACAACCCTAACGCCCTAACAACAAACACTAACCCCCAAACAACAAACAACCCTAACCCCTAAAAACCAAAAAGTCTAACCCACTAACAACAAACAACCCTAACCCACTAACAACAAACAACCCTAACACCCTAACAACAAACAACACTTACCCCCTAACAACAAACTACCGTAAACCCCTAACATCAAACAACACTAACCCCCTAACAACACAAAACACTAACACCCTAACAACAAACAACCCTAACCCCCTAACAACAAACAACACTAACCCCCTAACAACAAACAACCCTAAACCCCTAACATCAAACAACACTAACCCCCTAACAACACAAAACCCTAACACCCTAACAACAAACAACACTAACACCCTAACAACAAACAACACTAACTCCCTAACAACAAACAACCCTAAACCCCTAACAACAAACAACACTAACCCTCTAACAACAAACAACCCTAAACCCCTAACATCAAAGAACACTAACACCCTAACAAAAAACAACCCTAACCCCCTAACGACACACACTCACCTCCAAACAAACAACCCTAACCCCTAAAAACCAAAAACATTAACCCACTAACAACAAACAACCCTAATCCACTAACAACGAACAACCCTAACACCCTAACAACAAACAACCCTAAACCCCTAACATCAAACAACACTAACCGCCTAACAACAGAAACCACTAAACCCCAACAAGAAACAACCCTAAACCCCTAACAACAAACACTAACCCCCTAACAACAAACAACACTGAACCCCTAACAAGAAAATACCCTAACCCCGTAACAACAAACAACACTAAACCGTAACAACAAACAACCCTAACCCCCAAACAACAAACAACCATAAACCCCAAACAACAAACAACCCTAACCCCTTAACAACAAACAATCCTAACCCCACGAACAACCAACAACACTAACCCCCTAACCACAATAAACACTAACACCCTAACAACAAAAACCACTAAACCCCAACAAGAAACAACCCTAAACCCCTAACAACAAACAACACTAACCCCCTAACAAAAAACAACCCTAACCCCCTAACAACAAACAACACTAACACCCTAACAACAAACAACCCAAACCCCCTAACAACAAACAACACTAACACCCTAACAACAAACAACCCTAACCCCCTAACAACAAACAACACTAACCCCCTAACAACAAACAACCCTAAACCCCTAACATCAAAGAACACTAACACCCTAACAACAAACAACCCTAACCCCCTAACAACAAACACTAACCCCCAAACAACAAACAACCCTAACCCCTAAAAACAAAAACACTAACCCACTAACAACAAACAACCCTAACCCACTAACAAGAAACAACCCTAACACCCTAACAACAAACACTAACCCCCTAACAACAAACAACACTGAACCCCTAACAAGAAAATACCCTAACCCCGTAACAACAAACAACACTAAACCGTAACAACAAACAAACCTAACCCCCAAACAACAAACAACCCTAAACCCCAAACAACAAACAACCCTAACCCCTTAACAACAAACAATCCTAACCCCCCGAACAACCAACAACACTAACCCCCTAACCACAATGAACACTAACACCCTAACAACAAAAACCACTAAACCCCAACAAGAAACAACCCTAAACCCCTAACAACAAACAACACTAACCCCCTAACAAAAAACAACCCTAACCAAACAAAAAAAACCCTAACCCACCAACAACAAACAACACTAACACCTTAACAACAAACAACCCTAACTCCCTAACAACAAACAACACTAACACCCTGACAACAAACAACCCTAACCCCCTAACAACAAACAACACTAACCCCCTAACAACAAACAACCCTAAACCCCTAACATCAAACAACACTAACCCCCTCACAACACAAAACACTAACACCCTAACAAGAAACAACACTAACACCCTAACAACAAAAACCCCTAAACCCCAACAAGAAACAACCCTAAACCCCTAACAACAAACACTAACCCCCTAACAAAAAACAACACTAAACCCCGAACAAGAAACTACCCTAACCCCGTAACAACAAACAACACTAACCCCGTAACAAGAAACAACCCTAACCCCCTAACAACGAACAACACTAACCCCCTAACAACAAACAACACTAAACCCCTAACATCAAAGAACACTAACACCCTAACAACAAACAACCCTAACCCCCTAACAACAAACACTAACCCCCAAACAACAAACAACCCTAACCCCTAAAAACCAAAAACACTAACCCACTAACAACAAACAACCCTAAACCACTAACAACAAACAACCCTAACACCCTAACAACAAACAACACTAACCCCCTAACAACAAACAACCCTAAACCCCTAACATCAAACAACACTAACCCCCTAACAACACAAAACACTAACACCGTAACAACAAACAACACTAACACCCTAACAACAAAAACCACTAAACCCCAACAAGAAACAACCCTAAACCCCTAACAACAAACAACACTAACCACCTAACAACAAACAATCCTAACCAAACAACAAAAAACCCTAACCCACTAACAACAAACAACACTAACACCCTAACAACAAGCAACCCTAACCCCCTAACAACAAACAACACTAACACCCTAACAACAAACAACCCTAACCCCCTAACAACAAACAACCCTAAACCCCTAATATCAAAGAACACTAACACCCTAACAACAAACAACCCTAACCCCCTAACAACAAACACTAACCCCCAAACAACAAACAACCCTAACCCCTAAAAACAAAAACACTAACCCCCTAACAACAAACAACCCTAAACCCCTAACATCAAAGAACACTAACACCCTAACAACAAACAACCCTAACCCCCTAACAACAAACACTAACCCCCAAACAACAAACAACCCTAACCCCTAAAAACCAAAAACACTAACCCACTAAAAACAAACAACCCTAAACCTCTAACAACAAACAACCCTAACACCCTAACAACAAACAACACTAACCCCCTAACAACAAACAACCCTAAACCCCTAACATCAAACAACACTAACCCCTAACAACACAAAACACTAACACCCTAACAACAAACAACACTAACACCCTAACAACAAACAACCCTAACCCCTAACAACAAACAGCACTAACCCCCTAACAACAAACAACCCTAAACACCTAACATCAAAGAACACTAACACCCTAACAACAAACAACCCTAACGCCCTAACAACAAACACTAACCCCCAAACAACAAACAACCCTAACCCCTAAAAACCAAAAAGTCTAACCCACTAACAACAAACAACCCTAACCCACTAACAACAAACAACCCTAACACCCTAACAACAAACAACACTTACCCCCTAACAACAAACTACCGTAAACCCCTAACATCAAACAACACTAACCCCCTAACAACACAAAACACTAACACCCTAACAACAAACAACCCTAACCCCCTAACAACAAACAACACTAACCCCCTAACAACAAACAACCCTAAACCCCTAACATCAAACAACACTAACCCCCTAACAACACAAAACCCTAACACCCTAACAACAAACAACACTAACACCCTAACAACAAACAACACTAACTCCCTAACAACAAACAACCCTAAACCCCTAACAACAAACAACACTAACCCTCTAACAACAAACAACCCTAAACCCCTAACATCAAAGAACACTAACACCCTAACAAAAAACAACCCTAACCCCCTAACGACACACACTCACCTCCAAACAAACAACCCTAACCCCTAAAAACCAAAAACATTAACCCACTAACAACAAACAACCCTAATCCACTAACAACGAACAACCCTAACACCCTAACAACAAACAACCCTAAACCCCTAACATCAAACAACACTAACCGCCTAACAACAGAAACCACTAAACCCCAACAAGAAACAACCCTAAACCCCTAACAACAAACACTAACCCCCTAACAACAAACAACACTGAACCCCTAACAAGAAAATACCCTAACCCCGTAACAACAAACAACACTAAACCGTAACAACAAACAACCCTAACCCCCAAACAACAAACAACCATAAACCCCAAACAACAAACAACCCTAACCCCTTAACAACAAACAATCCTAACCCCACGAACAACCAACAACACTAACCCCCTAACCACAATAAACACTAACACCCTAACAACAAAAACCACTAAACCCCAACAAGAAACAACCCTAAACACCTAACAACAAACAACACTAACCCCCTAACAAAAAACAACCCTAACCCCCTAACAACAAACAACACTAACACCCTAACAACAAACAACCCAAACCCCCTAACAACAAACAACACTAACACCCTAACAACAAACAACCCTAACCCCCTAACAACAAACAACACTAACCCCCTAACAACAAACAACCCTAAACCCCTAACATCAAAGAACACTAACACCCTAACAACAAACAACCCTAACCCCCTAACAACAAACACTAACCCCCAAACAACAAACAACCCTAACCCCTAAAAACAAAAACACTAACCCACTAACAACAAACAACCCTAACCCACTAACAAGAAACAACCCTAACACCCTAACAACAAACACTAACCCCCTAACAACAAACAACACTGAACCCCTAACAAGAAAATACCCTAACCCCGTAACAACAAACAACACTAAACCGTAACAACAAACAAACCTAACCCCCAAACAACAACCCTAAACCCCAAACAACAAACAACCCTAACCCCTTAACAACAAACAATCCTAACCCCCCGAACAACCAACAACACTAACCCCCTAACCACAATAAACACTAACACCCTAACAACAAAAACCACTAAACCCCAACAAGAAACAACCCTAAACCCCTAACAACAAACAACACTAACCCCCTAACAAAAAACAACCCTAACCAAACAACAAAAAACCCTAACCCACCAACAACAAACAACACTAATACCCTAACAACAAACAACCCTAACTCCCTAACAACAAACAACACAAACACCCTAACAACAAACAACCCTAACCCCCTAACAACAAACAACACTAACCCCCTAACAACAAACAACCCTAAACCCCTAACATCAAACAACACTAACCCCCTAACAACACAAAACACTAACACCCTAACAACAAACAACACTAATACCCTAACAACAAAAACCCCTAAACCCCAACAAGAAACAACCCAAAACCCCTAACAACAAACACTAACCCCCTATCAAAAAACAACACTAAACCCCGAACAAGAAACTACCCTAACCCCGTAACAACAAACAACACTAACCCCGTAACAAGAAACAACCCTAACCCCCTAACAACGAACAACACTAACCCCCTAACAACAAACAACCCTAAACACCTAACATCAAAGAACACTAACACCCTAACAACAAACAACCCTAACCCCCTAACAACAAACACTAACCCCCAAACAACAAACAACCCTAACCCCTAAAAACCAAAAACACTAACCCACTAAAAACAAACAACCCTAAACCTCTAACAACAAACAACCCTAACACCCTAACAACAAACAACACTAACCCCCTAACAACAAACAACCCTAAACCCCTAACATCAAACAACACTAACCCCCTAACAACACAAAACACTAACACCCTAACAACAAAAAACACTAACCCCCTAACAACAAACAACCCTAAACACCTAACATCAAAGAACACTAACACCCTAACAACAAACAACCCTAACGCCCTAACAACAAACACTAACCCCCAAACAACAAACAACCCTAACCCCTAAAAACCAAAAAGTCTAACCCACTAACAACAAACAACCCTAACCCACTAACAACAAACAACCCTAACACCCTAACAACAAACAACACTTACCCCCTAACAACAAACTACCGTAAACCCCTAACATCAAACAACACTAACCCCCTAACAACACAAAACACTAACACCCTAACAACAAACAACCCTAACCCCCTAACAACAAACAACACTAACCCCCTAACAACAAACAACCCTAAACCCCTAACATCAAACAACACTAACCCCCTAACAACACAAAACCCTAACACCCTAACAACAAACAACACTAACACCCTAACAACAAACAACACTAACTCCCTAACAACAAACAACCCTAAACCCCTAACAAGAAACAACACTAACCCTCTAACAACAAACAACCCTAAACCCCTAACATCAAAGAACACTAACACCCTAACAAAAAACAACCCTAACCCCCTAACGACACACACTCACCTCCAAACAAACAACCCTAACCCCTAAAAACCAAAAACATTAACCCACTAACAACAAACAACCCTAATCCACTAACAACGAACAACCCTAACACCCTAACAACAAACAACCCTAAACCCCTAACATCAAACAACACTAACCGCCTAACAACAGAAACCACTAAACCCCAACAAGAAACAACCCTAAACCCCTAACAACAAACACTAACCCCCTAACAACAAACAACACTGAACCCCTAACAAGAAAATACCCTAACCCCGTAACAACAAACAACACTAAACCGTAACAACAAACAACCCTAACCCCCAAACAACAAACAACCATAAACCCCAAACAACAAACAACCCTAACCCCTTAACAACAAACAATCCTAACCCCACGAACAACCAACAACACTAACCCCCTAACCACAATAAACACTAACACCCTAACAACAAAAACCACTAAACCCCAACAACAAACAACCCTAACCCCCTAACAACAAACAACACTAACACCCTAACAACAAACAACCCTAACCCCCTAACAACAAACAACACTAACCCCCTAACAACAAACAACCCTAAACCCCTAACATCAAAGAACACTAACACCCTAACAACAAACAACCCTAACCCCCTAACAACAAACACTAACCCCCAAACAACAAACAACCCTAACCCCTAAAAACAAAAACACTAACCCACTAACAACAAACAACCCTAACCCACTAACAAGAAACAACCCTAACACCCTAACAACAAACACTAACCCCCTAACAACAAACAACACTGAACCCCTAACAAGAAAATACCCTAACCCCGTAACAACAAACAACACTAAACCGTAACAACAAACAAACCTAACCCCCAAACAACAAACAACCCTAAACCCCAAACAACAAACAACCCTAACCCCTTAACAACAAACAATCCTAACCCCCCGAACAACCAACAACACTAACCCCCTAACCACAATAAACACTAACACCCTAACAACAAAAACCACTAAACCCCAACAAGAAACAACCCTAAACCCCTAACAACAAACAACACTAACCCCCTAACAAAAAACAACCCTAACCAAACAACAAAAAACCCTAACCCACCAACAACAAACAACACTAACACCCTAACAACAAACAACCCTAACTCCCTAACAACAAACAACACAAACACCCTAACAACAAACAACCCTAACCCCCTAACAACAAACAACACTAACCCCCTAACAACAAACAACCCTAAACCCCTAACATCAAACAACACTAACCCCCTAACAACACAAAACACTAACACCCTAACAACAAACAACACTAATACCCTAACAACAAAAACCCCTAAACCCCAACAAGAAACAACCCAAAACCCCTAACAACAAACACTAACCCCCTATCAAAAAACAACACTAAACCCCGAACAAGAAACTACCCTAACCCCGTAACAACAAACAAGACTAACCCCGTAACAAGAAACAACCCTAACCCCCTAACAACGAACAACACTAACCCCCTAACCACAAACAACCCTAAACCCCTAACATCAAAGAACACTAACACCCTAACAACAAACAAACCTAACCCCCTAACAACAAACACTAACCCCCAAACAACAAACAACCCTAACCCCTAAAAACCAAAAACACTAACCCACTAAAAACAAACAACCCTAAACCTCTAACAACAAACAACCCTAACACCCTAACAACAAACAACACTAACCCCCTAACAACAAACAACCCTAAACCCCTAACATCAAACAACACTAACCCCTAACAACACAAAACACTAACACCCTAACAACAAACAACACTAACACCCTAACAACAAACAACCCTAACCCCTAACAACAAACAGCACTAACCCCCTAACAACAAACAACCCTAAACACCTAACATCAAAGAACACTAACACCCTAACAACAAACAACCCTAACGCCCTAACAACAAACACTAACCCCCAAACAACAAACAACCCTAACCCCTAAAAACCAAAAAGTCTAACCCACTAACAACAAACAACCCTAACCCACTAACAACAAACAACCCTAACACCCTAACAACAAACAACACTTACCCCCTAACAACAAACTACCGTAAACCCCTAACATCAAACAACACTAACCCCCTAACAACACAAAACACTAACACCCTAACAACAAACAACCCTAACCCCCTAACAACAAACAACACTAACCCCCTAACAACAAACAACCCTAAACCCCTAACATCAAACAACACTAACCCCCTAACAACACAAAACCCTAACACCCTAACAACAAACAACACTAACACCCTAACAACAAACAACACTAACTCCCTAACAACAAACAACCCTAAACCCCTAACAACAAACAACACTAACCCTCTAACAACAAACAACCCTAAACCCCTAACATCAAAGAACACTAACACCCTAACAAAAAACAACCCTAACCCCCTAACGACACACACTCACCTCCAAACAAACAACCCTAACCCCTAAAAACCAAAAACATTAACCCACTAACAACAAACAACCCTAATCCACTAACAACGAACAACCCTAACACCCTAACAACAAACAACCCTAAACCCCTAACATCAAACAACACTAACCGCCTAACAACAGAAACCACTAAACCCCAACAAGAAACAACCCTAAACCCCTAACAACAAACACTAACCCCCTAACAACAAACAACACTGAACCCCTAACAAGAAAATACCCTAACCCCGTAACAACAAACAACACTAAACCGTAACAACAAACAACCCTAACCCCCAAACAACAAACAACCATAAACCCCAAACAACAAACAACCCTAACCCCTTAACAACAAACAATCCTAACCCCACGAACAACCAACAACACTAACCCCCTAACCACAATAAACACTAACACCCTAACAACAAAAACCACTAAACCCCAACAAGAAACAACCCTAAACCCCTAACAACAAACAACACTAACCCCCTAACAAAAAACAACCCTAACCCCCTAACAACAAACAACACTAACACCCTAACAACAAACAACCCAAACCCCCTAACAACAAACAACACTAACACCCTAACAACAAACAACCCTAACCCCCTAACAACAAACAACACTAACCCCCTAACAACAAACAACCCTAAACCCCTAACATCAAAGAACACTAACACCCTAACAACAAACAACCCTAACCCCCTAACAACAAACACTAACCCCCAAACAACAAACAACCCTAACCCCTAAAAACAAAAACACTAACCCACTAACAACAAACAACCCTAACCCACTAACAAGAAACAACCCTAACACCCTAACAACAAACACTAACCCCCTAACAACAAACAACACTGAACCCCTAACAAGAAAATACCCTAACCCCGTAACAACAAACAACACTAAACCGTAACAACAAACAAACCTAACCCCCAAACAACAAACAACCCTAAACCCCAAACAACAAACAACCCTAACCCCTTAACAACAAACAATCCTAACCCCCCGAACAACCAACAACACTAACCCCCTAACCACAATGAACACTAACACCCTAACAAGAAAAACCACTAAACCCCAACAAGAAACAACCCTAAACCCCTAACAACAAACAACACTAACCCCCTAACAAAAAACAACCCTAACCAAACAAAAAAAACCCTAACCCACCAACAACAAACAACACTAACACCTTAACAACAAACAACCCTAACTCCCTAACAACAAACAACACTAACACCCTGACAACAAACAACCCTAACCCCCTAACAACAAACAACACTAACCCCCTAACAACAAACAACCCTAAACCCCTAACATCAAACAACACTAACCCCCTCACAACACAAAACACTAACACCCTAACAAGAAACAACACTAACACCCTAACAACAAAAACCCCTAAACCCCAACAAGAAACAACCCTAAACCCCTAACAACAAACACTAACCCCCTAACAAAAAACAACACTAAACCCCGAACAAGAAACTACCCTAACCCCGTAACAACAAACAACACTAACCCCGTAACAAGAAACAACCCTAACCCCCTAACAACGAACAACACTAACCCCCTAACAACAAACAACACTAAACCCCTAACATCAAAGAACACTAACACCCTAACAACAAACAACCCTAACCCCCTAACAACAAACACTAACCCCCAAACAACAAACAACCCTAACCCCTAAAAACCAAAAACACTAACCCACTAACAACAAACAACCCTAACCCACTAACAACAAACAACCCTAACACCCTAACAGCAAAAACCACTAAACCCCAAAAAGAAACAACCCGAAACCCCTAACAACAAACACTAACCCCCTAACAACAAACAACACTAAACCCCTAACAAGAAACTACCCTAACCCCATAACAACAAAGAACACTAACCCCGTAACAACAAACAGCCCTAACCCCCAAACAACTAACAACCCTAACCAACTAACAACAAACAATCCTAACCCCCGAACAACCAACAACACTAACCCCCTAACCACAATAAAGACTAACACCCTAACAAAATAAAACCACTAAACCCCAACAAGAAACAACCCTAAACCCCTAACAACAAACAACACTACCCCCTAACAACAAACAACACTAACCCCTAACAACAAACAATCCTAACCAAACAACAAAAAACCCTAACCCACTATCAACAAACAACACTAACACCCTAACAACAAACAACCCTAACCCCCTAACAACAAACAACACTAACACCCTAACAACAAACAACCCTAACTCCCTAACAACAAACAACACTATCCCCCTAACAACAAACAACCCTAAACCCCTAGCATCAAAGAACACTAACACCCTAACAACAAACAACCCTAACCCCCTAACAACAAACACTAACCCCCAAACAACAAACAACCCTAACCCCTAAAAACCAAAAACACTAACCCACTAACAACAAACAACCCTAAACCACTAACAACAAACAACCCTAACACCCTAACAACAAACAACACTAACCCCCTAACAACAAACAACCCTAAACCCCTAACATCAAACAACACTAACCCCCTAACAACACAAAACACTAACACCGTAACAACAAACAACACTAACACCCTAACAACAAAAACCACTAAACCCCAACAAGAAACAACCCTAAACCCCTAACAACAAACAACACTAACCACCTAACAACAAACAATCCTAACCAAACAACAAAAAACCCTAACCCACTAACAACAAACAACACTAACACCCTAACAACAAGCAACCCTAACCCCCTAACAACAAACAACACTAACACCCTAACAACAAACAACCCTAACCCCCTAACAACAAACAACCCTAAACCCCTAATATCAAAGAACACTAACACCCTAACAACAAACAACCCTAACCCCCTAACAACAAACACTAACCCCCAAACAACAAACAACCCTAACCCCTAAAAACAAAAACACTAACCCACTAACAACAAACAACCCTAACCCACTAACAAGAAACAACCCTAACACCCTAACAACAAACACTAACCCCCTAACAACAAACAACACTGAACCCCTAAGAAGAAAATACCCTAACCCCGTAACAACAAACAACACTAAACCGTAACAACAAACAAACCTAACCCCCAAACAACCAACAACCCTAAACCCCAAGCAACAAACAACCCTAACCCCTTAACAACAAACAATCCTAACCCCCCGAACAACCAACAACACTAACCCCCTAACCACAATAAACACTAACACCCTAACAACAAAAACCACTAAACCCCAACAAGAAACAACCCTAAACCCCTAACAACAAACAACACTAACCCCCTAACAAAAAACAACCCTAACCAAACAACAAAAAACCCTAACCCACCAACAACAAACAACACTAACACCCTTACAACAAACAACCCTAACTCCCTAACAACAAACAACACAAACACCCTAACAACAAACAACCCTAACCCCCTAACAACAAACAACACTAACCCCCTAACAACAAACAACCCTAAACCCCTAACATCAAACAACACTAACCCCCTAACAACACAAAACACTAACACCCTAACAACAAACAACACTAATACCCTAACAACAAAAACCCCTAAACCCCAACAACAAACAACCCAAAACCCCTAACAACAAACACTAACCCCCTATCAAAAAACAACACTAAACCCCTAACAAGAAACTACCCTAACCCCGTAACAACAAACAACACTAACCCCGTAACAAGAAACAACCTTAACCCCCTAACAACGAACAACACTAACCCCCTAACAACAAACAACCCTAAACCCCTAACATCAAAGAACACTAACACCCTAACAACAAACAACCCTAACCCCTAACAACAAACACTAACCCCCAAACAACAAACAACCCTAACCCCTAAAAACCAAAAACACTAACCCACTAAAAACAAACAACCCTAAACATCTAACAACAAACAACCCTAACACGCTAACAACAAACAACACTAACCCCCTAACAACAAACAACCCTAAACCCCTAACATCAAACAACACTAACCCCCTAACAACACAAAACACTAACACCCTAACAACAAACAACACTAACACCCTAACAACAAACAACCCTAACCCCTAACAACAAACAACACTAACCCCCTAACAACAAACAACCCTAAACACCTAACATCAAAGAACACTAACACCCTAACAACAAACAACCCTAACGCCCTAACAACAAACACTAACCCCCAAACAACAAACAACCCTAACCCCTAAAAACCAAAAAGTCTAACCCACTAACAACAAACAACCCTAACCCACTAACAACAAACAACCCTAACACCCTAACAACAAACAACACTTACCCCCTAACAACAAACTACCGTAAACCCCTAACATCAAACAACACTAACCCCCTAACAACACAAAACACTAACACCCTAACAACAAACAACACTAACACCCTAACAACAGAAACCACTAAACCCCAACAAGAAACAGCCCTAAACCCCTAAAAACAAACAACACTAACCCCCTAACAAAAAACAACCCTAACCAAACTACAAAAAACCCTAACCCACTAACAACAAACAACACTAACACCCTAACAACAAACAACCCTAACTCCCTAACAACAAACACTAACACCCTAACAACAAACAACCCTAAACCCCTAACAACAAACACTAACCCCTAACAAAAAACAACCCTAAACCCCGAACAAGAAACTACCCTAACCCCGTAACAACAAACAACACTAACCCCGTAACAAGAAACAACCCTAACCCCCTAACAACGAACAACACTGAACCCCTAACAAGAAAATACCCTAACCCCGTAACAACAAACAACACTACACCGTAACAACAAACAACCCTAACCCCCAAACAACAAACAACCCTAAACCCCAAACAACAAACAACCCTAAACCCTTAAGAACAAACAATGCTAACCCCCCGAACAACCAACAACAATAACCCCCTAACCACAATGAACACTAACACCCTAACAACAAACAACACTAACACCCTAACAGCAAAAACCACTAAACCCCAAAAAGAAACAACCCGAAACCCCTAACAACAAACACTAACCCCCTAACAACAAACAACACTAAACCCCTAACAAGAAACTACTCTAACCCCATAACAACAAAGAACACTAACCCCGTAACAACAAACAGCCCTAACCCCCAAACAACTAACAACCCTAACCAACTAACAACAAACAATCCTAACCCCCGAACAACCAACAACACTAACCCCCTAACCACAATAAAGACTAACACCCTAACAAAATAAAACCACTAAACCCCAACAAGAAACAACCCTAAACCCCTAACAACAAACAACACTACCCCCTAACAACAAACAACACTAACCCCTAACAACAAACAATCCTAACCAAACAACAAAAAACCCTAACCCACTATCAACAAACAACACTAACACCCTAACAACAAACAACCCTAACCCCCTAACAACAAACAACACTAACACCCTAACAACAAACAACCCTAACTCCCTAACAACAAACAACACTATCCCCCTAACAACAAACAACCCTAAACCCCTAGCATCAAAGAACACTAACACCCTAACAACAAACAACCCTAACCCCCTAACAACAAACACTAACCCCCAAACAACAAACAACCCTAACCCCTAAAAACCAAAAACACTAACCCACTAACAACAAACAACCCTAACCCACTAACAACAAACAACCCTAACACGCTAACAACAAACAACACTCACCCCCTAACAACAAACAACCCTAAACCCCTAACATCAAACAACACTAACCCCCTAACATCACAAAACACTAACACCCTAACAACAAACTACACTAACACCCTAACAACAAAAACCACTAAACCCCAACAAGAAACAACCCTAAACCCCTAAGAACAAACAGCACTAACCCCCTAACAACAAACAACCCTAACCAAACAACAAAAAACCCTAACCCACTAACAACAAACAACACTAACATCCTAACAACAAACAACCCTAACCCCCTAACAACAAACACTAACCCCCAAACAACAAACAACCCTAACCCCCTAACAACAAACAATCCTAACCCCCGAACAACCAACAACACTAACCCCCTAACCACAATAAAGACTAACACCCTAAAAACAAAAACCACTAAACCCCAACAAGAAACAACCCTAAACCCCTAACAAGAAACAACACTAAGCCCCTAACAACAAACAACACTAACACCCTAACAACAACCAACCCTAACCCCTAAGAACAAACAACACTAACGCCGTAAGAACAAACAACACTAACCCCCAGAAACGAACAATACTAACCCCCTAACAACACAAAACCTAACCCCTTATCAACAAACAACCCTAACCCACTAACAACAAACAACCCTAACACCCTAACAACAAACAACACTAACCGCCTAACAACAAACAACCCTAAACCCCTAACATCAAAGAACACTAACACCCTAACAACAAACAACCCTAGACCCCTAACAACAAACACTAACCCCCAAACAACAAACAACCCTAACCCCTAAAAACCAAAAACACTAACCCACTAACAACAAACAACCCTAACCCACTAACAACAAACAACCCTAACCCCCTAACAACAAACAACCCTAAACGCCTAACATCAAACAACACTATCCCCCTAACAACACAAAACACTAACACCCTAACAACAAACAACACTAACACCCTAACAACAAAAACCACTAAACCCCAACAAGAAACAACCCTAAAATCCTAACAACAAACACTAACCCCCTAACAACAAACAACACTAAACCCCTAACAAGAAACTACCGTAACCCCGTAACAACAAACAACACTAACCCCGGAACAACAAACAACCCTAACCCCCAAACAACAAACAACCCTAACCCCCTAACAACAAACAATCCTAACCCCCGAACAACCAACAACACTAACCCCCTAACCACAATAAACACTAACACCCTAACAACAAAAACCACTAAACCCCAACAAGAAACAACCCTGAACCCGTAACAACAAACAACACTAACCCCCTAACAACAAACAACCCTAACCAAACAACAAACAACTCTAACCCACTAACAAAAAACAACACTAACACCCTAACAACAAACAACCCTAACCCCCTAACAACAAACAACAGTAACACCCTAACCAGAAACAACCCTAACCCCCTAACAACAAACAACACTAACCCCCTAACAACAAACAACCCTAAACCCCTAACATCAAAGAACACTAACACCCTAACAACAAACAACCCTAACCCCCTAACAACAAACACTAACCCCCAAACAACAAACAACCCTAACCCCTGAAAACCAAAAACACTAACCCACTAACAACAAACAACCCTAACCCACTAAAAACAAACAACACTAACCCCCAACAACATAAAACAATAACACCCTAACAACAAACAACACTAACACCCTAACAAAAAAAACCACTAAACCCTAACAAGAAACAACACTAAACCCCTAACAACAAACACTAACCCCCTAACAAAAAACAACACTAAACCCCTAACAAGAAACTACCCTAACCCCCTAACAACAAACAACACTAACCCCCTAACAACAAACAACCCTAAACCCCTAACATCAAAGAACACTAACACCCTAACAACAAACAACCCTAACCCCCTAACAACAAACCCTAACCCCCAAACAACAAACAACCCAAACCCCTAAAAATCAAAAACACTAACCCACTAACAACAAAGAACCCTAACCAAACAACAAAAAGCCCTAACTGACTAACAACAAACAACACTAACCCCCTAACAAGAAACAACAGTAACCCAATAACAGGAAACAACACTAACCCCCTAACAACAAACAACACTAACCCCCTAACAACAAACAATCCTAACCAAACAACAAAAAACCCTAACCCACTAACAAAAAACAACACTAACACCCTAACAACAAACAACCCTAAACCCCTAACATCAAAGAACACTAACACCCTAACAACAAACAACCCTAAACCCCTAACTACAAAAACTAACCCCCAAACAACAACCCTAACCCCTAAAAACAAAAACACTAACCCATTAACAACAAACAACCCTAACCCACTAACAAGAAACAACCCTAACACCCTAACAACAAACACTAACCCCCTAACAACAAACAACCCTAACGCCTAAAAACCAAAAACACTAACCCACTAACAACAAACAACCCTAACCCACTAACAACAAACAACCCTAACACCCTAACAACAAACAACACTAACCCCCTAACAACAAACAACCCGTAACCCCTAACATCAAACAACACTAACCCCATAACAACACAAAACACTAACACCCTAACAACAAACAACACTAACACTCTAACAACAAAAACAACTAAACCCCAACAAGAAACAACCTGAAACCCCTAACAACAAACACTAACCCCCTAACAACAAACAACACTGAACCCCTAACAAGAAACTGCCCTAACCCCGTAACAACAAACAACACTAACCCATAACAACAAACAACCCTAACCCCCAAACAACAAACAACCCTAACCCCCAAACAACAAACAACCCTAACCCCTTAACAACAAACAATCCTAACCCCCCGAACAACCAAACAACACTAACCCCCTAACCACAATAAACACTAACACCCTAACAACAAAAACCACTAAACCCCAACAAGAAACAACCCTAAACCCCTAACAACAAACAACACTAACCCCCTAACAAAAAACAACCCTAACCAAACAACAAAAAACCCTAACCCACTAACAACAAACAACACTAACACCCTAACAACAAACAACCCTAACTCCCTAACAACAAACAACACTAACACCCTAACAACAAACAACCCTAAACCCCTAACAACAAACACTAATCCCCTAACAAAAAACAACACTAAACCCCGAACAAGAAACTACCGTAACCCCTTAACAACAAACAACACTAACCCCGTAACAAGAAACAACCCCAACCCCCTAACAACGAACAACACTAACCCCTTAACAACAAACAACCCTAAACCCCTAACATCAAAGAACACTAACACCCTAACAACAAACAACCCTAACCCCCTAACAACAAACACTAACCCCCAAACAACAAACAACCCTAACCCCTAAAAACCAAAAAAACTAACCCACTAACAACAAACAACCCTAACCCACTAACAACAAACAACCCTAACACCCTAACAACAAACAACACTAACCCCCTAACAACAAACAACACTTACCCCCTAACATCAAACAACACTAACCCCTAACAACACAAAACACTAACACCCTAACAACAAACAACACTAACACCCTAACAACAGAAACCACTAAACCCCAACAAGAAACAACCCTAAACCCCTAACAAAAAACACTAACCCCCTAACAACAAACAACACTGAACCCCTAACAAGAAAATACCCTAACCCCGTAACAACAAACAACACTACACCGTAACAACAAACAACCCTAACCCCCAAACAACAAACAACCCTAAACCCCAAACAACAAACTACCCTAACCCCTTAAGAACAAACAATGCTAACCCCCCAAACAACCAACAACACTAACCCCCTAACCACAATGAACACTAACACCCTAACAACAAAAACCACTAAACCCCAACAAGAAACAACCCTAAACCCCTAACAACGAACAACACTAACCCCCTAACAAAAAACAACCCTAACCAAACAACAAAAAACCCTAACCCACCAACAACAAACAACACTAACACCTTAACAACAAACAACCCTAACTCCCTAACAACAAACAACACTAACACCCTGACAAAAAACAACCCTAAGACCCTAACAACAAACAACACTAACCCCCTAACAACAAACAACCCTAAACCCCTAACACCAAACAACACTAACCCCCTCACAACACAAAACACTAACACCCTAACAAGAAACAACACTAACACCCTAACAACAAAAACCCCTAAACCCCAACAAGAAACAACCCTAAACCCCTAACAACAAACACTAACCCCCTAACAAAAAACAACACTAAACCCCGAACAAGAAACTACCCTAACCCCGTAACAACAAACAACACTAACCCCGTAACAAGAAACAACCCTAACCCCCTAACAACGAACAACACTAACCCCCTAACAACAAACAACACTAAACCCCTAACATCAAAGAACACTAACACCCTAACAACAAACAACCCTAACCCCTAACAACAAACACTAACCCCCAAACAACAAACAACCCTAACCCCTAAAAACCAAAAACACTAACCCACTAACAACAAACAACCCTAAACCACTAACAACAAACAACCCTAACACCCTAACAACAAACAACACTAACCCCCTAACAACAAACAACCCTAAACCCCTAACATCAAACAACACTAACCCCCTAACAACACAAAACACTAACACTGTAACAACAAACAACACTAACACCCTAACAACAAAAACCACTAAACCCCAACAAGAAACATCCCTAAACCCCTAACAACAAACAACACTAACCACCTAACAACAAGCAATCCTAACCAAACAACAAAAAACCCTAACCCACTAACAACAAACAACACTAACACCCTAACAACAAGCAACCCTAACCCCCTAACAACAAACAACACTAACACCCTAACAACAAACAACCCTAACCCCCAAACAACAAACAACCCTAACCCCTGAAAACCAAAAACACTAACCCACTAACAACAAACAACCCTAACCCACTAAAAACAAACAACACTAACCCCCAACAACATAAAACAATAACACCCTAACAACAAACAACACTAACACCCTAACAAAAAAAACCACTAAACCCTAACAAGAAACAACACTAAACCCCTAACAACAAACACTAACCCCCTAACAAAAAACAACACTAAACCCCTAACAAGAAACTACCCTAACCCCCTAACAACAAACAACACTAACCCCCTAACAACAAACAACCCTAAACCCCTAACATCAAAGAACACTAACACCCTAACAACAAACAACCCTAACCCCCTAACAACAAACCCTAACCCCCAAACAACAAACAACCCAAACCCCTAAAAATCAAAAACACTAACCCACTAACAACAAACAACCCTAAACCACTAACAGCAAACAACCCTAACACCCTAAGAACAAACAACCCTAACCCCCTAACAACAAACAACCCTAACCAAACAACAAAAAGCCCTAACTGACTAACAACAAACAACACTAACCCCCTAACAAGAAACAACAGTAACCCAATAACAGGAAACAACACTAACCCCCTAACAACAAACAACACTAACCCCCTAACAACAAACAATCCTAACCAAACAACAAAAAACCCTAACCCACTAAGAAAAAACAACACTAACACCCTAACAACAAACAACCCTAAACCCCTAACATCAAAGAACACTAACACCCTAACAACAAACAACCCTAAACCCCTAACTACAAAAACTAACCCCCAAACAACAAACAACCCTAACCCCTAAAAACAAAAACACTAACCCATTAACAACAAACAACCCTAACCCACTAACAAGAAACAACCCTAACACCCTAACAACAAACACTAACCCCCTAACAACAAACAACCCTAACCCCTAAAAACCAAAAACACTAACCCACTAACAACAAACAACCCTAACCCACTAACAACAAACAACCCTAACACCCTAACAACAAACAACACTAACCCCCTAACAACAAACAACCCGTAACCCCTAACATCAAACAACACTAACCCCATAACGACACAAAACACTAACACCCTAACAACAAACAACACTAACACTCTAACAACAAAAACAACTAAACCCCAACAAGAAACAACCTGAAACCCCTAACAACAAACACTAACCCCCTAACAACAAACAACACTGAACCCCTAACAAGAAACTGCCCTAACCCCGTAACAACAAACAACACTAACCCATAACAACAAACAACCCTAACCCCCAAACAACAAACAACCCTAACCCCCAAACAACAAACAACCCTAACCCCTTAAGAACAAACAATCCTAACCCCCCGAACAACCAAACAACACTAACCCCCTAACCACAATAAACACTAACACCCTAACAACAAAAACCACTAAACCCCAACAAGAAACAACCCTAAACCCCTAACAACAAACAACACTAACCCCCTAACAAAAAACAACCCTAACCAAACAACAAAAAACCCTAACCCACTAACAACAAACAACACTAACACCCTAACAACAAACAACCCTAACTCCCTAACAACAAACAACACTAACACCCTGACAAAAAACAACCCTAAGACCCTAACAACAAACAACACTAACCCCCTAACAACAAACAACCCTAAACCCCTAACATCAAACAACACTAACCCCCTCACAACACAAAACACTAACACCCTAACAAGAAACAACACTAACACCCTAACAACAAAAACCCCTAAACCCCAACAAGAAACAACCCTAAACCCCTAACAACAAACACTAACCCCCTAACAAAAAACAACACTAAACCCCGAACAAGAAACTACCCTAACCCCGTAACAACAAACAACACTAACCCCGTAACAAGAAACAACCCTAACCCCTTAACAACGAACAACACTAACCCCCTAACAACAAACAACACTAAACCCCTAACATCAAAGAACACTAACACCCTAACAACAAACAACCCTAACCCCTAACAACAAACACTAACCCCCAAACAACAAACAACCCTAACCCCTAAAAACCAAAAACACTAACCCACTAAAAACAAACAACCCTAAACCACTAACAACAAACAACCCTAACACCCTAACAACAAACAACACTAACCCCCTAACAACAAACAACCCTAAACCCCTAACATCAAACAACACTAACCCCCTAACAACACAAAACACTAACACCGTAACAACAAACAACACTAACCCCCTAACAACAAACAACCCTAAACCCCTAACATCAAACAACACTAACCCCCTAACAACACAAAACACTAACACCGTAACAACAAACAACACTAACACCTTAACAACAAACAACCCTAACTCCCTAACAACAAACAACACTAACACCCTAACAACAAGCAACCCTAACCCCCTAACAACAAACAACACTAACACCCTAACAACAAACAACCCTAACCCCCAAACAACAAACAACCCTAACCCCTGAAAACCAAAAACACTAACCCACTAACAACAAACAACCCTAACCCACTAAAAACAAACAACACTAACCCCCAACAACATAAAACAATAACACCCTAACAACAAACAACACTAACACCCTAACAAAAAAAACCACTAAACCCTAACAAGAAACAACACTAAACCCCTAACAACAAACACTAACCCCCTAACAAAAAACAACACTAAACCCCTAACAAGAAACTACCCTAACCCCCTAACAACAAACAACACTAACCCCCTAACAACAAACAACCCTAAACCCCTAACATCAAAGAACACTAACACCCTAACAACAAACAACCCTAACCCCCTAACAACAAACCCTAACCCCCAAACAACAAACAACCCAAACCCCTAAAAATCAAAAACACTAACCCACTAACAACAAACAACCCTAAACCACTAACAGCAAACAACCCTAACACCCTAAGAACAAACAACCCTAACCCCCTAACAACAAACAACCCTAACCAAACAACAAAAAGCCCTAACTGACTAACAACAAACAACACTAACCCCCTAACAAGAAACAACAGTAACCCAATAACAGGAAACAACACTAACCCCCTAACAACAAACAACACTAACCCCCTAACAACAAACAATCCTAACCAAACAACAAAAAACCCTAACCCACTAAGAAAAAACAACACTAACACCCTAACAACAAACAACCCTAAACCCCTAACATCAAAGAACACTAACACCCTAACAACAAACAACCCTAAACCCCTAACTACAAAAACTAACCCCCAAACAACAAACAACCCTAACCCCTAAAAACAAAAACACTAACCCATTAACAACAAACAACCCTAACCCACTAACAAGAAACAACCCTAACACCCTAACAACAAACACTAACCCCCTAACAACAAACAACCCTAACCCCTAAAAACCAAAAACACTAACCCACTAACAACAAACAACCCTAACCCACTAACAACAAACAACCCTAACACCCTAACAACAAACAACACTAACCCCCTAACAACAAACAACCCGTAACCCCTAACATCAAACAACACTAACCCCATAACGACACAAAACACTAACACCCTAACAACAAACAACACTAACACTCTAACAACAAAAACAACTAAACCCCAACAAGAAACAACCTGAAACCCCTAACAACAAACACTAACCCCCTAACAACAAACAACACTGAACCCCTAACAAGAAACTGCCCTAACCCCGTAACAACAAACAACACTAACCCATAACAACAAACAACCCTAACCCCCAAACAACAAACAACCCTAACCCCCAAACAACAAACAACCCTAACCCCTTAAGAACAAACAATCCTAACCCCCCGAACAACCAAACAACACTAACCCCCTAACCACAATAAACACTAACACCCTAACAACAAAAACCACTAAACCCCAACAAGAAACAACCCTAAACCCCTAACAACAAACAACACTAACCCCCTAACAAAAAACAACCCTAACCAAACAACAAAAAACCCTAACCCACTAACAACAAACAACACTAACACCCTAACAACAAACAACCCTAACTCCCTAACAACAAACAACACTAACACCCTGACAAAAAACAACCCTAAGACCCTAACAACAAACAACACTAACCCCCTAACAACAAACAACCCTAAACCCCTAACATCAAACAACACTAACCCCCTCACAACACAAAACACTAACACCCTAACAAGAAACAACACTAACACCCTAACAACAAAAACCCCTAAACCCCAACAAGAAACAACCCTAAACCCCTAACAACAAACACTAACCCCCTAACAAAAAACAACACTAAACCCCGAACAAGAAACTACCCTAACCCCGTAACAACAAACAACACTAACCCCGTAACAAGAAACAACCCTAACCCCTTAACAACGAACAACACTAACCCCCTAACAACAAACAACACTAAACCCCTAACATCAAAGAACACTAACACCCTAACAACAAACAACCCTAACCCCTAACAACAAACACTAACCCCCAAACAACAAACAACCCTAACCCCTAAAAACCAAAAACACTAACCCACTAAAAACAAACAACCCTAAACCACTAACAACAAACAACCCTAACACCCTAACAACAAACAACACTAACCCCCTAACAACAAACAACCCTAAACCCCTAACATCAAACAACACTAACCCCCTAACAACACAAAACACTAACACCGTAACAACAAACAACACTAACACCCTAACAACAAAAACCACTAAACCCCAACAAGAAACATCCCTAAACCCCTAACAACAAACAACACTAACCACCTAACAACAAACAATCCTAACCAAACAACAAAAAACCCTAAACCACTAACAACAAACAACACTAACACCCTAACAACAAGCAACCCTAACCCCCTAACAACAAACAACACTAACACCCTAACAACAAACAACCCTAACCCCCTAACAACAAACAACACTAACCCCCTAACAACAAACAACCCTAAACCCCTAACATCAAAGAACACTAACACCCTAACAACAAACAACCCTAACCCCCTAACAACAAACACTAACCCCCAAACAACAAACAACCCTAACCCCTAAAAACAAAAACACTAACCCACTAACAACAAACAACCCTAACCCACTAACAAGAAACAACCCTAACACCCTAACAACAAACACTAACCCCCTAATAACAAACAACACTGAACCCCTAACAAGAAAATACCCTAACCCCGTAACAACAAACAACACTAAACCGTAACAACAAACAAACCTAACCCCCAAACAACAAACAACCCTAAACCCCAAACAACAAACAACCCTAACCCCTTAACAACAAACAATCCTAACCCCCCGAACAACCAACAACACTAACCCCCTAACCACAATAAACACTAACACCCTAACAACAAAAACCACTAAACCCCAACAAGAAACAACCCTAACACCCTAACAACAAACAACACTAACCCCCTAACAACAAACAACACTTACCCCCTAACATCAAACAACACTAACCCCTAACAACACAAAACACTAACACCCTAACAACAAACAACACTAACACCCTAACAACAGAAACCACTAAACCCCAACAAGAAACAACCCTAAACCCCTAACAAAAAACACTAACCCCCTAACAACAAACAACACTGAACCCCTAACAAGAAAATACCCTAACCCCGTAACAACAAACAACACTACACCGTAACAACAAACAACCCTAACCCCCAAACAACAAACAACCCTAAACCCCAAACAACAAACTACCCTAACCCCTTAAGAACAAACAATGCTAACCCCCCAAACAACCAACAACACTAACCCCCTAACCACAATGAACACTAACACCCTAACAACAAAAACCACTAAACCCCAACAAGAAACAACCCTAAACCCCTAACAACGAACAACACTAACCCCCTAACAAAAAACAACCCTAACCAAACAACAAAAAACCCTAACCCACCAACAACAAACAACACTAACACCTTAACAACAAACAACCCTAACTCCCTAACAACAAACAACACTAACACCCTGACAAAAAACAACCCTAAGACCCTAACAACAAACAACACTAACCCCCTAACAACAAACAACCCTAAACCCCTAACATCAAACAACACTAACCCCCTCACAACACAAAACACTAACACCCTAACAAGAAACAACACTAACACCCTAACAACAAAAACCCCTAAACCCCAACAAGAAACAACCCTAAACCCCTAACAACAAACACTAACCCCCTAACAAAAAACAACACTAAACCCCGAACAAGAAACTACCCTAACCCCGTAACAACAAACAACACTAACCCCGTAACAAGAAACAACCCTAACCCCCTAACAACGAACAACACTAACCCCCTAACAACAAACAACACTAAACCCCTAACATCAAAGAACACTAACACCCTAACAACAAACAACCCTAACCCCTAACAACAAACACTAACCCCCAAACAACAAACAACCCTAACCCCTAAAAACCAAAAACACTAACCCACTAACAACAAACAACCCTAAACCACTAACAACAAACAACCCTAACACCCTAACAACAAACAACACTAACCCCCTAACAACAAACAACCCTAAACCCCTAACATCAAACAACACTAACCCCCTAACAACACAAAACACTAACACTGTAACAACAAACAACACTAACACCCTAACAACAAAAACCACTAAACCCCAACAAGAAACATCCCTAAACCCCTAACAACAAACAACACTAACCACCTAACAACAAGCAATCCTAACCAAACAACAAAAAACCCTAACCCACTAACAACAAACAACACTAACACCCTAACAACAAGCAACCCTAACCCCCTAACAACAAACAACACTAACACCCTAACAACAAACAACCCTAACCCCCAAACAACAAACAACCCTAACCCCTGAAAACCAAAAACACTAACCCACTAACAACAAACAACCCTAACCCACTAAAAACAAACAACACTAACCCCCAACAACATAAAACAATAACACCCTAACAACAAACAACACTAACACCCTAACAAAAAAAACCACTAAACCCTAACAAGAAACAACACTAAACCCCTAACAACAAACACTAACCCCCTAACAAAAAACAACACTAAACCCCTAACAAGAAACTACCCTAACCCCCTAACAACAAACAACACTAACCCCCTAACAACAAACAACCCTAAACCCCTAACATCAAAGAACACTAACACCCTAACAACAAACAACCCTAACCCCCTAACAACAAACCCTAACCCCCAAACAACAAACAACCCAAACCCCTAAAAATCAAAAACACTAACCCACTAACAACAAACAACCCTAAACCACTAACAGCAAACAACCCTAACACCCTAAGAACAAACAACCCTAACCCCCTAACAACAAACAACCCTAACCAAACAACAAAAAGCCCTAACTGACTAACAACAAACAACACTAACCCCCTAACAAGAAACAACAGTAACCCAATAACAGGAAACAACACTAACCCCCTAACAACAAACAACACTAACCCCCTAACAACAAACAATCCTAACCAAACAACAAAAAACCCTAACCCACTAAGAAAAAACAACACTAACACCCTAACAACAAACAACCCTAAACCCCTAACATCAAAGAACACTAACACCCTAACAACAAACAACCCTAAACCCCTAACTACAAAAACTAACCCCCAAACAACAAACAACCCTAACCCCTAAAAACAAAAACACTAACCCATTAACAACAAACAACCCTAACCCACTAACAAGAAACAACCCTAACACCCTAACAACAAACACTAACCCCCTAACAACAAACAACCCTAACCCCTAAAAACCAAAAACACTAACCCACTAACAACAAACAACCCTAACCCACTAACAACAAACAACCCTAACACCCTAACAACAAACAACACTAACCCCCTAACAACAAACAACCCGTAACCCCTAACATCAAACAACACTAACCCCATAACGACACAAAACACTAACACCCTAACAACAAACAACACTAACACTCTAACAACAAAAACAACTAAACCCCAACAAGAAACAACCTGAAACCCCTAACAACAAACACTAACCCCCTAACAACAAACAACACTGAACCCCTAACAAGAAACTGCCCTAACCCCGTAACAACAAACAACACTAACCCATAACAACAAACAACCCTAACCCCCAAACAACAAACAACCCTAACCCCCAAACAACAAACAACCCTAACCCCTTAAGAACAAACAATCCTAACCCCCCGAACAACCAAACAACACTAACCCCCTAACCACAATAAACACTAACACCCTAACAACAAAAACCACTAAACCCCAACAAGAAACAACCCTAAACCCCTAACAACAAACAACACTAACCCCCTAACAAAAAACAACCCTAACCAAACAACAAAAAACCCTAACCCACTAACAACAAACAACACTAACACCCTAACAACAAACAACCCTAACTCCCTAACAACAAACAACACTAACACCCTGACAAAAAACAACCCTAAGACCCTAACAACAAACAACACTAACCCCCTAACAACAAACAACCCTAAACCCCTAACATCAAACAACACTAACCCCCTCACAACACAAAACACTAACACCCTAACAAGAAACAACACTAACACCCTAACAACAAAAACCCCTAAACCCCAACAAGAAACAACCCTAAACCCCTAACAACAAACACTAACCCCCTAACAAAAAACAACACTAAACCCCGAACAAGAAACTACCCTAACCCCGTAACAACAAACAACACTAACCCCGTAACAAGAAACAACCCTAACCCCTTAACAACGAACAACACTAACCCCCTAACAACAAACAACACTAAACCCCTAACATCAAAGAACACTAACACCCTAACAACAAACAACCCTAACCCCTAACAACAAACACTAACCCCCAAACAACAAACAACCCTAACCCCTAAAAACCAAAAACACTAACCCACTAAAAACAAACAACCCTAAACCACTAACAACAAACAACCCTAACACCCTAACAACAAACAACACTAACCCCCTAACAACAAACAACCCTAAACCCCTAACATCAAACAACACTAACCCCCTAACAACACAAAACACTAACACCGTAACAACAAACAACACTAACACCCTAACAACAAAAACCACTAAACCCCAACAAGAAACATCCCTAAACCCCTAACAACAAACAACACTAACCACCTAACAACAAACAATCCTAACCAAACAACAAAAAACCCTAAACCACTAACAACAAACAACACTAACACCCTAACAACAAGCAACCCTAACCCCCTAACAACAAACAACACTAACACCCTAACAACAAACAACCCTAACCCCCTAACAACAAACAACACTAACCCCCTAACAACAAACAACCCTAAACCCCTAACATCAAAGAACACTAACACCCTAACAACAAACAACCCTAACCCCCTAACAACAAACACTAACCCCCAAACAACAAACAACCCTAACCCCTAAAAACAAAAACACTAACCCACTAACAACAAACAACCCTAACCCACTAACAAGAAACAACCCTAACACCCTAACAACAAACACTAACCCCCTAATAACAAACAACACTGAACCCCTAACAAGAAAATACCCTAACCCCGTAACAACAAACAACACTAAACCGTAACAACAAACAAACCTAACCCCCAAACAACAAACAACCCTAAACCCCAAACAACAAACAACCCTAACCCCTTAACAACAAACAATCCTAACCCCCCGAACAACCAACAACACTAACCCCCTAACCACAATAAACACTAACACCCTAACAACAAAAACCACTAAACCCCAGCAAGAAACAACCCTAAACCCCTAACAACAAACAACACTAACCACCTAACAACAAACAACCCTAACCCCCTAACTACAAACACTAACCCCCAAACAACAAACAACCCTAACCCCTAAAAACCAAAAACACTAACCCACTAACAACAAACAACCCTAACCCACTAACAACAAACAACCCTAACACCCTAACAACAAACAACACTAACCCCCTAACAACAAACAACCCATAACCCCTAACATCAAACAACACTAACCCCCTAACGACACAAAACACTAACACCCTAACAACAAACAACACTAACACTCTAACAACAAAAACAACTAAACCCCAACAAGAAACAACCCGAAACCCCTAACAACAAACACTAACCCCCTAACAACAAAGAACACTGAACCCCTAAGAAGAAACTACCCTAACCCCGTAACAACAAACAACACTAACCCATAACAACAAACAACCCTAACCCCCAAACAACAAACAACCCTAACCCCCAAACAACAAACAACCCTAACCCCTTAACAACAAACAATCCTAACCCCCCGAACAACCAAACAACACTAACCCCCTAACCACAATAAACACTAACACCCTAACAACAAAAACCACTAAACCCCAACAAGAAACAACCCTAAACCCCTAAAAACAAACAACACTAACCCCCTAACAAAAAACAACCCTAACCAAACAAAAAAAACCCTAAGCCACTAACAACAAACAACACTAACACCCTAACAACAAACAACCCTAACTCCCTAACAACAAACAACACTAACACCCTAACAACAAACAACCCTAAACCCCTAACAACAAACACTAATCCCCTAACAAAAAACAACACTAAACCCCGAACAAGAAACTACCGTAACCCCTTAACAACAAACAACACTAACCCCGTAACAAGAAACAACCCCAACCCCCTAACAACGAACAACACTAACCCCTTAACAACAAACAACCCTAAACCCCTAACATCAAAGAACACTAACACCCTAACAACAAACAACCCTAACCCCCTAACAACAAACACTAACCCCCAAACAACAAACAACCCTAACCCCTAAAAACCAAAAACACTAACCCACTAACAACAAACAACCCTAACCCACTAACAACAAACAACCCTAACACCCTAACAACAAACAACACTAACCTCCTAACAACAAACAACACTTACCCCCTAACATCAAACAACACTAACCCCCTAACAACACAAAACACTAACACCCTAACAACAAACAACAATAACACCCTAACAACAGAAACCACTAAACCCCAACAAGAAACAACCCTAAACCCCTAACAAAAAACACTAACCCCCTAACAACAAACAACACTGAACCCCTAACAAGAAAATACCCTAACCCCGTAACAACAAACAACACTACACCGTAACAACAAACAACCCTAACCCCCAAACAACAAACAACCCTAAACCCCAAACAACAAACAACCCTAACCCCTTAAGAACAAACAATGCTAACCCCCCGAACAACCAACAACACTAACCCCCTAACCACAATGAACACTAACACCCTAACAACAAAAACCACTAAACCCCAACAAGAAACAACCCTAAACCCCTAACAACGAACAACACTAACCCCCTAACAAAAAACAACCCTAACTAAACAACAAAAAACCCTAACCCACCAACAACAAACAACACTAACACCTTAACAACAAACAACCCTAACTCCCTAACAACAAACAACACTAACACCCTAACAACAAACAACCCTAACCCCCTAACAACAAACAACACTAACCCCCTAACAACAAACAACCCTAAACCCCTAACATCAAACAACACTAACCCCCTCACAACACAAAACACTAACACCCTAACAAGAAAGAACACTAACACCCTAACAACAAAAACCCCTAAACCCCAACAAGAAACAACCCTAAACCCCTAACAACAAACACTAACGCCCTAACAAAAAACAACACTAAACCCCGAACAAGAAACTACCCTAACCCCGTAACAACAAACAACACTAACCTCGTAACAAGAAACAACCCTAAATCCCTAACAACGAACAACACTAACCGCCTAACAACAAACACTAAACCCCTAACATCAAAGAAGAGTAACACCCTAACAACAAACAACCCTAACCCCCTAACAACAAACACTAACCCCCAAACAACAAACAACCCTAATCCCTAAAAACCAAAAACACTAACCCACTAACACAAAAAACCCTAAACCACTAAAAACAAACAACCCTAACACCCTAACAACAAACAACACTAACCCCCTAACAACAAACAACCCTAAACCCCTAAAATCAAACAACACTAACCCCCTAACAACACAAAACACTAACACCGTAACAACAAACAACACTAACACCCTAACAACAAAAACCACTAAACCCCAACAAGAAACAACCCTAAACCCCTAACAACAAACAACACTAACCACCTAACAACAAACAATCCTAACCAAACAACAAAAAACCCTAACCCACTAACAACAAACAACACTAACACCCTAACAACAAACAACCCTAACCCCCTAACAACAAACAAAACTAACCCCCTAACAACAAACAACCCTAACCCCCTAACAACAAACAACACTAACCCCCTAACAACAAACAACCCTAAACCCCTAACATCAAAGAACACTAACACCCTAACAACAAACAACCCTAACCCCCTAACAACAAACACTAACCCCCAAACAACAAACAACTCTAACCCCTAAAAACAAAAACACTAACCCACTAACAACAAACAACCCTAACCCACTAACAAGAAACAACCCTAACACCCTAACAACAAACACTAACCCCCTAACAACAAACAACCCTAACCCCTAAAAACCAAAAACACTAACCCACTAACAACAAACAACCCTAACCCACTAACAACAAACAACCCTAACACCCTAACAACAAACAACACTAACCCCCTAACAACAAACAACCCGTAACCCCTAACATCAAACAACACTAACCCCCTAACGACACAAAACACTAACACCCTAACAACAAACAACACTAACACTCTAACAACAAAAACAACTAAACCCCAACAAGAAACAACCTGAAACCCCTAACAACAAACACTAACCCCCTAACAACAAACAACACTGAACCCCTAACAAGAAACTACCCTAACCCCGTAACAACAAACAACACTAACCCATAACAACAAACAACCCTAACCCCCAAACAACAAACAACCCTAACCCCCAAACAACAAACAACCCTAACCCCTTAAGAACAAACAATGCTAACCCCCCCGAACAACCAACAACACTAACCCCCTAACCACAATGAACACTAACACCCTAACAACAAAAACCACTAAACCCCAACAAGAAACAACCCTAAACCCCTAACAACGAACAACACTAACCCCCTAACAAGAAACAACCCTAACCAAACAACAAAAAACCCTAACCCACCAACAACAAACAACACTAACACCTTAACAACAAACAACCCTAACTCCCTAACAACAAACAACACTAACACCCTAACAACAAACAACCCTAACCCCCTAACAACAAACAACACTAACACCCTGACAACAAACAACCCTAACCCCCTAACAACAAACAACACTAACCCCCTAACAACAAACAACCCTAAACCCCTAACATCAAACAACACTAACCCCCTCACAACACAAAACACTAACACCCTAACAAGAAACAACACTAACACCCTAACAACAAAAACCCCTAAACCCCAACAAGAAACAACCCTAAACCCCTAACAACAAACACTAACCCCCTAACAAAAAACAACACTAAACCCCGAACAAGAAACTACCCTAACCCCGTAACAACAAACAACACTAACACCCTAACAACAAAAACCACTAAACCCCAACAAGAAACAACCCTAAACCCCTAACAACAAACAACACTAACCACCTAACAACAAACAATGCTAACCAAACAACAAAAAACCCTAACCCACTAACAACAAACAACACTAACACCCTAACAACAAACAACCCTAACCCCCTAACAACAAACAACACTAACACCCTAACAACAAACAACCCTAACCCCCTAACAACAAACACTAACCCCCAAACAACAAACAACCCTAACCCCTAAAAACAAAAACACTAACCCACTAACAAGAAACAAACCTAACCCACTAACAAGAAACAACCCTAACACCGTAACAACAAACACTAACCCCCTAACAACAAACAACACTGAACCCCTAACAAGAAAATACCCTAACCCCGTAACAACAAACAACACTAAACCGTAACAACAAACAAACTTAACCGCCAAACAACAAACAACCCTAAACCCCAAACAACAAACAACCCTAACCCCTTAACAACAAACAATCCTAACACCCCGAACAACCAACAACACTAACCCCCTAACCACAATAAACACTAACACCCTAACAACAAAAACCACTAAACCCCAATAAGAAACAGCCCTAAACCCCTAACAACAAACAACACTAACCCCCTAACAAAAAAAAACCCTAACCAAACAACAAAAAACCCTAACCCACCAACAACAAACAACACTAACACCTTAACAACAAAGAACCCTAACTCCCTAACAACAAACAACACTAACACCCTAACAACAAACAACCCTAACCCCCTAACAACAAACAACACTAACACCCTAACAACAAACAACCCTAAACCCCTAACATCAAACAACACTAACCCCCTAACAACACAAAACACTAACACCCTAACAAGAAACAACACTAACACCCTAACAACAAAAACCCCTAAACCCCAACAAGAAACAACCCTAAACCCCTAACAACAAACACTAACCCCCTAACAAAAAACAACACTAAACCCCGAACAAGAAACTACCCTAACCCCGTAACAACAAACAACACTAACCCCGTAACAAGAAACAACCCTAACCCCCTAACAACGAACAACACTAACCCCCTAACAACAAACAACACTAAACCCCTAACATCAAAGAACACTAACACCCTAACAACAAACAACCCTAACCCCTAACAACAAACACTAACCCCAAACAACAAACAACCCTAACCCCTAAAAACCAAAAACACTAACCCACTAACAACAAACAACCCTAAACCACTAACAACAAACAACCCTAACACCCTAACAACAAACAACACTAACCCCCTAACAACAAACAACCCTAAACCCCTAACATCAAACAACACTAACCCCCTAACAACACAAAACACTAACACCGTAACAACAAACAACACTAACACCCTAACAACAAAAACCACTAAACCCCAACAAGAAACAACCCTAAACCCCTAACAACAAACAACACTAACCACCTAACAACAAACAATCCTAACCAAACAACAAAAAACCCTAACCCACTAACAACAAACAACACTAACACCCTAACAACAAACAACCCTAACCCCCTAACAACAAACAACACTAACACCCTAACAACAAACAACCCTAACCACCTAACAACAAACAACACTAACCCCCTAACAACAAACAACCCTAAACACCTAACATCAAAGAACACTAACACCCTAACAACAAACAACCCTAACCCCCTAACAACAAACACTAACCCCCAAACAACAAACAACCCTAACCCCTAAAAACAAAAACACTAACCCACTAACAACAAACAAACCTAACCCACTAACAAGAAACAACCCTAACACCCTAACAACAAACACTAACCCCCTAACAACAAACAACACTGAACCCCTAACAAGAAAATACCCTAACCCCGTAACAACAAACAACACTAAACCGTAACAACAAACAAACCTAACCCCCAAACAACAAACAACCCTAAACCCCAAACAACAAACAACCCTAACCCCTTAACAGCAAACAATCCTAACCCCGCGAACAACCAACAACACTAACCCCCTAACCACAATAAACACTAACACCCTAACAACAAAAACCACTAAACCCCAACAAGAAACAACCCTAAACCCCTAACAACAAAGAACACTAAACCCTAACAAAAAACAACCCTAACCAAACAACAAAAAACCCTAACCCACCAACAACAAACAACACTAACACCCTAACAACAAACAACCCTAACTCCCTAACAACAAACAACACTAACACCCTAACAACAAACAACCCTAACCCCCTAACAACAAACAACACTAACCCCCTAACAACACAAAACACTAACACCGTAACAACAAACAACACTAACACCCTAACAACAAAAACCCCTAAACCCCAACAAGAAACAACCCATAACCCCTAACAACAAACACTAACCCCCTATCAAAAAACAACACTAAACCCCGAACAAGAAACTACCCTAACCCCGTAACAACAAACAACACTAACCCCGTAACAAGAAACAACCCTAACCCCCTAACAACGAACAACACTAACCCCCTAACAACAAACAACCCTAAACCCCTAACATCAAAGAAGACTAACACCCTAACAACAAACAACCCTAACCCCCTAACAACAAACACTAACCCCCAAACAAGAAACAACACTAACCCCTAAAAACCAAAAACACTAACCCACTAACAACAAACAACCCTAAACCTCTAACAACAAACAACCCTAACACCCTAACAACAAACAACACTAAGCCCCTAACAACAAACAACCCTAAACCCCTAACATCAAACAACACTAACCCCCTAACAACACAAAACACTAACACCCTAACAACAAACAACACTAACACCCTAACAACAAAAACCACTAAACCCCAAGAAGAAACAACCCGAAACCCCTAACAACAAACACTAACCCCCTAACAACAAACAACACTAAACCCCTAACAAGAAACTACCCTAACCCCGTAACAACAAACAACACTAACCCCGTAACAACAAACAGCCCTAACCCCCAAACAACAAACAACCCTAACCCCCTAACAACAAACAATCCTAACCCCCGAACAACCAACAACACTAACTCCCTAACCACAATAAACACTAACACCTAACAACAAAAACCACTAAACCCCAACAAGAAACAACCCTAAACCCCTAACAACAAACAACACTAACCCCCTAACAACAAACAATCCTAAAAAAACAACAAAAAACCCTAACCCCCTAACAACAAACAACACTAACACCCTAACAACAAACAACCCTAACCCCCTAACAACAAACAACACTAACCCCCTAACAACAAACAACCCTAAACACCTAACATCAAAGAACACTAACACCCTAACAACAAACAACCCTAAACCCCTAACATCAAACAACACTAACCCCCTCACAACACAAAACACTAACACCCTAACAAGAAAGAACACTAACACCCTAACAACAAAAACCCCTAAACCCCAACAAGAAACAACCCTAAACCCCTAACAACAAACACTAACGCCCTAACAAAAAATAACACTAAACCCCGAACAAGAAACTACCCTAACCCCGTAACAACAAACAACACTAACCTCGTAACAAGAAACAACCCTAAATCCCTAACAACGAACAACACTAACCGCCTAACAACAAACACTAAACCCCTAACATCAAAGAAGAGTAACACCCTAACAACAAACAACCCTAACCCCCTAACAACAAACACTAACCCCCAAACAACAAACAACCCTAATCCCTAAAAACCAAAAACACTAACCCACTAACACAAAAAACCCTAAACCACTAAAAACAAACAACCCTAACACCCTAACAACAAACAACACTAACCCCCTAACAACAAACAACCCTAAACCCCTAAAATCAAACAACACTAACCCCCTAACAACACAAAACACTAACACCGTAACAACAAACAACACTAACACCCTAACAACAAAAACCACTAAACCCCAACAAGAAACAACCCTAAACCCCTAACAACAAACAACACTAACCACCTAACAACAAACAATCCTAACCAAACAACAAAAAACCCTAACCCACTAACAACAAACAACACTAACACCCTAACAACAAACAACCCTAACCCCCTAACAACAAACAACCCTAACCCCCTAACAACAAACAACACTAACCCCCTAACAACAAACAACCCTAAACCCCTAACATCAAAGAACACTAACACCCTAACAACAAACAACCCTAACCCCCTAACAACAAACACTAACCCCCAAACAACAAACAACTCTAACCCCTAAAAACAAAAACACTAACCCACTAACAACAAACAACCCTAACCCACTAACAAGAAACAACCCTAACACCCTAACAACAAACACTAACCCCCTAACAACAAACAACCCTAACCCCTAAAAACCAAAAACACTAACCCACTAACAACAAACAACCCTAACCCACTAACAACAAACAACCCTAACACCCTAACAACAAACAACACTAACCCCCTAACAACAAACAACCCGTAACCCCTAACATCAAACAACACTAACCCCCTAACGACACAAAACACTAACACCCTAACAACAAACAACACTAACACTCTAACAACAAAAACAACTAAACCCCAACAAGAAACAACCTGAAACCCCTAACAACAAACACTAACCCCCTAACAACAAACAACACTGAACCCCTAACAAGAAACTACCCTAACCCCGTAACAACAAACAACACTAACCCATAACAACAAACAACCCTAACCCCCAAACAACAAACAACCCTAACCCCCAAACAACAAACAACCCTAACCCCTTAAGAACAAACAATGCTAACCCCCCCGAACAACCAACAACACTAACCCCCTAACCACAATGAACACTAACACCCTAACAACAAAAACCACTAAACCCCAACAAGAAACAACCCTAAACCCCTAACAACGAACAACACTAACCCCCTAACAAGAAACAACCCTAACCAAACAACAAAAAACCCTAACCCACCAACAACAAACAACACTAACACCTTAACAACAAACAACCCTAACTCCCTAACAACAAACAACACTAACACCCTAACAACAAACAACCCTAACCCCCTAACAACAAACAACACTAACACCCTGACAACAAACAACCCTAACCCCCTAACAACAAACAACACTAACCCCCTAACAACAAACAACCCTAAACCCCTAACATCAAACAACACTAACCCCCTCACAACACAAAACACTAACACCCTAACAAGAAACAACACTAACACCCTAACAACAAAAACCCCTAAACCCCAACAAGAAACAACCCTAAACCCCTAACAACAAACACTAACCCCCTAACAAAAAACAACACTAAACCCCGAACAAGAAACTACCCTAACCCCGTAACAACAAACAACACTAACACCCTAACAACAAAAACCACTAAACCCCAACAAGAAACAACCCTAAACCCCTAACAACAAACAACACTAACCACCTAACAACAAACAATGCTAACCAAACAACAAAAAACCCTAACCCACTAACAACAAACAACACTAACACCCTAACAACAAACAACCCTAACCCCCTAACAACAAACAACACTAACACCCTAACAACAAACAACCCTAACCCCCTAACAACAAACACTAACCCCCAAACAACAAACAACCCTAACCCCTAAAAACAAAAACACTAACCCACTAACAAGAAACAAACCTAACCCACTAACAAGAAACAACCCTAACACCGTAACAACAAACACTAACCCCCTAACAACAAACAACACTGAACCCCTAACAAGAAAATACCCTAACCCCGTAACAACAAACAACACTAAACCGTAACAACAAACAAACTTAACCCCCAAACAACAAACAACCCTAAACCCCAAACAACAAACAACCCTAACCCCTTAACAACAAACAATCCTAACACCCCGAACAACCAACAACACTAACCCCCTAACCACAATAAACACTAACACCCTAACAACAAAAACCACTAAACCCCAATAAGAAACAGCCCTAAACCCCTAACAACAAACAACACTAACCCCCTAACAAAAAAAAACCCTAACCAAACAACAAAAAACCCTAACCCACCAACAACAAACAACACTAACACCTTAACAACAAAGAACCCTAACTCCCTAACAACAAACAACACTAACACCCTAACAACAAACAACCCTAACCCCCTAACAACAAACAACACTAACACCCTAACAACAAACAACCCTAAACCCCTAACATCAAACAACACTAACCCCCTAACAACACAAAACACTAACACCCTAACAAGAAACAACACTAACACCCTAACAACAAAAACCCCTAAACCCCAACAAGAAACAACCCTAAACCCCTAACAACAAACACTAACCCCCTAACAAAAAACAACACTAAACCCCGAACAAGAAACTACCCTAACCCCGTAACAACAAACAACACTAACCCCGTAACAAGAAACAACCCTAACCCCCTAACAACGAACAACACTAACCCCCTAACAACAAACAACACTAAACCCCTAACATCAAAGAACACTAACACCCTAACAACAAACAACCCTAACCCCTAACAACAAACACTAACCCCAAACAACAAACAACCCTAACCCCTAAAAACCAAAAACACTAACCCACTAACAACAAACAACCCTAAACCACTAACAACAAACAACCCTAACACCCTAACAACAAACAACACTAACCCCCTAACAACAAACAACCCTAAACCCCTAACATCAAACAACACTAACCCCCTAACAACACAAAACACTAACACCGTAACAACAAACAACACTAACACCCTAACAACAAAAACCACTAAACCCCAACAAGAAACAACCCTAAACCCCTAACAACAAACAACACTAACCACCTAACAACAAACAATCCTAACCAAACAACAAAAAACCCTAACCCACTAACAACAAACAACACTAACACCCTAACAACAAACAACCCTAACCCCCTAACAACAAACAACACTAACACCCTAACAACAAACAACCCTAACCACCTAACAACAAACAACACTAACCCCCTAACAACAAACAACCCTAAACACCTAACATCAAAGAACACTAACACCCTAACAACAAACAACCCTAACCCCCTAACAACAAACACTAACCCCCAAACAACAAACAACCCTAACCCCTAAAAACAAAAACACTAACCCACTAACAACAAACAAACCTAACCCACTAACAAGAAACAACCCTAACACCCTAACAACAAACACTAACCCCCTAACAACAAACAACACTGAACCCCTAACAAGAAAATACCCTAACCCCGTAACAACAAACAACACTAAACCGTAACAACAAACAAACCTAACCCCCAAACAACAAACAACCCTAAACCCCAAACAACAAACAACCCTAACCCCTTAACAGCAAACAATCCTAACCCCGCGAACAACCAACAACACTAACCCCCTAACCACAATAAACACTAACACCCTAACAACAAAAACCACTAAACCCCAACAAGAAACAACCCTAAACCCCTAACAACAAAGAACACTAAACCCTAACAAAAAACAACCCTAACCAAACAACAAAAAACCCTAACCCACCAACAACAAACAACACTAACACCCTAACAACAAACAACCCTAACTCCCTAACAACAAACAACACTAACACCCTAACAACAAACAACCCTAACCCCCTAACAACAAACAACACTAACCCCCTAACAACACAAAACACTAACACCGTAACAACAAACAACACTAACACCCTAACAACAAAAACCCCTAAACCCCAACAAGAAACAACCCATAACCCCTAACAACAAACACTAACCCCCTATCAAAAAACAACACTAAACCCCGAACAAGAAACTACCCTAACCCCGTAACAACAAACAACACTAACCCCGTAACAAGAAACAACCCTAACCCCCTAACAACGAACAACACTAACCCCCTAACAACAAACAACCCTAAACCCCTAACATCAAAGAAGACTAACACCCTAACAACAAACAACCCTAACCCCCTAACAACAAACACTAACCCCCAAACAAGAAACAACACTAACCCCTAAAAACCAAAAACACTAACCCACTAACAACAAACAACCCTAAACCTCTAACAACAAACAACCCTAACACCCTAACAACAAACAACACTAAGCCCCTAACAACAAACAACCCTAAACCCCTAACATCAAACAACACTAACCCCCTAACAACACAAAACACTAACACCCTAACAACAAACAACACTAACACCCTAACAACAAAAACCACTAAACCCCAAGAAGAAACAACCCGAAACCCCTAACAACAAACACTAACCCCCTAACAACAAACAACACTAAACCCCTAACAAGAAACTACCCTAACCCCGTAACAACAAACAACACTAACCCCGTAACAACAAACAGCCCTAACCCCCAAACAACAAACAACCCTAACCCCCTAACAACAAACAATCCTAACCCCCGAACAACCAACAACACTAACTCCCTAACCACAATAAACACTAACACCTAACAACAAAAACCACTAAACCCCAACAAGAAACAACCCTAAACCCCTAACAACAAACAACACTAACCCCCTAACAACAAACAATCCTAAAAAAACAACAAAAAACCCTAACCCCCTAACAACAAACAACACTAACACCCTAACAACAAACAACCCTAACCCCCTAACAACAAACAACACTAACCCCCTAACAACAAACAACCCTAAACACCTAACATCAAAGAACACTAACACCCTAACAACAAACAACCCTAAACCCCTAACATCAAACAACACTAACCCCCTCACAACACAAAACACTAACACCCTAACAAGAAAGAACACTAACACCCTAACAACAAAAACCCCTAAACCCCAACAAGAAACAACCCTAAACCCCTAACAACAAACACTAACGCCCTAACAAAAAATAACACTAAACCCCGAACAAGAAACTACCCTAACCCCGTAACAACAAACAACACTAACCCCGTAACAAGAAACAACCCTAACCCCCTAACAACGAACAACACTAACCGCCTAACAACAAACACTAAACCCCTAACATCAAAGAACACTAACACCCTAACAACAAACAACCCTAACCCCCTAACAACAAACACTAACCCCCAAACAACAAACAACCCTAACCCCTAAAAACCAAAAACACTAACCCACTAACACAAAAAACCCTAAACCACTAACAACAAACAACCCTAACACCCTAACAACAAACAACACTAACCCCCTAACAACAAACAACCCTAAACCCCTAAAATCAAACAACACTAACCCCCTAACAACACAAAACACTAACACCGTAACAACAAACAACACTAACACCCTAACAACAAAAACCACTAAACCCCAACAAGAAACAACCCTAAACCCCTAACAACAAACAACACTAACCACCTAACAACAAACAATCCTAACCAAACAACAAAAAACCCTAACCCACTAACAACAAACAACACTAACACCCTAACAACAAACAACCCTAACCCCCTAACAACAAACAAAACTAACCCCCTAACAACAAACAACACTAACCCCCTAACAACAAACAACACTAACCCCCTAACAACAAACAACCCTAAACCCCTAACATCAAAGAACACTAACACCCTAACAACAAACAACCCTAACCCCCTAACAACAAACACTAACCCCCAAACAACAAACAACTCTAACCCCTAAAAACAAAAACACTAACCCACTAACAACAAACAACCCTAACCCACTAACAAGAAACAACCCTAACACCCTAACAACAAACACTAACCCCCTAACAACAAACAACCCTAACCCCTAAAAACCAAAAACACTAACCCACTAACAACAAACAACCCTAACACCCTAACAACAAACAACACTAACCCCCTAACAACAAACAACCCGTAACCCCTAACATCAAACAACACTAACCCCATAACGACACAAAACACTAACACCCTAACAACAAACAACACTATCACTCTAACAACAAAAACAACTAAACCCCAACAAGAAACAACCTGAAACCCCTAACAACAAACACTAACCCCCTAACAACAAACAACACTGAACCCCTAACAAGAAACTACCCTAACCCCGTAACAACAAACAACACTAACCCATAACAACAAACAACCCTAACCCCCAAACAACAAACAACCCTAACCCCCAAACAACAAACAACCCTAACCCCTTAACAACAAACAATCCTAACCCCCCGAACAACCAAACAACACTAACCCCCGAACCACAATAAACACTAACACCCTAACAACAAAAACCACTAAACCCCAACAAGAAACAACCCTAAACCCCTAACAACAAACAACACTAACCCCCTAACAAAAAACAACCCTAACCAAACAACAAAAAACCCTAACCCACTAACAAAAAACAACACTAACACCCTAACAACAAACAACCCTAACTCCCTAACAACAACACTAACACCCTAACAACAAACAACCCTAAACCCCTAACAACAAACACTAATCCCCTAACAAAAAACAACACTAAACCCCGAACAAGAAACTACCGTAACCCCTTAACAACAAACAACACTAACCCCGTAACAAGAAACAACCCCAACCCCCTAACAACGAACAACACTAACCCCTTAACAACAAACAACCCTAAACCCCTAACATCAAAGAACACTAACACCCTAACAACAAACAACCCTAACCCCCAAACAACAAACACTAACCCCCAAACAACAAACAACCCTAACCCCTAAAAACCAAAAAAACTAACCCACTAACAACAAACAACCCTAACCCACTAACAACAAACAACCCTAACACCCTAACAACAAACAACACTAACCCCCTAACAACAAACAACACTTACCCCCTAACATCAAACAACACTAACCCCCTAACAACACAAAACACTAACACCCTAACAACAAACAACACTAACACCCTAACAACAGAAACCACTAAACCCCAACAAGAAACAACCCTAAACCCCTAACAAAAAACACTAACCCCCTAACAACAAACAACACTGAACCCTAACAAGAAAATACCCTAACCCCGTAACAACAAACAACACTACACCGTAACAACAAACAATCCTAACCCCCAAACAACAAACAACCCTAAACCCCAAACAACAAACAACCCTAACCCCTTAAGAACAAACAATGCTAACCCCCCGAACAACCAACAACACTAACCCCCTAACCACAATGAACACTAACACCCTAACAACAAAAACCACTAAACCCCAACAAGAAACAACCCTAAACCCCTAACAACGAACAACACTAACCCCCTAACAAGAAACAACCCTAACCAAACAACAAAAAACCCTAACCCACCAACAACAAACAACACTAACACCTTAACAACAAACAACCCTAACTCCCTAACAACAAACAACACTAACACCCTAACAACAAACAACCCTAACCCCCTAACAACAAACAACACTAACATCCTGACAACAAACAACCCTAACCCCCTAACAACAAACAACACTAACCCCCTAACAACAAACAACCCTAAACCCCTAACATCAAACAACACTAACCCCCTCACAACACAAAACACTAACACCCTAACAAGAAACAACACTAACACCCTAACAACAAAAACCCCTAAACCCCAACAAGAAACAACCCTAAACCCCTAACAACAAACACTAATCCCCTAACAAAAAACAACACTAAACCCCGAACAAGAAACTACCGTAACCCCTTAACAACAAACAACACTAACCCCGTAACAAGAAACAACCCCAACCCCCTAACAACGAACAACACTAACCCCTTAACAACAAACAACCCTAAACCCCTAACATCAAAGAACACTAACACCCTAACAACAAACAACCCTAACCCCCTAACAACAAACACTAACCCCCAAACAACAAACAACCCTAACCCCTAAAAACCAAAAAAACTAACCCACTAACAACAAACAACCCTAACCCACTAACAACAAACAACCCTAACACCCTAACAACAAACAACACTAACCCCCTAACAACAAACAACACTTACCCCCTAACATCAAACAACACTAACCCCCTAACAACACAAAACACTAACACCCTAACAACAAACAACACTAACACCCTAACAACAGAAACCACTAAACCCCAACAAGAAACAACCCTAAACCCCTAACAAAAAACACTAACCCCCTAACAACAAACAACACTGAACCCCTAACAAGAAAATACCCTAACCCCGTAACAACAAACAACACTACACCGTAACAACAAACAACCCTAACCCCCAAACAACAAACAACCCTAAACCCCAAACAACAAACAACCCTAACCCCTTAAGAACAAACAATGCTAACCCCCCCGAACAACCAACAACACTAACCCCCTAACCACAATGAACACTAACACCCTAACAACAAAAACCACTAAACCCCAACAAGAAACAACCCTAAACCCCTAACAACGAACAACACTAACCCCCTAACAAGAAACAACCCTAACCAAACAACAAAAAACCCTAACCCACCAACAACAAACAACACTAACCCCTTAACAACAAACAACCCTAACTCCCTAACAACAAACAACACTAACACCCTAACAACAAACAACCCTAACCCCCTAACAACAAACAACACTAACACCCTGACAACAAACAACCCTAACCCCCTAACAACAAACAACACTAACCCCCTAACAACAAACAACCCTAAACCCCTAACATCAAACAACACTAACCCCCTCACAACACAAAACACTAACACCCTAACAAGAAACAACACTAACACCCTAACAACAAAAACCCCTAAACCCCAACAAGAAACAACCCTAAACCCCTAACAACAAACACTAACCCCCTAACAAAAAACAACACTAAACCCCGAACAAGAAACTACCCTAACCCCGTAACAACAAACAACACTAACACCCTAACAACAAAAACCACTAAACCCCAACAAGAAACAACCCTAAACCCCTAACAACAAACAACACTAACCACCTAACAACAAACAATCCTAACCAAACAACAAAAAACCCTAACCCACTAACAACAAACAACACTAACACCCTAACAACAAACAACCCTAACCCCCTAACAACAAACAACACTAACACCCTAACAACAAACAACCCTAACCCCCTAACAACAAACACTAACCCCCAAACAACAAACAACCCTAACCCCTAAAAACAAAAACACTAACCCACTAACAACAAACAAACCTAACCCACTAACAAGAAACAACCCTAACACCGTAACAACAAACACTAACCCCCTAACAACAAACAACACTGAACCCCTAACAAGAAAATACCCTAACCCCGTAACAACAAACAACACTAAACCGTAACAACAAACAAACTTAACCCCCAAACAACAAACAACCCTAAACCCCAAACAACAAACAACCCTAACCCCTTAACAACAAACAATCCTAACACCCCGAACAACCAACAACACTAACCCCCTAACCACAATAAACACTAACACCCTAACAACAAAAACCACTAAACCCCAATAAGAAACAGCCCTAAACCCCTAACAACAAACAACACTAACCCCCTAACAAAAAAAAACCCTAACCAAACAACAAAAAACCCTAACCCACCAACAACAAACAACACTAACACCTTAACAACAAAGAACCCTAACTCCCTAACAACAAACAACACTAACACCCTAACAACAAACAACCCTAACCCCCTAACAACAAACAACACTAACACCCTAACAACAAACAACCCTAAACCCCTAACATCAAACAACACTAACCCCCTAACAACACAAAACACTAACACCCTAACAAGAAACAACACTAACACCCTAACAACAAAAACCCCTAAACCCCAACAAGAAACAACCCTAAACCCCTAACAACAAACACTAACCCCCTAACAAAAAACAACACTAAACCCCGAACAAGAAACTACCCTAACCCCGTAACAACAAACAACACTAACCCCGTAACAAGAAACAACCCTAACCCCCTAACAACGAACAACACTAACCCCCTAACAACAAACAACAATAAACCCCTAACATCAAAGAACACTAACACCCTAACAACAAACAACCCTAACCCCTAACAACAAACACTAACCCCAAACAACAAACAACCCTAACCCCTAAAAACCAAAAACACTAACCCACTAACAACAAACAACCCTAAACCACTAACAACAAACAACCCTAACACTCTAACAACAAACAACACTAACCCCCTAACAACAAACAACCCTAAACCCCTAACATCAAACAACACTAACCCCCTAACAACACAAAACACTAACACCGTAACAACAAACAACACTAACACCCTAACAACAAAAACCACTAAACCCCAACAAGAAACAACCCTAAACCCCTAACAACAAACAACACTAACCACCTAACAACAAACAATCCTAACCAAACAACAAAAAACCCTAACCCACTAACAACAAACAACACTAACACCCTAACAACAAACAACCCTAACCCCCTAACAACAAACAACACTAACACCCTAACAACAAACAACCCTAACCACCTAACAACAGACAACACTAACCCCCTAACAACAAACAACCCTAAACACCTAACATCAAAGAACACTAACACCCTAACAACAAACAACCCTAACCCCCTAACAACAAACACTAACCCCCAAACAACAAACAACCCTAACCCCTAAAAACAAAAACACTAACCCACTAACAACAAACAAACCTAACCCACTAACAAGAAACAACCCTAACACCCTAACAACAAACACTAACCCCCTAACAACAAACAACACTGAACCCCTAACAAGAAAATACCCTAACCCCGTAACAACAAACAACACTAAACCGTAACAACAAACAAACCTAACCCCCAAACAACAAACAACCCTAAACCCCAAACAACAAACAACCCTAACCCCTTAACAGCAAACAATCCTAACCCCGCGAACAACCAACAACACTAACCCCCTAACCACAATAAACACTAACACCCTAACAACAAAAACCACTAAACCCCAACAAGAAACAACCCTAAACCCCTAACAACAAAGAACAATAAACCCTAACAAAAAACAACCCTAACCAAACAACAAAAAACCCTAACCAACCAACAACAAACAACACTAACACCCTAACAACAAACAACCCTAACTCCCTAACAACAAACAACACTAACACCCTAACAACAAACAACCCTAACCCCCTAACAACAAACAACACTAACCCCCTAACAACACAAAACACTAACACCGTAACAACAAACAACACTAACACCCTAACAACAAAAACCCCTAAACCCCAACAAGAAACAACCCATAACCCCTAACAACAAACACTAACCCCCTATCAAAAAACAACACTAAACCCCGAACAAGAAACTACCCTAACCCCGTAACAACAAACAACACTAACCCCGTAACAAGAAACAACCCTAACCCCCTAACAACGAACAACACTAACCCCCTAACAACAAACAACCCTAAACCCCTAACATCAAAGAAGACTAATACCCTAACAACAAACAACCCTAACCCCCTAACAACAAACACTAACCCCCAAACAAGAAACAACACTAACCCCTAAAAACCAAAAACACTAACCCACTAACAACAAACAACCCTAAACCTCTAACAACAAACAACCCTAACACACTAACAACAAACAACACTAAGCCCCTAACAACAAACAACCCTAAACCCCTAACATCAAACAACACTAACCCCCTAACAACACAAAACACTAACACCCTAACAACAAACAACACTAACACCCTAACAACAAAAACCACTAAACCCCAAGAAGAAACAACCCGAAACCCCTAACAACAAACACTAACCCCCTAACAACAAACAACACTAAACCCCTAACAAGAAACTACCCTAACCCCGTAACAACAAACAACACTAACCCCGTAACAACAAACAGCCCTAACCCCCAAACAACAAACAACCCTAACCCCCTAACAACAAACAATCCTAACCCCCGAACAACCAACAACACTAACTCCCTAACCACAATAAACACTAACACCTAACAACAAAAACCACTAAACCCCAACAAGAAACAACCCTAAACCCCTAACAACAAACAACACTAACCCCCTAACAACAAACAATCCTAAAAAAACAACAAAAAACCCGAACCCCCTAACAACAAACAACACTAACACCCTAACAACAAACAACCCTAACCCCCTAACAACAAACAACACTAACCCCCTAACAACAAACAACCCTAAACACCTAACATCAAAGAACACTAACACCCTAACAACAAACAACCCTAAACCCCTAACATCAAACAACACTAACCCCCTCACAACACAAAACACTAACACCCTAACAAGAAAGAACACTAACACCCTAACAACAAAAACCCCTAAACCCCAACAAGAAACAACCCTAAACCCCTAACAACAAACACTAACACCCTAACAAAAAATAACACTAAACCCCGAACAAGAAACTACCCTAACCCCGTAACAACAAACAACACTAACCCCGTAACAAGAAACAACCCTAACCCCCTAACAACGAACAACACTAACCGCCTAACAACAAACACTAAACCCCTAACATCAAAGAACACTAACACCCTAACAACAAACAACCCTAACCCCCTAACAACAAACACTAACCCCCAAACAACAAACAACCCTAACCCCTAAAAACCAAAAACACTAACCCACTAACACAAAAAACCCTAAACCACTAACAACAAACAACCCTAACACCCTAACAACAAACAACACTAACCCCCTAACAACAAACAACCCTAAACCCCTAAAATCAAACAACACTAACCCCCTAACAACACAAAACACTAACACCGTTACAACAAACAACACTAACACCCTAACAACAAAAACCACTAAACCCCAACAAGAAACAACCCTAAACCCCTAACAACAAACAACACTAACCACCTAACAACAAACAATCCTAACCAAACAACAAAAAACCCTAACCCACTAACAACAAACAACACTAACACCCTAACAACAAACAACCCTAACCCCCTAACAACAAACAAAACTAACCCCCTAACAACAAACAACACTAACCCCCTAACAACAAACAACACTAACCCCCTAACAACAAACAACCCTAAACCCCTAACATCAAAGAACACTAACACCCTAACAACAAACAACCCTAACCCCCTAACAACAAACACTAACCCCCAAACAACAAACAACTCTAACCCCTAAAAACAAAAACACTAACCCACTAACAACAAACAACCCTAACCCACTAACAAGAAACAACCCTAACACCCTAACAACAAACACTAACCCCCTAACAACAAACAACCCTAACCCCTAAAAACCAAAAACACTAACCCACTAACAACAAACAACCCTAACACCCTAACAACAAACAACACTAACCCCCTAACAACAAACAACCCGTAACCCCTAACATCAAACAACACTAACCCCATAACGACACAAAACACTAACACCCTAACAACAAACAACACTAACACTCTAACAACAAAAACAACTAAACCCCAACAAGAAACAACCTGAAACCCCTAACAACAAACACTAACCCCCTAACAACAAACAACACTGAACCCCTAACAAGAAACTACCCTAACCCCGTAACAACAAACAACACTAACCCATAACAACAAACAACCCTAACCCCCAAACAACAAACAACCCTAACCCCCAAACAACAAACAACCCTAACCCCTTAACAACAAACAATCCTAACCCCCCGAACAACCAAACAACACTAACCCCCGAACCACAATAAACACTAACACCCTAACAACAAAAACCACTAAACCCCAACAAGAAACAACCCTAAACCCCTAACAACAAACAACACTAACCCCCTAACAAAAAACAACCCTAACCAAACAACAAAAAACCCTAACCCACTAACAAAAAACAACACTAACACCCTAACAACAAACAACCCTAACTCCCTAACAACAACACTAACACCCTAACAACAAACAACCCGAAACCCCTAACAACAAACACTAATCCCCTAACAAAAAACAACACTAAACCCCGAACAAGAAACTACCGTAACCCCTTAACAACAAACAACACTAACCCCGTAACAAGAAACAACACCAACCCCCTAACAACGAACAACACTAACCCCTTAACAACAAACAACCCTAAACCCCTAACATCAAAGAACACTAACACCCTAACAACAAACAACCCTAACCCCCTAACAACAAACACTAACCCCCAAACAACAAACAACCCTAACCCCTAAAAACCAAAAAAACTAACCCACTAACAACAAACAACCCTAACCCACTAACAACAAACAACCCTAACACCCTAACAACAAACAACACTAACCCCCTAACAACAAACAACACTTACCCCCTAACATCAAACAACACTAACCCCCTAACAACACAAAACACTAACACCCTAACAACAAACAACACTAACACCCTAACAACAGAAACCACTAAACCCCAACAAGAAACAACCCTAAACCCCTAACAAAAAACACTAACCCCCTAACAACAAACAACACTGAACCCCTAACAAGAAAATACCCTAACTCCGTAACAACAAACAACACTACACCGTAACAACAAACAACCCTAACCCCCAAACAACAAACAACCCTAAACCCCAAACAACAAACAACCCTAACCCCTTAAGAACAAACAATGCTAACCCCCCGAACAACCAACAACACTAACCCCCTAACCACAATGAACACTAACACCCTAACAACAAAAACCACTAAACCCCAACAAGAAACAACCCTAAACCCCTAACAACGAACAACACTAACCCCCTAACAAGAAACAACCCTAACCAAACAACAAAAAACCCTAACCCACCAACAACAAACAACACTAACACCTTAACAACAAACAACCCTAACTCCCTAACAACAAACAACACTAACACCCTAACAACAAACAACCCTAACCCCCTAACAACAAACAACACTAACACCCTGACAACAAACAACCCTAACCCCCTAACAACAAACAACACTAACCCCCTAACAACAAACAACCCTAAACCCCTAACATCAAACAACACTAACCCCCTCACAACACAAAACACTAACACCCTAACAAGAAACAACACTAACACCCTAACAACAAAAACCCCTAAACCCCAACAAGAAACAACCCTAAACCCCTAACAACAAACACTAACCCCCTAACAAAAAACAACACTAAACCCCGAACAAGAAACTACCCTAACCCCGTAACAACAAACAACACTAACACCCTAACAACAAAAACCACTAAACCCCAACAAGAAACAACCCTAAACCCCTAACAACAAACAACACTAACCACCTAACAACAAACAATCCTAACCAAACAACAAAAAACCCTAACCCACTAACAACAAACAACACTAACACCCTAACAACAAACAACCCTAACCCCCTAACAACAAACAACACTAACACCCTAACAACAAACAACCCTAACCCCCTAACAACAAACAACACTAACCCCCTAACAACAAACAACCCTAAACCCCTAACATCAAAGAACACTAACACCCTAACAACAAACAACCCTAACCCCCTAACAACAAACACTAACCCCCAAACAACAAACAACCCTAACCCCTAAAAACAAAAACACTAACCCACTAACAAGAAACAAACCTAACCCACTAACAAGAAACAACCCTAACACCGTAACAACAAACACTAACCCCCTAACAACAAACAACACTGAACCCCTAACAAGAAAATACCCTAACCCCGTAACAACAAACAACACTAAACCGTAACAACAAACAAACTTAACCCCCAAACAACAAACAACCCTAAACCCCAAACAACAAACAACCCTAACCCCTTAACAACAAACAATCCTAACCCCCCGAACAACCAACAACACTAACCCCCTAACCACAATAAACACTAACACCCTAACAACAAAAACCACTAAACCCCAATAAGAAACAGCCCTAAACCCCTAACAACAAACAACACTAACCCCCTAACAAAAAACAACCCTAACCAAACAACAAAAAACCCTAACCCACCAACAACAAACAACACTAACACCTTAACAACAAAGAACCCTAACTCCCTAACAACAAACAACACTAACACCCTAACAACAAACAACCCTAACCCCCTAACAACAAACAACACTAACCCCCTAACAACAAACAACCCTAAACCCCTAACATCAAACAACACTAACCCCCTAACAACACAAAACACTAACACCCTAACAAGAAACAACACTAACACCCTAACAACAAAAACCCCTAAACCCCAACAAGGAACAACCCTAAACCCCTAACAACAAACACTAACCCCCTAACAAAAAACAACACTAAACCCCGAACAAGAAACTACCCTAACCCCGTAACAACAAACAACACTAACCCCGGAACAAGAAACAACCCTAACCCCCTAACAACGAACAACACTAACCCCCTAACAACAAACAACAGTAAACCCCTAACATCAAAGAACACTAACACCCTAACAACAAACAACCCTAACCCCTAACAACAAACACTAACCCCAAACAACAAACAACCCTAACCCCTAAAAACCAAAAACACTAACCCACTAACAACAAACAACCCTAAACCACTAACAACAAACAACCCTAACACCCTAACAACAAACAACACTAACCCCCTAACAACAAACAACCCTAAACCCCTAACATCAAACAACACTAACCCCCTAACAACACAAAACACTAACACCGTAACAACAAACAACACTAACACCCTAACAACAAAAACCACTAAACCCCAACAAGAAACAACCCTAAACCCCTAACAACAAACAACACTAACCACCTAACAACAAACAATCCTAACCAAACAACAAAAAACCCTAACCCACTAACAACAAACAACACTAACACCCTAACAACAAACAACCCTAACCCCCTAACAACATACAACACTAACACCCTAACAACAAACAACCCTAACCCCCTAACAACAAACAACACTAACCCCCTAACAACAAACAACCCTAAACACCTAACATCAAAGAACACTAACACCCTAACAACAAACAACCCTAACCCCCTAACAACAAACACTAACCCCCAAACAACAAACAACCCTAACCCCTAAAAACAAAAACACTAACCCACTAACAACAAACAAACGTAACCCACTAACAAGAAACAACCCTAACACCCTAACAACAAACACTAACCCCCTAACAACAAACAACACTGAACCCCTAACAAGAAAATACCCTAACCCCGTAACAACAAACAACACTAAACCGTAACAACAAACAAACCTAACCCCCAAACAACAAACAACCCTAAACCCCAAACAACAAACAACCCTAACCCCTTAACAGCAAACAATCCTAACCCCGCGAACAACCAACAACACTAACCCCCTAACCACAATAAACACTAACACCCTAACAACAAAAACCACTAAACCCCAACAAGAAACAACCCTAAACCCCTAACAACAAAGAACACTAAACCCTAACAAAAAACAACCCTAACCAAACAACAAAAAACCCTAACCCAGTAACAACAAACAACACTAACACCCTAACAACAAACAACCCTAACTCCCTAACAACAAACAACACTAACACCCTAACAACAAACAACCCTAACCCCCTAACAACAAACAACACTAACCCCCTAACAACACAAAACACTAACACCGTAACAACAAACAACACTAACACCCTAACAACAAAAACCCCTAAACCCCAACAAGAAACAACCCATAACCCCTAACAACAAACACTAACCCCCTATCAAAAAACAACACTAAACCCCGAACAAGAAACTACCCTAACCCCGTAACAACAAACAACACTAACCCCGTAACAAGAAACAACCCTAACCCCCTACAACGAACAACACTAACCCCCTAACAACAAACAACCCTAAACCCCTAACATCAAAGAAGACTAACACCCTAACAACAAACAACCCTAAGCCCCTAACAACAAACACTAACCCCCAAACAAGAAACAACCCTAACCCCCTAACAACAAACAATCCTAACCCCCGAACAACCAACAACACTAACTCCCTAACCACAATAAACACTAACACCTAACAACAAAAACCACTAAACCCCAACAAGAAACAACCCTAAACCCCTAACAACAAACAACACTAACCCCCTAACAACAAACAATCCTAAAAAAACAACAAAAAACCCTAACCCCCTAACAACAAACAACACTAACACCCTAACAACAAACAACCCTAACCCCCTAACAACAAACAACACTAACCCCCTAACAACAAACAACCCTAAACACCTAACATCAAAGAACACTAACACCCTAACAACAAACAACCCTAACGCCCTAACAACAAACACTAACCCCCAAACAACAAACAACCCTAACCCCTAAAAACCAAAAACACTAACCCACTAACAACAAACAACCCTAAAGTACTAACAACAAACAACCCTAACACCCTAACAACAAACACTAACCCCCTAACAACAAACAACCCTAAACTCCTAACATCAAAGAACACTAACACCCTAACAACAAACAACCCTAACCCCCTAACAACAAACACTAACCCCGAAACAACAAACAACCCTAACCCCTAAAAACCAAAAAGTCTAACCCACTAACAACAAACAACCCTAACCCACTAACAACAAACAACCCTAACACCCTAACAACAAACAACACTTACCCACTAACAACAAACAACCCTAAACCCCTAACATCAAACAACACTAACCCCCTAACAACACAAAACACTAACACCCTAACAACAAACAAGACTAACACCCTAACAACAGAAACCACTAAACCCCAACAAGAAACAGCCCTAAACCCCTAACAACAAACACTAACCCCCTAACAAAAAACAACCCTAACCAAACAACAAAAAACCCTAACCCACTAACAACAAACAACACTAACACCCTAACAACAAACAACCCTAACTCCCTAACAACAAACAACACTAACACCCTAACAATAAACAACCCTAAACCCCTAACAACAAACACTAACCCCCTAAGAAAAAACAACACTAAACCCCGAACAAGAAACTAACTACCCTAACCCCGTAACAACAAACAACACTAACCCCCTAACAACAAACAACCCTAAACCCCTAACATCAAAGAACACTAACACCCTAACAACAAACAACCCTAACCCCCTAACAACAAACACTAACCCCCAAACAACAAACAACCCTAACCCCTCAAAACCAAAAACACTAACCCACTAACAACAAAATAACCTAAACCACTAACAACAAACAACCCTAACACCCTAACAACAAACATCACTAACCCCCTAACAACAAACAACCCGAAACCCCTAACAACAAACACTAACCCCCTAACAACAAACAACACTAAACCCCTAACAAGAAACTACCCTAACCCCGTAACAACAAACAACACTAACCCCGTAACAACAAACAGCCCGAACCCCCAAACAACTAACAACCCTAACCAACTAACAACAAACAATCCTAACCCCCGAACAACGAACAACACTAACCCCCTAACCACAATAAAGACTAACACCCTAACAACAAAAACCACTAAACCCCAACAAGAAACAACCCTAAACCCCTAACAACAAAAAACACTACCCCCTAACAACAAACAGTCCTAACCAAATAACAAAAAACACTAACCCACTAACAACAAAATAACCTAAACCACTAACAACAAACAACGCTAACACCCTAACAACAAACAACACTAACCCCCTAACAACACACAACACTAACCCCCTAACAACAAACAATCCTAACCAAACAACAAAAAACCCTAACCCACTAACAACAAACAACACTAACACCCTAACAACAAACAACCCTAAACCCCTAACATCAAAGAACACTAACACCCTAACAACAAACAACCCTAACCCCCTAACTACAAACACTAACCCCCAAACAACAAACAACCCTAAGCCCTAAAAACCAAAAACACTAACCCACTAACAACAAACAACCCTAACCCACTAACAACAAACAACCCTAACACCCTAACAACAAACAACACTAACCCCCTAACAACAAACAACCCGTAACCCCTACCATCAAACAACACTAACCCCCTAACGACACAAAACAATAACACCCTAACAACAAACAACACTAACACTCTAACAACAAAAACAACTAAACCCCAACAAGAAACAACCCGAAACCCCTAACAACAAACACTAACCCCCTAACAACAAACAACACTGAACCCCTAACAAGAAACTACCCTAACCCCGTAACAACAAACAACACTAACCCATAACAACAAACAACCCTAACCCCCAAACAACAAACAACCCTAACCCCCAAACAACAAACAACCCTAACCCCTTAACAACAAACAATCCTAAACCCCCCGAACAACCAAACAACACTAACCCCCTAACCACAATAAACACTAACACCCTAACAACAAAAACCACTAAACCCCAACAAGAAAGAACCCTAAACCCCTAACAACAAACAACACTAACCCCCTAACAAAAAACAACGCTAACCAAACAAAAAAAACCCTAACCCACTAACAACAAACAACACTAACACCCTAACAACAAACAACCCTAACTCCCTAACAACAAACAACACTAACACCCTAACAACAAACAACCCTAAACCCCTAACAACAAACACTAATCCCCTAACAAAAAACAACACTAAACCCCGAACAAGAAACTACCGTAACCCCTTAACAACAAACAACACTAACCCCGTAACAAGAAACAACCCCAACCCCCTAACAACGAACAACACTAACCCCTTAACAACAAACAACCCTAAACCCCTAACATCAAAGAACACTAACACCCTAACAACAAACAACCCTAACCCCCTAACAACAAACACTAACCCCCAAACAACAAACAACCCTAACCCCTAAAAACCAAAAAAACTAACCCACTAACAACAAACAACCCTAACCCACTAACAACAAACAACCCTAACACCCTAAGAACAAACAACACTAACCCCCTAACAACAAACAACACTTACCCCCTAACATCAAACAACCCTAACCCCCTAACAACAAACACTAACCCCCAAACAACAAACAACCCTAACCCCTAAAAAGAAAAACACTAACCCACTAACAACAAACAACCCTAACCCACTAACAAGAAAAAACCCTAACACCCTAACAACAAACACTAACCCCCTAACAACAAACAACCCTAACCCCTAAAAACCAAAAACACTAACCCACTAACAACAAACAACCCTAACCCACTAACAACAAACAACCCTAACACCCTAACAACAAACAACACTAACCCCCTAACAACAAACAACCCGTAACCCCTAACATCAAACAACACTAACCCCCTAATGACACAAAACACTAACACCCTAACAACAAACAGCACTAACACTCTAACAACAAAAACAACTAAACCCCAACAAGAAACAACCTGAAACCCCTAACAACAAACACTAACCCCCTAACAACAAACAACACTGAACCCCTAACAAGAAACTACCCTAACCCCGTAACAACAAACAACACTAACCCATAACAACAAACAACCCTAACCCCCAAACAACAAACAACCCTAACCCCCAAACAACAAACAACACTAACCCCTTAACAACAAACAATCCTAACCCCCCGAACAACCAAACAACACTAACCCCCTAACCACAATAAACACTAACACCCTAACAACAAAAACCACTAAACCCCAACAAGAAACAACCCTAAACCCCTAACAACAAACAACACTAACCCCCTAACAAAAAACAACCCTAACCAAACAACAAAAAAACCTAACCCACTAACAACAAACAACACTAACACCCTAACAACAAACAACCCTAACTCCCTAACAACAAACAACACTAACACCCTAACAACAAACAACCCTAAACCCCTAACAACAAACACTAATCCCCTAACAAAAAACAACACTAAACCCCGAACAAGAAACTACCGTAACCCCTTAACAACAAACAACACTAACCCCGTAACAAGAAACAACCCCAACCCCCTAACATGGAACAACACTAACCCCTTAACAACAAACAACCCTAAACCCCTAACATCAAAGAACACTAACACCCTAACAACAAACAACCCTAACCCCCTAACAACAAACACTAACCCCCAAACAACAAACAACCCTAACCCCTAAAAACCAAAAAAACTAACCCACCAACAACAAACAACACTAACACCTTAACAACAAACAACCCTAACCCCCTAACAACAAACAACACTAACCCCCTAACAACAAACAACCCTAAACCCCTAACATCAAACAACACTAACCCCCTCACAACACAAAACACTAACACCCTAACAAGAAACAACACTAACACCCTAACAACAAAAACCCCTAAACCCCAACAAGAAACAACCTTAAACCCCTAACAACAAACACTAACCCCCTAACAAAAAACAACACTAAACCCCGAACAAGAAACTACCCTAACCCCGTAACAACAAACAACACTAACCCCGTAACAAGAAACAACCCTAACCCCCTAACAACGAACAACACTAACCCCCTAAAAACAAACAACACTAAACCCCTAACATCAAAGAACACTAACACCCTAACAACAAACAACCCTAACCGCCTAACAACAAACACTAACCCCCAAACAACAAACAACCCTAACCCCTAAAAACCAAAAACACTAACCCACTAACAACAAACAACCCTAAACCACTAACAACAAACAACCCTAACACCCTAACAACAAACAACACTAACCCCCTAACAACAAACAACCCTAAACCCCTAACATCAAACAACACTAACCCCCTAACAACACAAGACACTAACACCGTAACAACAAACAACACTAACACCCTAACAACAAAAACCACTAAACCCCAACAAGAAACAACCCTAAACCCCTAACAACAAACAACACTAACCACCTAACAACAAACAATCCTAACCAAACAACAAAAAACCCTAACCCACTAACAACAAACAACACTAACACCCTAACAACAAGCAACCCTAACCCCCTAACAACAAACAACACTAACACCCTAACAACAAACAACCCTAACCCCCTAACAACAAACAGTAACCCCCAAACAACAAACAACCCTAACCCCTAAAAACAAAAACACTAACCCACTAACAACAAACAACCCTAACCCACTAACAAGAAACAACCCTAACACCCTAACAACAAACACTAACCCCCTAACAACAAACAACACTGAACCCCTAACAAGAAAATACCCTAACCCCGTAACAACAAACAACACTAAACCGTAACAACAAACAAACCTAACCCCCAAACAACAAACAACCCTAAACCCCAAACAACAAACAACCCTAACCCCTTAACAACAAACAATCCTAACCCCCCGAACAACCAACAACACTAACCCCCTAACCACAATAAACACTAACACCCTAACAACAAAAACCACTAAACCCCAACAAGAAACAACCCTAAACCCCTAACAACAAACAACACTAACCCCCTAACAAAAAACAACCCTAACCAAACAACAAAAAACCCTAACCCACCAACAACAAACAACACTAACACCCTAACAACAAACAACCCTAACTCCCTAACAACAAACAACACAAACACCCTAACAACAAACAACCCTAACCCCCAACAACAAACAACACTAACCCCCTAACAACAAACAACCCTAAACCCCTAACATCAAACAACACTAACCCCCTAACAACACAAAACACTAACACCCTAACAACAAACAACACTAATACCCTAACAACAAACAACACTAACCCCCTAACAACAAACAACCCGTAACCCCTAACATCAAACAACACTAACCCCCTAACGACACAAAACAATAACACCCTAGCAACAAACAACACTAACACTCTAACAACAAAAACAACTAAACCCCAACAAGAAACAACCCGAAACCCCTAACAACAAACACTAACCCCCTAACAACAAACAACACTGAACCCCTAACAAGAAACTACCCTAACCCCGTAACAACAAACAACACTAACCCATAACAACAAACAACCCTAACCCCCAAACAACAAACAACCCTAACCCCCAAACAACAAACAACCCTAACCCCTTAACAACAAACAATCCTAAACCCCCCGAACAACCAAACAACACTAACCCCCTAACCACAATAAACACTAACACCCTAACAACAAAAACCACTAAACCCCAACAAGAAACAACCCTAAACCCCTAACAACAAACAACACTAACCCCCTAACAAAAAACAACCCTAACCAAACAAAAAAAACCCTAACCCACTAACAACAAACAACACTAACACCCTAACAACAAACAACCCTAACTCCCTAACAACAAACAACACTAACACCCTAACAACAAACAACCCTAAACCCCTAACAACAAACACTAATCCCCTAACAAAAAACAACACTAAACCCCGAACAAGAAACTACCGTAACCCCTTAACAACAAACAACACTAACCCCGTAACAAGAAACAACCCCAACCCCCTAACAACGAACAACACTAACCCCTTAACAACAAACAACCCTAAACCCCTAACATCAAAGAACACTAACACCCTAACAACAAACAACCCTAACCCCCTAACAACAAACACTAACCCCCAAACAACAAACAACCCTAACCCCTAAAAACCAAAAAAACTAACCCACTAACAACAAACAACCCTAACCCACTAACAACAAACAACCCTAACACCCTAAGAACAAACAACACTAACCCCCTAACAACAAACAACACTTACCCCCTAACATCAAACAACACTAACCCCCTAACAACACAAAACACTAACACCCTAACAACAAAAAACACTAACACCCTAACAACAGAAACCACTAAACCCCAACAAGAAACAACCCTAAACCCCTAACAAAAAACACTAACCCCCTAACAACAAACAACACTGAACCCCTAACAAGAAAATACCCTAACCCCGTAACAACAAACAACACTACACCGTAACAACAAACAACCCTAACCCCCAAACAACAAACAACACTAACACCCTAACAACAAACAACCCTAACCCCCTAACAACAAACAACACTAACCCCCTAACAACAAACAACCCTAAACCCTTAACATCAAAGAACACTAACACCCTAACAACAAACAACCCTAACCCCCTAACAACAAACACTAACCCCCAAACAACAAACAACCCTAACCCCTAAAAACAAAAACACTAACCCACTAACAACAAACAACCCTAACCCACTAACAAGAAACAACCCTAACACCCTAACAACAAACACTAACCCCCTAACAACAAACTACCCTAACCCCTAAAAACCAAAAACACTAACCCACTAACAACAAACAACCCTAACCCACTAACAACAAACAACCCTAACACCCTAACAACAAACAACACTAACCCCCTAACAACAAACAACCCGTAACCCCTAACATCAAACAACACTAACCCCCTAACGACACAAAACACTAACACCCTAACAACAAACAGCACTAACACTCTAACAACAAAAACAACTAAACCCCAACAAGAAACAACCTGAAACCCCTAACAACAAACACTCACCCCCTAACAACAAACAACACTGAACCCCTAACAAGAAACTACCCTAACCCCGTAACAACAAACAACACTAACCCATAACAACAAACAACCCTAACCCCCAAACAACAAACAACCATAAACCCCAAACAACAAACAACCCTAACCCCTTAACAACAAACAATCCAAACCCCACGAACAACCAACAACACTAACCCCCTAACCACAATAAACACTAACACCCTAACAACAAAAACCACTAAACCCCAACAAGAAACAACCCTAAACCCCTAACAACAAACAACACTAACCCCCTAACAAAAAACAACCCTAACCAAACAACAAAAAACCCTAACCCACTAACAACAAACAACACTAACACCCTAACAACAAACAACCCTAACTCCCTAACACCAAACAACACTAACACCCTAACAACAAACAACCCTAAACCCCTAACAACAAACACTAATCCCCTAACAAAAAACAACACTAAACCCCGAACAAGAAACTACCGTAACCCCTTAACAACAAACAACACTAACCCCGTAACAAGAAACAACCCCAACCCCCTAACAACGAACAACACTAACCCCTTAACAACAAACAACCCTAAACCCCTAACATCAAAGAACACTAACACCCTAACAACAAACAACCCTAACCCCCTAACAACAAACACTAACCCCCAAACAACAAACAACCCTAACCCCTAAAAACCAAAAAAACTAACCCACCAACAACAAACAACACTAACACCTTAACAACAAACAACCCTAACTCCCTAACAACAAACAACACTAACACCCTGACAACAAACAACCCTAACCCCCTAACAACAAACAACACTAACCCCCTAACAACAAACAACCCTAAACCCCTAACATCAAACAACACTAACCCCCTCACAACACAAAACACTAACACCCTAACAAGAAACAACACTAACACCCTAACAAGAAAAACCCCTAAACCCCAACAAGAAACAACCTTAAACCCCTAACAACAAACACTAACCCCCTAACAAAAAACAACACTAAACCCCGAACAAGAAACTACCCTAACCCCGTAACAACAAACAACACTAACCCCGTAACAAGAAACAACCCTAACCCCCTAACAACGAACAACACTAACCCCCTAACAACAAACAACACTAAACCCCTAACATCAAAGAACACTAACACCCTAACAACAAACAACCCTAACCCCCTAACAACAAACACTAACCCCCAAACAACAAACAACCCTAACCCCTAAAAACCAAAAACACTAACCCACTAACAACAAACAACCCTAAACCACTAACAACAAACAACCCTAACACCCTAACAACAAACAACACTAACCCCCTAACAACAAACAACCCTAAACCCCTAACATCAAACAACACTAACCCCCTAACAACACAAAACACTAACACCGTCACAACAAACAACACTAACACCCTAACAACAAAAACCTCTAAACCCCAACAAGAAACAACCCGAAACCCCTAACAACAAACACTAACCCCCTAACAACAAACAACACTAAACCCCTAACAAGAAACTACCCTAACCGCGTAACAACAAGCAACACTAACCCCGTAACAACAAACAGCCCTAACCCCCAAACAACTAACAACCCTAACCAACTAACAACAAACAATCCTAACCCCCGAACAACCAACAACACTAACCCCCTAACCACAATAAAGACTAACACCCTAACAAAATAAAACCACTAAACCCCAACAACAAACAACACTAACCCCTAACAACAAACAATCCTAACCAAACAACAAAAAACCCTAACCCACTATCAACAAACAACACTAACACCCTAACAACAAACAACCCTAACTCCCTAACAACAAACAACACTATCCCCCTAACAACAAACAACCCTAAACCCCTAGCATCAAAGAACACTAACACCCTAACAACAAACAACCCTAACCCCCTAACAACAAACACTAACCCCCAAACAACAAACAACACTAACCCCTAAAAACCAAAAACACTAACCCACTAAAAACAAACAACCCTAAACCTCTAACAACAAACAACCCTAACTCCCTAACAACAAACAACACTATCCCCCTAACAACAAACAACCCTAAACCCCTAAAATCAAAGAACACTAACACCCTAACAACAACCAACCCTAACCCCTAAGAACAAACAACACTAACGCCGTAAGAACAAACAACACTAACCCCCAGAAACGAACAATACTAACCCCCTAACAACACAAAACCTAACCCCTTATCAACAAACAACCCTACCCCACTAACAAAAAACAACCCTAACACCCTAACAACAAACAACACTAACCGCCTAACAACAAACAACCCTAAACCCCTAACATCAAAGAACACTAACACCCTAACAACAAACAACCCTAGCCCCCTAACAACAAACACTAACCCCCAAACAACAAACAACCCTAACCCCTAAAAACCAAAAACACTAACCCACTAACAACAAACAACCCTAACCCACTAACAACAAACAACCCTAACCCCCTAACAACAAACAACCCTAAACGCCTAACATCAAACAACACTATCCCTCTAACAACACAAAACACTAACACCCTAACAACAAACAACACTAACACCCTAACAACAAAAACCACTAAACCCCAACAAGAAACAACCCTAAACCCCTAACAACAAACACTAACCCCCTAACAACAAACAACACTAAACCCCTAACAAGAAACTACCGTAACCCCGTAACAACAAACAACACTAACCCCGGAACAACAAACAACCCTAACCCCCATAAAACAAACAACCCTAACCCCCTAACAACAAACAATCCTAACCCCCGAACAACCAACAACACTAACCCCCTAACCACAATAAACACTAACACCCTAACAACAAAAACCACTAAACCCCAACAAGAAACAACCCTAAACCCGTAACAACAAACAACACTAACCCCCTAACAACAAACAACCCTAACCAAACAACAAACAACTCTAACCCACTAACAAAAAACAACACTAACACCCTAACAACAAACAACACTAACACCCTAACAACAAACAACAGTAACACCCTAACCAGAAACAACCCTAACCCCCTAACAACAAACAACACTAACCCGCTAACAACAAACAACCCTAAACCCCTAACATCAAAGAACACTATCACCCTAACAACAAACAGCCCTAACCCCCTAACAACAAACACTAACCCCCAAACAACAAACAACCCTAACCCCTGAAAACCAAAAACACTAACCCACTAACAACAAACAACCCTAACCCACTAAAAACAAACAACACTAACCCCCAACAACATAAAACAATAACACCCTAACAACAAACAACACTAACACCCTAACAACAAAAACCACTAAACACTAACAAGAAACAACACTAAACCCCTAACAACAAACACTAACCCCCTAACAAAAAACAACACTAAACCCCTAACAAGAAACTACCCTAACCCCCTAACAACAAACAACACTAACCCCCTAACAACAAACAACCCTAAACCCCTAACATCAAAGAACACTAACACCCTAACAACAAACAACCCTAACCCCCTAACAACAAACCCTAACCCCCAAACAACAAACAACCCAAACCCCTAAAAACCAAAAACACTAACCCACTAACAACAAACAACCCTAAACCACTAAGAGCAAACAACCCTAACACCCTAAGAACAAACAACCCTAACCCCCTAACAACAAACAACCCTAACCAAACAACAAAAAGCCCTAACTGACTAACAACAAACAACACTAACCCCCTAACAAGAAACAACAGTAACCCAATAACAAGAAACAACACGAACCCCCTAACAACAAACAACACTAACCCCCTAACAACAAACAATCCTAACCAAACAACAAAAAACCCTAACCCACTAACAACAAACAACACTAACACCCTAACAACAAACAACCCTAAAACCCTAACATCAAAGAACACTAACACCCTAACAACAAACAACCCTAACCCCCTAACTACAAACACTAACCCCCAAACAACAAACAACCCTAACCCCTAAAAACCAAAACCACTAACCCACTAACAACAAACAACCCTAACCCACTAACAACAAACAACCCTAACACCCTAACAACAAACAACACTAACCCCCTAACAACAAACAACCCGTAACCCCTAACATCAAACACTAACCCCCTAACGACACAAAACACTAACACCCTAACAACAAACAACACTAACACTCTAACAACAAAAACAACTAAACCCCAACAAGAAACAACCCGAAACCCCTAACAACAAACACTAACCCCCTAACAACAAACAACACTGAACCCCTAACAAGAAACTACCCTAACCCCGTAACAACAAACAACACTAACCCATAACAACAAACAACCCTAACCCCCAAACAACAAACAACCCTAACCCCCAAACAACAAACAACCCTAACCCCTTAACAACAAACAATCCTAAACCCCCCGAACAACCAAACAACACTAACCCCCTAACCACAATAAACACTAACACCCTAACAACAAAAACCACTAAACCCCAACAAGAAACAACCCTAAACCCCTAACAACAAACAACACTAACCCCCTAACAAAAAACAACCCTAACCAAACAAAAAAAACCCTAACCCACTAACAACAAACAACACTAACACCCTAACAACAAACAACCCTAACTCCCTAACAACAAACAACACTAACACCCTAACAACAAACAACCCTAAACCCCTAACAACAAACACTAATCCCCTAACAAAAAACAACACTAAACCCCGAACAAGAAACTACCGTAACCCCTTAACAACAAACAACACTAACCCCGTAACAAGAAACAACCCCAACCCCCTAACAACGAACAACACTAACCCCTTAACAACAAACAACCCTAAACCCCTAACATCAAAGAACACTAACACCCTAACAACAAACAACCCTAACCCCCTAACAACAAACACTAACCCCCAAACAACAAACAACCCTAACCCCTAAAAAGCAAAAAAACTAACCCACTAACAACAAACAACCCTAACCCACTAACAACAAACAACCCTAACACCCTAACAACAAACAACACTAACCGCCTAACAACAAACAACACTTACCCCCTAACATCAAACAACACTAACCCCCTAACAACACAAAACACTAACACCCTAACAACAAACAACACTAACACCCTAACAACAAAAACCACTAAACCCCAACAAGAAACAACCCGAAACCCCTAACAACAAACACTAACCCCCTAACAACAAACAACACTAAACCCCTAACAAGAAACTACCCTAACCCCGTAACAACAAACAACACTAACCCTGTAACAACAAACAGCCCTAACCCCCAAAAACTAACAACCCTAACCAACTAACAACAAACAATCCTAACCCCCGAACAACCAACAACACTAAACCCCTAACCACAATAAAGACTAACACCCTAACAAAATAAAACCACTAAACCCCAACAACAAACAACACTAACCCCTAACAACAAACAATCCTAACCAAACAACAAAAAACCCTAACCCACTATCAACAAACAACACTTACACCCTAACAACAAACAACCCTAACCCCCTAACAACAAACAACACTAACACCCTAACAACAAACAACCCTAACTCCCTAACAACAAACAACACTTTCCCCCTAACAACAAACAACCCTAAACCCCTAGCATCAAAGAACACTAACACCCTAACAACAAACAACCCTAACCCCCTAACAACAAACACTAACCCCCAAACAACAAACAACCCTAACCCCTAAAAACCAAAAACACTAACCCACTAAAAACAAACAACCCTAAACCTCTAACAACAAACAACCCTAACACCCTAACAACAAACAACACTCACCCCCTAACAACAAACAACCCTAAACCCCTAACATCAAACAACACTAACCCCCTAACATCACAAAACACTAACACCCTAACAACAAACTACAGTAACACCCTAACAACAAAAACCACTAAACCCCAACAAGAAACAACCCTAAACCCCTAAGAACAAACAGCACTAACCCCCTAACAACAAACAACCCTAACCAAACAACAAAAAACCCTAACCCACTAACAACAAACAACACTAACATCCTAACAACAAACAACCCTAACCCCCTAACAACAAACATTAACCCCCAAACAACAAACAACCCTAACCCCCTAACAACAAACAATCCTAACCCCCGAACAACCAACAACACTAACCCCCTAACCACAATAAGACTAACACCCTAAAAACAAAAACCACTAAACCACAACAAGAAACAACCTTAAACCCCTAACAAGAAACAACACTAACCCCCTAACAACAAACAACACTAACACCCTAACAACAACCAACCCTAACCCCTAAGAAAAAACAACACTAACGCCGTAAGAACAAACAACACTAACCCCCAGAAACGAACAATACTAACCCCCTAACAACACAAAACCTAACCCCTTATCAACAAACAACCCTACCCCACTAACAAAAAACAACCCTAACACCCTAACAACAAACAACACTAACCGCCTAACAACAAACAACCCTAAACCCCTAACATCAAAGAACACTAACACCCTAACAACAAACAACCCTAGCCCCCTAACAACAAACACTAACCCCCAAACAACAAACAACCCTAACCCCTAAAAACCAAAAACACTAACCCACTAACAACAAACAACCCTAACCCACTAACAACAAACAACCCTAACCCCCTAACAACAAACAACCCTAAACGCCTAACATCAAACAACACTATCCCCCTAACAACACAAAACACTAACACCCTAACAACAAACAACACTAACACCCTAACAACAAAAACCACTAAACCCCAACAAGAAACAACCCTAAACCCCTAACAACAAACACTAACCCCCTAACAACAAACAACACTAAACCCCTAACAAGAAACTACCGTAACCCCGTAACAACAAACAACACTAACCCCGGAACAACAAACAACCCTAACCCCCATAAAACAAACAACCCTAACCCCCTAACAACAAACAATCCTAACCCCCGAACAACCAACAACACTAACCCCCTAACCACAATAAACACTAACACCCTAACAACAAAAACCACTAAACCCCAACAAGAAACAACCCTAAACCCGTAACAACAAACAACACTAACCCCCTAACAACAAACAACCCTAACCAAACAACAAACAACTCTAACCCACTAACAAAAAACAACACTAACACCCTAACAACAAACAACACTAACACCCTAACAACAAACAACAGTAACACCCTAACCAGAAACAACCCTAACCCCCTAACAACAAACAACACTAACCCGCTAACAACAAACAACCCTAAACCCCTAACATCAAAGAACACTATCACCCTAACAACAAACAGCCCTAACCCCCTAACAACAAACACTAACCCCCAAACAACAAACAACCCTAACCCCTGAAAACCAAAAACACTAACCCACTAACAACAAGCAACCCTAACCCACTAAAAACAAACAACACTAACCCCCAACAACATAAAACAATAACACCCTAACAACAAGCAACACTAACACCCTAACAACAAAAACCACTAAACACTAACAAGAAACAACACTAAACCCCTAACAACAAACACTAACCCCCTAACAAAAAACAACACTAAACCCCTAACAAGAAACTACCCTAACCCCCTAACAACAAACAACACTAACCCCCTAACAACAAACAACCCTAAACACCTAACATCAAAGAACACTAACACCCTAACAACAAACAACGCTAACCCCCTAACAACAAACCCTAACCCCCAAACAACAAACAACCCAAACCCCTAAAAACCAAAAACACTAACCCACTAACAACAAACAACCCTAAACCACTAAGAGCAAACAACCCTAACACCCTAAGAACAAACAACCCTAACCCCCTAACAACAAACAACCCTAACCAAACAACAAAAAGCCCTAACTGACTAACAACAAACAACACAAACCCCCTAACAAGAAACAACAGTAACCCAATAACAAGAAACAACACTAACCCCCTAACAACAAACAACACTAACCCCCTAACAACAAACAATCCTAACCAAACAACAAAAAACCCTAACCCACTAACAACAAACAACACTAACACCCTAACAACAAACAACCCGAAAACCCTAACATCAAAGAACACTAACACCCTAACAACAAACAACCCTAACCCCCTAACTACAAACACTAACCCCCAAACAACAAACAACCCTAACCCCTAAAAACCAAAACCACTAACCCACTAACAACAAACAACCCTAAACCACTAACAACAAACAACCCTAACACCCTAACAACAAACAACACTAACCCCCTAACAACAAACAACCCGTAACCCCTAACATCAAACAACACTAACCCCCTAACGACACAAAACACTAACACCCTAACAACAAACAACACTAACACTCTAACAACAAAAGCAACTAAACCCCAACAAGAAACAACCCGAAACCCCTAACAACAAACACTAACCCCCTAACAACAAACAACACTGAACCCCTAACAAGAAACTACCCTAACCCCGTAACAACAAACAACACTAACCCATAACAACAAACAACCCTAACCCCCAAACAACAAACAACCCTAACCCCCAAACAACAAACAACCCTAACCCCTTAACAACAAACAATCCTAAACCCCCCGAACAACCAAACAACACTAACCCCCTAACCACAATAAACACTAACACCCTAACAACAAAAACCACTAAACCCCAACAAGAAACAACCCTAAACCCCTAACAACAAACAACACTAACCCCCTAACAAAAAACAACCCTAACCAAACAAAAAAAACCCTAACCCACTAACAACAAACAACACTAACACCCTAACAACAAACAACCCTAACTCCCTAACAACAAACAACACTAACACCCTAACAACAAACAACCCTAAACCCCTAACAACAAACACTAATCCCCTAACAAAAAACAACACTAAACCCCGAACAAGAAACTACCGTAACCCCTTAACAACAAACAACACTAACCCCGTAACAAGAAACAACCCCAACCCCCTAACAACGAACAACACTAACCCCTTAACAACAAACAACCCTAAACCCCTAACATCAAAGAACACTAACACCCTAACAACAAACAACCCTAACCCCCTAACAACAAACACTAACCCCCAAACAACAAACAACCCTAACCCCTAAAAAGCAAAAAAACTAACCCACTAACAACAAACAACCCTAACCCACTAACAACAAACAACCCTAACACCCTAACAACAAACAACACTAACCGCCTAACAACAAACAACACTTACCCCCTAACATCAAACAACACTAACCCCCTAACAACACAAAACACTAACACCCTAACAACAAACAACACTAACACCCTAAAAACAGAAACCACTAAACCCCAACAAGAAACAACCCTAAACCCCTAACAAAAAACACTAACCCCCTAACAACAAACAACACTGAACCCCTAACAAGAAAATACCCTAACCCCGTAACAACAAACAACACTACACCGTAACAACAAACAACCCTAACCCCCAAACAACAAACAACCCTAAACCCCAAACAACAAACAACCCTAACCCCTTAAGAACAAACAATGCTAACCCCCCGAACAACCAACAACACTAACCCCCTAATCACAATGAACACTAACACCCTAACAACAAAAACCACTAAACCCCAACAAGAAACAACCCTAAACCCATAACAACGAACAACACTAACCCCCTAACAAAAAACAACCCTAACCAAACAACAAAAAACCCTAACCCACCAACAACAAACAACACTAACACCTTAACAACAAACAACCCTAACTCCCTAACAACAAACAACACTAACACCCTAACAACAAACAACCCTAACCCCCTAACAACAAACAACACTAACCCCCTAACAACAAACAACCCTAAACCCCTAACATCAAACAACACTAACCCCCTCACAACACAAAACACTAACACCCTAACAAGAAACAACACTAACACCCTAACAACAAAAACCCCTAAACCCCAACAAGAAACAACCCTAAACCCCTAACAACAAACACTAACCCCCTAACAAAAAACAACACTAAACCCCGAACAAGAAACTACCCTAACCCCGTAACAACAAACAACACTAACCCCGTAACAAGAAACAACCCTAACCCCCTAACAACGAACAACACTAACCGCCTAACAACAAACACTAAACCCCTAACATCAAAGAACACTAACACCCTAACAACAAACAACCCTAACCCCCTAACAACAAACACTAACCAACAAACAACAAACAACCCTAACCCCTAAAAACCAAAAATACTAACCCACTAACAACAAACAACCCTAAACCACTAACAACAAACAACCCTAACACCCTAACAACAAACAACACTAACCCCCTAACAACAAACAACCCTAAACCCCTAACATCAAACAACACTAACCCCCTAACAACACAAAACACTAACACCGTAACAACAAACAACACTAACACCCTAACAACAAAAACCACTAAACCCCAACAAGAAACAACCCTAAACCCCTAACAACAAACAACACTAACCACCTAACAACAAACAATCCTAACCAAACAACAAAAAACCCTAACCCACTAACAACAAACAACACTAACACCCTAACAACAAACAACCCTAACCCCCTAACAACAAACAACACTAACACCCTAACAACAAACAACACTAACACCCTAACAACAAACAACACTAACCCCGTAACAACAAACAACCCTAAACCCCTAACATCAAAGAACACTAACACCCTAACAACAAACAACCCTAACCCCCTAACAACAAACACTAACCCCCAAACAACAAACAACTCTAACCCCTAAAAACAAAAACACTAACCCACTAACAACAAACAACCCTAACCCACTAACAAGAAACAACCCTAACACCCTAACAACAAACACTAACCCCCTAACAACAAACAACCCTAACCCCTAAAAACCAAAAACACTAACCCACTAACAACAAACAACCCTAACCCACTAACAACAAACAACCCTAACACCCTAACAACAAACAACACTAACCCCCTAACAACAAACAACCCGTAACCCCTAACATCAAACAACACTAACCCCCTAACGACACAAAACACTAACACCCTAACAACAAACAACACTAACACCCTAACAACAAAAACAACTAAACCCCAACAAGAAACAACCTGAAACCCCTAACAACAAACACTAACCCCCTAACAACAAACAACACTGAACCCCTAACAAGAAACTACCCTAACCCCGTAACAACAAACAACACTAACCCATAACAACAAACAACCCTAACCCCCAAACAACAAACAACCCTAACACCCAAACAACAAACAACCCTAACCCCTTAACAACAAACAATCCTAACCCCCCGAACAACCAAACAACACTAACCCCCTAACCACAATAAACACTAACACCCTAACAACAAAAACCACTAAACCCCAACAAGAAACAACCCTAAACCCCTAACAACAAACAACACTAACCCCCTAACAAAAAACAACCCTAACCAAACAACAAAAAACCCTAACCCACTAACAACAAACAACACTAACACCCTAACAACAAACAACCCTAACTCCCTAACAACAAACAACACTAACACCCTAACAACAAACAACCCTAAACCCCTAACAACAAACACTAATCCCCTAACAAAAAACAACACTAAACCCCGAACAAGAAACTACCGTAACCCCTTAACAACAAACAACACTAACCCCGTAACAAGAAACAACCCCAACCCCCTAACAACCAACAACACTAACCCCTTAACAACAAACAACCCTAAACCCCTAACATCAAAGAACACTAACACCCTAACAACAAACAACCCTAACCCCCTAACAACAAACACTAACCCCCAAACAACAAACAACCCTAACCCCTAAAAACCAAAAAAACTAACCCACTAACAACAAACAACCCTAACCCACTAACAACAAACAACCCTAACACCCTAACAACAAACAACACTAACCCCCTAACAACAAACAACCCGTAACCCCTAACATCAAACAACACTAACCCCCTAACGACACAAAACACTAACACCCTAACAACAAACAACACTAACACCCTAACAACAGAAACCACTAAACCCCAACAAGAAACAACCCTAAACCCCTAACAAAAAACACTAACCCCCTAACAACAAACAACACTGAACCCCTAACAAGAAAATACCCTAACCCCGTAACAACAAACAACAATACACCGTAACAACAAACAACCCTAACCCCCAAACAACAAACAATCCTAAAGCCCAAACAACAAACAACCCTAAACCCTTAAGAACAAACAATGCTAACCCCCCGAACAACCAACCACACTAACCCCCTAACCACAATGAACACTAACACCCTAACAACAAAAACCACTAAACCCCAACAAGAAACAACCCTAAACCCCTAACAACGAACAACACTAACCCCCTAACAAAAAACAACCCTAAACCCCTAACATCAAACAACACTAACCCCCTCACAACACAAAACACTAACACCCTAACAAGAAACAACACTAACACCCTAACAACAAAAACCCCTAAACCCCAAAAAGAAACAACCCTAAACCCCTAACAACAAACACTAACCCCCTAACAAAAAACAACACTAAACCCCGAACAAGAAACTACCCTAACCCCGTAACAACAAACAACACTAACCCCGTAACAAGAAACAACCCTAACCCCCTAACAACGAACAACACTAACCCACTAACAACAAACAACACTAAAACCCTAACATCAAAGAACACTAACACCCTAACAACAAACAACCCTAACCCCCTAACAACAAACACTAACCCCCAAACAACAAACAACCCTAACCCCTAAAAACCAAAAACACTAACCCACTAACAACAAACAACCCTAAACCACTAACAACAAACAACCCTAACACCCTAACAACAAACAACACTAACCCCCTAACAACAAACAACCCTAAACCCCTAAGATCAAACAACACTAACCCCCTAACAACACAAAACACTAACACCGTCACAACAAACAACACTAACACCCTAACAACAAAAACCACTAAACCCCAACAAGAAACAACCCTAAACCCCTAACAACAAACAACGCTAACCACCTAACAACAAACAATCCTAACCAAACAACAAAAAACCCTAACCCACTAACAACAAACAAGACTAACACCCTAACAACAAACAACCCTAACCCCCTAACAACAAACAACACTAACACCCTAACAACAAACAACCCTAACCCCCTAACAACAAACAACACTAACCCCCTAACAACAAACAACCCTAAACCCCTAACATCAAAGAACACTAACACCCTAACAACAAACAACCCTAACCCCCTAACAACAAACACTAACCCCCAAACAACAAACAACCCTAACCCCTAAAAACAAAAACACTAACCCACTAACAACAAACAACCCTAACCCACTAACAAGAAACAACCCTAACCCCCTAACAACAAACACTAACCCCGTAACAACAAACAACACTGAACCCCTAACAAGAAAATACCCTAACCCCGTAACAACAAACAACACTAAACCGTAACAACAAACTAACCTAACCCCCAAACAACAAACAACCCTAAACCCCAAACAACAAACAATCCTAACCCCCCGAACAACCAACAACACTAACCCCCTAACCACAATAAACACTAACACCCTAACAACAAAAACCACTAAACCCCAACAAGAAACAACCCTAAACCCCTAACAACAAACAACACTAACCCCCTAACAAAAAACAACCCTAACCAAACAACAAAAAACCCTAACCCACCAACAACAAACAACACTAACACCCTAACAACAAACAACCCTAACTCCCTAACAACAAACAACACAAACACCCTAACAACAAACAACCCTAACCCCCTAACAACAAACAACACTAACCCCCTAACAACAAACAACCCTAAACCCCTAACATCAAACAACACTAACCCCCTAACAACACAAAACACTAACACCCTAACAACAAACAACACTAATACCCTAACAACAAAAACCCCTAAACCCCAACAAGAAACAACCCAAAACCCCTAACAACAAACACTAACCCCCTATCAAAAAACAACACTAAACCCCGAACAAGAAACTACCCTAACCCCGTAACAACAAACAACACTAACCCCGTAACAAGAAACAACCCTAACCCCCTAACAACGAACAACACTAACCCCCTAACAACAAACAACCCTAAACCCCTAACATCAAAGAACACTAACACCCTAACAACAAACAACCCTAACCCCCTAACAACAAACACTAACCCCCAAACAACAAACAACCCTAACCCCTAAAAACCAAAAACACTAACCCACTAAAAACAAACAACCCTAAACCTCTAACAACAAACAACCCTAACACCCTAACAACAAACAACACTAACACCCTAACAACAACCAACCCTAACCCCTAAGAACAAACAACACTAACGCCGTAAGAACAAACAACACTAACCCCCAGAAACGAACAATACTAACCCCCTAACAACACAAAACCTAACCCCTTATCAACAAACAACCCTAACCCACTAACAAAAAACAACCCTAACACCCTAACAACAAACAACACTAACCGCCTAACAACAAACAACCCTAACCCCCTAACATCAAAGAACACTAACACCCTAACAACAAACAACCCTAGCCCCCTAACAACAAACACTAACCCCCAAACAACAAACAACCCTAACCCCTAAAAACCAAAAACACTAACCCACTAACAACAAACAACCCTAACCCACTAACAACAAACAACCCTAACCCCCTAACAACAAACAACCCTAAACGCCTAACATCAAACAACACTATCCCCCTAACAACACAAAACACTAACACCCTAACAACAAACAACACTAACACCCTAACAACAAAAACCACTAAACCCCAACAAGAAACAACCCTAAACCCCTAACAACAAACACTAACCCCCTAACAACAAACAACACTAAACCCCTAACAAGAAACTACCGTAACCCCGTAACAACAAACAACACTAACCCCGGAACAACAAACAACCCTAACCCCCAAAAAACAAACAACCCTAACCCCCTAACAACAAACAATCCTAACCCCCGAACAACCAACAACACTAACCCCCTAACCACAATAAACACTAACACCCTAACAACAAAAACCACTAAACCCCAACAAGAAACAACCCTAAACCCCTAACAACAAACAACACTAACCCCCTAACAACAAACACTAACCCCCAAACAACAAACAACCCTAACCCCTAAAAACCAAAAACACTAACCCACTAAAAACAAACAACCCTAAACCTCTAACAACAAACAACCCTAACACCCTAACAACAAACAACCCTAACCCCCTAACAACAAACACTAACCCCCAAACAACAAACAACCCTAACCCCTAAAAACCAAAAACACTAACCCACTAAAAACAAACAACCCTAAACCTCTAACAACAAACAACCCTAACACCCTAACAACAAACAACACTAACACCCTAACAACAACCAACCCTAACCCCTAAGAACAAACAACACTAACGCCGTAAGAACAAACAACACTAACCCCCAGAAACGAACAATACTAACCCCCTAACAACACAAAACCTAACCCCTTATCAACAAACAACCCTAACCCACTAACAAAAAACAACCCTAACACCCTAACAACAAACAACACTAACCGCCTAACAACAAACAACCCTAACCCCCTAACATCAAAGAACACTAACACCCTAACAACAAACAACCCTAGCCCCCTAACAACAAACACTAACCCCCAAACAACAAACAACCCTAACCCCTAAAAACCAAAAACACTAACCCACTAACAACAAACAACCCTAACCCACTAACAACAAACAACCCTAACCCCCTAACAACAAACAACCCTAAACGCCTAACATCAAACAACACTATCCCCCTAACAACACAAAACACTAACACCCTAACAACAAACAACACTAACACCCTAACAACAAAAACCACTAAACCCCAACAAGAAACAACCCTAAACCCCTAACAACAAACACTAACCCCCTAACAACAAACAACACTAAACCCCTAACAAGAAACTACCGTAACCCCGTAACAACAAACAACACTAACCCCGGAACAACAAACAACCCTAACCCCCAAAAAACAAACAACCCTAACCCCCTAACAACAAACAATCCTAACCCCCGAACAACCAACAACACTAACCCCCTAACCACAATAAACACTAACACCCTAACAACAAAAACCACTAAACCCCAACAAGAAACAACCCTAAACCCCTAACAACAAACAACCCTAACCCCCTAACAACAAACACTAACCCCCAAACAACAAACAACCCTAACCCCTAAAAACCAAAAACACTAACCCACTAAAAACAAACAACCCTAAACCTCTAACAACAAACAACCCTAACACCCTAACAACAAACAACACTAACCCCCTAACAACAAACAACCCTAAACCCCTAACATCAAACAACACTAACCCCCTAACAACACAAAACACTAACACCCTAACAACAAACAACACTAACACCCTAACAACAAACAACCCTAACCCCTAACAACAAACAACACTAACCACCTAACAACAAACAACCCTAAACACCTAACATCAAAGAACACTAACACCCTAACAACAAACAACCCTAACGCCCTAACAACAAACACTAACCCCCAAACAACAAACAACCCTAACCCCTAAAAACCAAAAAGTCTAACCCACTAACAACAAACAACCCTAACCCACTAACAACAAACAACCCTAACACCCTAACAACAAACAACACTTACCCCCTAACAACAAACTACCGTAAACCCCTAACATCAAACAACACTAAACCCCTAACAACACAAAACACTAACACCCTAACAACAAACAACCCTAACCCCCTAACAACAAACAACACTAACCCCCTAACAACAAACAACCCTAAACCCCTAACATCAAACAACACTAACCCCCTAACAACACAAAACCCTAACACCCTAACAACAAACAACACAAACACCCTAACAACAAACAACACTAACTCCCTAACAACAAACAACCCTAAACCCCTAACAACAAACAACACTAACCCTCTAACAACAAACAACCCGAAACCCCTAACATCAAAGAACACTAACACCCTAACAAAAAACAACCCTAACCCCCTAACGACACACACTCACCTCCAAACAAACAACCCTAACCCCTAAAAACCAAAAACATTAACCCACTAACAACAAACAACCCTAATCCACTAACAACGAACAACCCTAACACCCTAACAACAAACAACACTAAACCCCTAACATCAAACAACACTAACCGCCTAACAACAGAAACCACTAAACCCCAACAAGAAACAACCCTAAACCCCTAACAACAAACACTAACCCCCTAACAACAAACAAAACTGAACCCCTAACAAGAAAATACTCTAACCCCGTAACAACAAACAACACTAAACCGTAACAACAAACAACCCTAATCCCCAAACAACAAACAACCATAAACCCCAAACAACAAACAACCCTAACCCCTTAACAACAAACAATCCTAACCCCACGAACAACCAACAACACTAACCCCCTAACCACAATAAACACTAACACCCTAACAACAAAAACCACTAAACCCCAACAACAAACAACCCTAACCCCCTAACAACAAACAACACTAACACCCTAACAACAAACAACCCTAACCCCCTAACAACAAACAACACTAACACCCTAACAACAAACAACCCTAACCCCCTAACAACAAACAACACTAACACCCTAACAACAAACAACCCTAACCCCCTAACAACAAACAACACTAACCCCCTAACAACAAACAACCCTAAACCCCTAACATCAAAGAACACTAACACCCTAACAACAAACAACCCTAACCCCCTAACAACAAACACTAACCCCCAAACAACAAACAACCCTAACCCCTAAAAACAAAAACACTAACCCACTAACAACAAACAACCCTAACCCACTAACAAGAAACAACCCTAACACCCTAACAACAAACACTAACCCCCTAACAACAAACAACACTGAACCCCTAACAAGAAAATACCCTAACCCCGTAACAACAAACAACACTACAACGTAACAACAAACAACCCTAACCCCCAAACAACAAACAACCCTAAACCCCAAACAACAAACAACCCTAACCCCTTAAGAACAAACAATGCTAACCCCCCGAACAACCAACAACACTAACCCCCTAACCACAATGAACACTAACACCCTAACAACAAAAACCACTAAACCCCAACAAGAAACAACCCTAAACCCCTAACAACGAACAACACTAACCCCCTAACAAAAAACAACCCTAACCAAACAACAAAAAACCCTAACCCACCAACAACAAACAACACTAACACCTTAACAACAAACAACTCTAACTCCCTAACAACAAACAACACTAACACCCTAACAACAAACAACCCTAACCCCCTAACAACAAACAACGCTAACCCCCTAACAACAAACAACCCTAAACCCCTAACATCAAACAACACTAACCCCCTCACAACACAAAACACTAACACCCTAACAAGAAAGAACACTAACACCCTAACAACAAAAACCCCTAAACCCCAACATGAAACAACCCTAAACCCCTAACAACAAACACTAACTCCCTAACAAAAAACAACACTAAACCCCGAACAAGAAACTACCCTAACCCCGTAACAACAAACAACACTAACCCCGTAACAAGAAACAACCCTAACCCCCTAACAACGAACAACACTAACCGCCTAACAACAAACACTAAACCCCTAACATCAAAGAACACTAACACCCTAACAACAAACAACCCTAACCCCCTCACAACAAACACTAACCCCCAAACAACAAACAACCCTAACCCCTAAAAACCAAAAACACTAACCCACTAACAACAAACAACCCTAAACCACTAACAACAAACAACCCTAACACCCTAACAACAAACAACACTAACCCCCTAACAACAAACAACCCTAAACCCCTAACATCAAACAACACTAACCCCCTAACAACACAAAACACTAACACCGTAACAACAAACAACACTAACACCCTAACAACAAAAACCACTAAACCGCAACAAGAAACAACCCTAAACCCCTAACAACAAACAACACTAACCACCTAACAACAAACAATCCTAACCAAACAACAAAAAACCCTAACCCACTAACAACAAACAACACTAACACCCTAACAACAAACAACCCTAACCCCCTAACAAACAACACTAACACCCTAACAACAAACAACACTAACACCCTAACAACAAACAACACTAACCCCGTAACAACAAACAACCCTAAACCCCTAACATCAAAGAACACTAACACCCTAACAACAAACAACCCTAACCCCCTAACAACAAACACTAACCCCCAAACAACAAACAACTCTAACCCCTAAAAACAAAAACACTAACCCACTAACAACAAACAACCCTAACCCACTAACAAGAAACAACCCTAACACCCTAACAACAAACACTAACCCCCTAACAACAAACAACCCTAACCCCTAAAAACCAAAAACACTAACCCACTAACAACAAACAACCCTAACCCACTAACAACAAACAACCCTAACACCCTAACAACAAACAACACTAACCCCCTAACAACAAACAACCCGTAACCCCTAACATCAAACAACACTAACCCCCTAACGACACAAAACACTAACACCCTTACAACAAACAACACTAACACTCTAACAACAAAAACAACTAAACCCCAACAAGAAACAACCTGAAACCCCTAACAACAAACACTAACCCCCTAACAACAAACAACACTGAACCCCTAACAAGAAACTACCCTAACCCCGTAACAACAAACAACACTAACCCATAACAACAAACAACCCTAACCCCCAAACAACAAACAACCCTAACACCCAAACAACAAACAACCCTAACCCCTTAACAACAAACAATCCTAACCCCCCGAACAACCAAACAACACTAACCCCCTAAACACAATAAACACTAACACCCTAACAACAAAAACCACTAAACCCCAACAAGAAACAACCCTAAACCCCTAACAACAAACAACACTAACCCCCTAACAAAAAACAACCCTATCCAAACAACAAAAAACCCTAACCCACTAACAACAAACAACACTAACACCCTAACAACAAACAACCCTAACTCCCTAACAACAAACAACACTAACACCCTAACAACAAACAACCCTAAACCCCTAACAACAAACACTAATCCCCTAACAAAAAACAACACTAAACCCCGAACAAGAAACTACCGTAAACCCTTAACAACAAACAACACTAACCCCGTAACAAGAAACAACACCAACCCCCTAACAACGAACAACACTAACCCCTTAACAACAAACAACCCTAAACCCCTAACATCAAAGAACACTAACACCCTAACAACAAACAACCCTAACCCCCTAACAACAAACAACACTAACACCCTAACAACAAACAACCCTAACCCCCTAACAACAAACAACACTAACCCCCTAACAACAAACAACCCTAAACCCCTAACATCAAAGAACACTAACACCCTAACAACAAACAACCCTAACCCCCTAACAACAAACACTAACCCCCAAACAACAAACAACCCTAACCCCTAAAAACAAAAACACTAACCCACTAACAACAAACAACCCTAACCCACTAACAAGAAACAACCCTAACACCCTAACAACAAACACTAACCCCCTAACAACAAACAACCCTAAACCCCTAACATCAAACAACACTAACCCCCTAACAACACAAAACACTAACACCCTAACAACAAACAACACTAATACCCTAACAACAAAAACCCCTAAACCCCAACAAGAAACAACCCAAAACCCCTAACAACAAACACTAACCCCCTATCAAAAAACAACACTAAACCCCGAACAAGAAACTACCCTAACCCCGTAACAACAAACAACACTAACCCCGTAACAAGAAACAACCCTAACCCCCTAACAACGAACAACACTCACCCCCTAACAACAAACAACCCTAAACCCCTAACATCAAAGAACACTAACACCCTAACAACAAACAACCCTAACCCCCTAACAACAAACACTAACCCCCAAACAACAAACAACCCTAACCCCTAAAAACCAAAAACACTAACCCACTAAAAACAAACAACCCTAAACCTCTAACAACAAACAACCCTAACACCCTAACAACAAACAACACTAACCCCCTAACAACAAACAACCCTAAACCCCTAACATCAAACAACACTAACCCCCTAACAACACAAAACACTAACACCCTAACAACAAACAACACTAACACCCTAACAACAAACAACCCTAACCCCTAACAACAAACAACACTAACCCCCTAACAACAAACAACCCTAAACACCTAACATCAAAGAACACTAACACCCTAACAACAAACAACCCTAACGCCCTAACAACAAACACTAACCCCCAAACAACAAACAACCCTAACCCCTAAAAACCAAAAAGTCTAACCCACTAACAACAAACAACCCTAACCCACTAACAACAAACAACCCTAACACCCTAACAACAAACAACACTTACCCCCTAACAACAAACTACCGTAAACCCCTAACATCAAACAACACTAACCCCCTAACAACACAAAACACTAACACCCTAACAACAAACAACCCTAACCCCCTAACAACAAACAACACTAACCCCCTAACAACAAACAACCCTAAACCCCTAACATCAAACAACACTAACCCCCTAACAACACAAAACCCTAACACCCTAACAACAAACAACACTAACACCCTAACAACAAACAACACTAACTCCCTAACAACAAACAACCCTAAACCCCTAACAACAAACAACACTAACCCTCTAACAACAAACAACCCTAAACCCATAACATCAAAGAACACTAACACCCTAACAAAAAACAACCCTAACCCCCTAACGACACACACTCACCTCCAAACAAACAACCCTAACCCCTAAAAACCAAAAACATTAACCCACTAACAACAAACAACCCTAATCCACTAACAACGAACAACCCTAACACCCTAACAACAAACAACCCTAAACCCCTAACATCAAACAACACTAACCGCCTAACAACAGAAACCACTAAACCCCAACAAGAAACAACCCTAAACCCCTAACAACAAACACTAACCCCCTAACAACAAACAACACTGAACCCCTAACAAGAAAATACCCTAACCCCGTAACAACAAACAACACTAAACCGTAACAACAAACAACCCTAACCCCCAAACAACAAACAACCATAAACCCCAAACAACAAACAACCCTAACCCCTTAACAACAAACAATCCAAACCCCACGAACAACCAACAACACTAACCCCCTAACCACAATAAACACTAACACCCTAACAACAAAAACCACTAAACCCCAACAACAAACAACCCTAACCCCCTAACAACAAACAACACTAACACCCTAACAACAAACAACCCTAACCCCCTAACAACAAACAACACTAACCCCCTAACAACAAACAACCCTAAACCCCTAACATCAAAGAACACTAACACCCTAACAACAAACAACCCTAACCCCCTAACAACAAACACTAACCCACAAACAACAAACAACCCTAACCCCTAAAAACAAAAACACTAACCCACTAACAACAAACAACCCTAACCCACTAACAAGAAACAACCCTAACACCCTAACAACAAACACTAACCCCCTAACAACAAACAACACTGAACCCCTAACAAGAAAATACCCTAACACCGTAACAACAAACAACACTAAACCGTAACAACAAACAAACCTAACCCCCAAACAACAAACAACCCTAAACCCCAAACAACAAACAACCCTAACCCCTTAACAACAAACAATCCTAACCCCCCGAACAACCAACAACACTAACCCCCTAACCACAATAAACACTAACACCCTAACAACAAAAACCACTAAACCCCAACAAGAAACAACCCTAAACCCCTAACAACAAACAACACTAACCCCCTAACAAAAAACAACCCTAACCAAACAACAAAAAACCCTAACCCACCAACAACAAACAACACTAACACCCTAACAACAAACAACCCTAACTCCCTAACAACAAACAACACAAACACCCTAACAACAAACAACCCTAACCCCCTAACAACAAACAACACTAACCCCCTAACAACAAACAACCCTAAACCCCTAACATCAAACAACACTAACCTCCTAACAACACAAAACACTAACACCCTAACAACAAACAACACTAATACCCTAACAACAAAAACCCCTAAACCCAGCAAGAAACAACCCAAAACCCCTAACAACAAACACTAACCCCCTATCAAAAAACAACACTAAACCCCGAACATGAAACTACCCTAACCCCGTAACAACAAACAACACTAACCCCGTAACAAGAAACAACCCTAACCCCCTAACAACGAACAACACTAACCCCCTAACAACAAACAACCCTAAACCCCTAACATCAAAGAACACTAACACCCTAACAACAAACAACCCTAACCCCCTAACAACAAACACTAACCCCCAAACAACAAACAACCCTAACCCCTAAAAACCAAAAACACTAACCCACTAAAAACAAACAACCCTAAACCTCTAACAACAAACAACCCTAACACCCTAACAACAAACACCACTAACCCCCTAACAACAAACAACCCTAAACCCCTAACATCAAACAACACTAACCCCCTAACAACACAAAACACTAACACCCTAACAACAAACAACACTAACACCCTAACAACAAACAACCCTAACCCCTAACAACAAACAACACTAACCCCCTAACAACAAACAACCCTAAACACCTAACATCAAAGAACACTAACACCCTAACAACAAACAACCCTAACGCCCTAACAACAAACACTAACCCCCAAACAACAAACAACCCTAACCCCTAAAAACCAAAAAGTCTAACCCACTAACAACAAACAACCCTAACCCACTAACAACAAACAACCCTAACACCCTAACAACAAAGAACACTTACCCCCTAACAACAAACTACCGTAAACCCCTAACATCAAACAACACTAACCCCCTAACAACACAAAACACTAACACCCTAACAACAAACAACCCTAACCCCCTAACAACAAACAACACTAACCCCCTAACAACAAACAACCCTAAACCCCTAACATCAAACAACACTAACCCCCTAACAACACAAAACCCTAACACCCTAACAACAAACAACACTAACACCCTAACAACAAACAACACTAACTCCCTAACAACAAACAACCCTAAACCCCTAACAACAAACAACACTAACCCTCTAACAACAAACAACCCTAAACCCATAACATCAAAGAACACTAACACCGTTACAAAAAACAACCCTAACCCCCTAACGACACACACTCACCTCCAAACAAACAACCCTAACCCCTAAAAACCAAAAACATTAACCCACTAACAACAAACAACCCTAATCCACTAACAACGAACAACCCTAACACCCTAACAACAAACAACCCTAAACCCCTAACATCAAACAACACTAACCGCCTAACAACAGAAACCACTAAACCCCAACAAGAAACAACCCTAAACCCCTAACAACAAACACTAACCCCCTAACAACAAACAACACTGAACCCCTAACAAGAAAATACCCTAACCCCGTAACAACAAACAACACTAAACCGTAACAACAAACAACCCTAACCCCCAAACAACAAACAACCATAAACCCCAAACAACAAACAACCCTAACCCCTTAACAACAAACAATCCTAACCCCACGAACAACCAACAACACTAACCCCCTAACCACAATAAACACTAACACCCTAACAACAAAAACCACTAAACCCCAACAACAAACAACCCTAACCCCCTAACAACAAACAACACTAACACCCTAACAACAAACAACCCTAACCCCCTAACAACAAACAACACTAACCCCCTAACAACAAACAACCCTAAACCCCTAACATCAAAGAACACTAACACCCTAACAACAAACAACCCTAACCCCCTAACAACAAACACTAACCCCCAAACAACAAACAACCCTAACCCCTAAAAACAAAAACACTAACCCACTAACAACAAACAACCCTAACCCACTAACAAGAAACAACCCTAACACCCTAACAACAAACACTAACCCCCTAACAACAAACAACACTGAACCCCTAACAAGAAAATACCCTAACCCCGTAACAACAAACAACACTACACCGTAACAACAAACAACCCTAACCCCCAAACAACAAACAACCCTAAACCCCAAACAACAAACAACCCTAACCCCTTAAGAACAAACAATGCTAACCCCCCGAACAACCAACAACACTAACCCCCTAACCACAATGAACACTAACACCCTAACAACAAAAACCACTAAACCCCAACAAGAAACAACCCTAAACCCCTAACAACGAACAACACTAACCCCCTAACAAAAAACAACCCTAACCAAACAACAAAAAACCCTAACCCACCAACAACAAACAACACTAACACCTTAACAACAAACAACCCTAACTCCCTAACAACAAACAACACTAACACCCTAACAACAAACAACCCTAACCCGCTAACAACAAACAACGCTAACCCCCTAACAACAAACAACCCTAAACCCCTAACATCAAACAACAGCTAACCCCCTCACAACACAAAACACTAACACCCTAACAAGAAAGAACACTAACACCCTAACAACAAAAACCCCTAAACCCCAACAAGAAACAACCCTAAACCCCTAACAACAAACACTAACCCCCTAACAAAAAACAACACTAAACCCCGAACAAGAAACTACCCTAACCCCGTAACAACAAACAACACTAACCCCGTAACAAGAAACAACCCTAACCCCCTAACAACGAACAACACTAACCGCCTAACAACAAACACTAAACCCCTAACATCAAAGAACACTAACACCCTAACAACAAACAACCCTAACCCCCTCACAACAAACACTAACCCCCAAACAACAAACAACCCTAACCCCTAAAAACCAAAAACACTAACCCACTAACAACAAACAACCCTAAACCACTAACAACAAACAACCCTAACTCCCTAACAACAAACAACACTAACCCCCTAACAACAAACAACCCTAAACCCCTAACATCAAACAACACTAACCCCCTAACAACACAAAACACTAACACCGTAACAACAAACAACACTAACACCCTAACAACAAAAACCACTAAACCGCAACAAGAAACAACCCTAAACCCCTAACAACAAACAACACTAACCACCTAACAACAAACAATCCTAACCAAACAACAAAAAACCCTAACCCACTAACAACAAACAACACTAACACCCTAACAACAAACAACCCTAACCCCCTAACAACAAACAACACTAACACCCTAACAACAAACAACACTAACACCCTAACAACAAACAACACTAACCCCGTAACAACAAACAACCCTAAACCCCTAACATCAAAGAACACTAACACCCTAACAACAAACAACCCTAACCCCCTAACAACAAACACTAACCCCCAAACAACAAACATCTCTAACCCCTAAAAACAAAAACACTAACCCACTAACAACAAACAACCCTAACCCACTAACAAGAAACAACCCTAACACCCTAACAACAAACACTAACCCCCTAACAACAAACAACCCTAACCCCTAAAAACCAAAAACACTAACCCACTAACAACAAACAACCCTAACCCACTAACAACAAACAACCCTAACACCCTAACAACAAACAACACTAACCCCCTAACAACAAACAACCCGTAACCCCTAACATCAAACAACACTAACCCCCTAACGACACAAAACACTAACACCCTAACAACAAACAACACTAACACTCTAACAACAAAAACAACTAAACCCCAACAAGAAACAACCTGAAACCCCTAACAACAAACACTAACCCCCTAACAACAAACAACACTGAACCCCTAACAAGAAACTACCCTAACCCCGTAACAACAAACAGCACTAACCCATAACAACAAACAACCCTAACCCCCAAACAACAAACAACCCTAACACCCAAACAACAAACAACCCTAACCCCTTAACAACAAACAATCCTAACCCCCCGAACAACCAAACAACACTAACCCCCTAACCACAATAAACACTAACACCCTAACAACAAAAACCACTAAACCCCAACAAGAAACAACCCTAAACCCCTAACAACAAACAACACTAACCCCCTAACAAAAAACAACCCTAACCAAACAAAAAAAACCCTAACCCACTAACAACAAACAACACTAACACCCTAACAACAAACAACCCTAACTCCCTAACAACAAACAACACTAACTCCCTAACAACAAACAACCCTAAACCCCTAACAACAAACAACACTAACCCTCTAACAACAAACAACCCTAAACCCATAACATCAAAGAACACTAACACCGTTACAAAAAACAACCCTAACCCCCTAACGACACACACTCACCTCCAAACAAACAACCCTAACCCCTAAAAACCAAAAACATTAACCCACTAACAACAAACAACCCTAATCCACTAACAACGAACAACCCTAACACCCTAACAACAAACAACCCTAAACCCCTAACATCAAACAACACTAACCGCCTAACAACAGAAACCACTAAACCCCAACAAGAAACAACCCTAAACCCCTAACAACAAACACTAACCCCCTAACAACAAACAACACTGAACCCCTAACAAGAAAATACCCTAACCCCGTAACAACAAACAACACTAAACCGTAACAACAAACAACCCTAACCCCCAAACAACAAACAACCATAAACCCCAAACAACAAACAACCCTAACCCCTTAACAACAAACAATCCTAACCCCACGAACAACCAACAACACTAACCCCCTAACCACAATAAACACTAACACCCTAACAACAAAAACCACTAAACCCCAACAACAAACAACCCTAACCCCCTAACAACAAACAACACTAACACCCTAACAACAAACAACCCTAACCCCCTAACAACAAACAACACTAACCCCCTAACAACAAACAACCCTAAACCCCTAACATCAAAGAACACTAACACCCTAACAACAAACAACCCTAACCCCCTAACAACAAACACTAACCCCCAAACAACAAACAACCCTAACCCCTAAAAACAAAAACACTAACCCACTAACAACAAACAACCCTAACCCACTAACAAGAAACAACCCTAACACCCTAACAACAAACACTAACCCCCTAACAACAAACAACACTGAACCCCTAACAAGAAAATACCCTAACCCCGTAACAACAAACAACACTACACCGTAACAACAAACAACCCTAACCCCCAAACAACAAACAACCCTAAACCCCAAACAACAAACAACCCTAACCCCTTAAGAACAAACAATGCTAACCCCCCGAACAACCAACAACACTAACCCCCTAACCACAATGAACACTAACACCCTAACAACAAAAACCACTAAACCCCAACAAGAAACAACCCTAAACCCCTAACAACGAACAACACTAACCCCCTAACAAAAAACAACCCTAACCAAACAACAAAAAACCCTAACCCACCAACAACAAACAACACTAACACCTTAACAACAAACAACCCTAACTCCCTAACAACAAACAACACTAACACCCTAACAACAAACAACCCTAACCCGCTAACAACAAACAACGCTAACCCCCTAACAACAAACAACCCTAAACCCCTAACATCAAACAACAGCTAACCCCCTCACAACACAAAACACTAACACCCTAACAAGAAAGAACACTAACACCCTAACAACAAAAACCCCTAAACCCCAACAAGAAACAACCCTAAACCCCTAACAACAAACACTAACCCCCTAACAAAAAACAACACTAAACCCCGAACAAGAAACTACCCTAACCCCGTAACAACAAACAACACTAACCCCGTAACAAGAAACAACCCTAACCCCCTAACAACGAACAACACTAACCGCCTAACAACAAACACTAAACCCCTAACATCAAAGAACACTAACACCCTAACAACAAACAACCCTAACCCCCTCACAACAAACACTAACCCCCAAACAACAAACAACCCTAACCCCTAAAAACCAAAAACACTAACCCACTAACAACAAACAACCCTAAACCACTAACAACAAACAACCCTAACTCCCTAACAACAAACAACACTAACCCCCTAACAACAAACAACCCTAAACCCCTAACATCAAACAACACTAACCCCCTAACAACACAAAACACTAACACCGTAACAACAAACAACACTAACACCCTAACAACAAAAACCACTAAACCGCAACAAGAAACAACCCTAAACCCCTAACAACAAACAACACTAACCACCTAACAACAAACAATCCTAACCAAACAACAAAAAACCCTAACCCACTAACAACAAACAACACTAACACCCTAACAACAAACAACCCTAACCCCCTAACAACAAACAACACTAACACCCTAACAACAAACAACACTAACACCCTAACAACAAACAACACTAACCCCGTAACAACAAACAACCCTAAACCCCTAACATCAAAGAACACTAACACCCTAACAACAAACAACCCTAACCCCCTAACAACAAACACTAACCCCCAAACAACAAACATCTCTAACCCCTAAAAACAAAAACACTAACCCACTAACAACAAACAACCCTAACCCACTAACAAGAAACAACCCTAACACCCTAACAACAAACACTAACCCCCTAACAACAAACAACCCTAACCCCTAAAAACCAAAAACACTAACCCACTAACAACAAACAACCCTAACCCACTAACAACAAACAACCCTAACACCCTAACAACAAACAACACTAACCCCCTAACAACAAACAACCCGTAACCCCTAACATCAAACAACACTAACCCCCTAACGACACAAAACACTAACACCCTAACAACAAACAACACTAACACTCTAACAACAAAAACAACTAAACCCCAACAAGAAACAACCTGAAACCCCTAACAACAAACACTAACCCCCTAACAACAAACAACACTGAACCCCTAACAAGAAACTACCCTAACCCCGTAACAACAAACAGCACTAACCCATAACAACAAACAACCCTAACCCCCAAACAACAAACAACCCTAACACCCAAACAACAAACAACCCTAACCCCTTAACAACAAACAATCCTAACCCCCCGAACAACCAAACAACACTAACCCCCTAACCACAATAAACACTAACACCCTAACAACAAAAACCACTAAACCCCAACAAGAAACAACCCTAAACCCCTAACAACAAACAACACTAACCCCCTAACAAAAAACAACCCTATCCAAACAACAAAAAACCCTAACCCACTAACAACAAACAACACTAACACCCTAACAACAAACAACCCTAACTCCCTAACAACAAACAACACTAACACCCTAACAACAAACAACCCTAAACCCCTAACAACAAACACTAATCCCCTAACAAAAAACAACACTAAACCCCGAACAAGAAACTACCGTAAACCCTTAACAACAAACAACACTAACCCCGTAACAAGAAACAACACCAACCCCCTAACAACGAACAACACTAACCCCTTAACAACAAACAACCCTAAACCCCTAACATCAAAGAACACTAACACCCTAACAACAAACAACCCTAACCCCCTAACAACAAACAACACTAACACCCTAACAACAAACAACCCTAACCCCCTAACAACAAACAACACTAACCCCCTAACAACAAACAACCCTAAACCCCTAACATCAAAGAACACTAACACCCTAACAACAAACAACCCTAACCCCCTAACAACAAACACTAACCCCCAAACAACAAACAACCCTAACCCCTAAAAACAAAAACACTAACCCACTAACAACAAACAACCCTAACCCACTAACAAGAAACAACCCTAACACCCTAACAACAAACACTAACCCCCTAACAACAAACAACACTGAACCCCTAACAACAAAATACCCTAACCCCGTAACAACAAACAACACTAAACCGTAACAACAAACAAACCTAACCCCCAAACAACAAATAACCCTAAACCCCAAACAACAAACAACCCTAACACCTTAACAACAAACAATCCTAACCCCCCGAACAACCAACAACACTAGCCCCCTAACCACAATAAACACTAACACCCTAACAACAAAAACCACTAAACCCCAACAAGAAACAACCCTAAACCCCTAACAACAAACAACACTAACCCCCTAACAAAAAACAACCCTAACCAAACAACAAAAAACCCTAACCCACCAACAACAAACAACACTAACACCCTAACAACAAACAACCCTAACTCCCTAACAACAAACAAAACAAACACCCTAACAACAAACAACCCTAACCCCCTAACAACAAACAACACTAACCCCCTAACAACAAACAACCCTAAACCCCTAACATCAAACAACACTAACCCCCTAACAACACAAAACACTAACACCCTAACAACAAACAACACTAATACCCTAACAACAAAAACCCCTAAACCCCAACAAGAAACAACCCAAAACCCCTAACAACAAACACTAACCCCCTATCAAAAAACAACACTAAACCCTGAACAAGAAACTACCCTAACCCCGTAACAACAAACAACACTAACCCCGTAACAAGAAACAACCCTAACCCCCTAACAACGAACAACACTAACCCCCTAACAACAAACAACCCTAAACCCCTAACATCAAAGAACACTAACACCCTAACAACAAACAACCCTAACCCCCTAACAACAAACACTAACCCCCAAACAACAAACAACCCTAACCCCTAAAAACCAAAAACACTAACCCACTAAAAACAAACAACCCTAAACCTCTAACAACAAACAACCCTAACACCCTAACAACAAACAACACTAACCCCCTAACAACAAACAACCCTAAACCCCTAACATCAAACAACACTAACCCCCTAACAACACAAAACACTAACACCCTAACAACAAACAACACTAACACCCTAACAACAAACAACCCTAACCCCTAACAACAAACAACACTAACCCCCTAACAACAAACAACCCTAAACACCTAACATCAAAGAACACTAACACCCTAACAACAAACAACCCTAACGCCCTAACAACAAACACTAACCCCCAAACAACAAACAACCCTAACCCCTAAAAACCAAAAAGTCTAACCCACTAACAACAAACAACCCTAACCCACTAACAACAAACAACCCTAACACCCTAACAACAAACAACACTTACCCCCTAACAACAAACTACCGTAAACCCCTAACATCAAACAACACTAACCCCCTAACAACACAAAACACTAACACCCTAACAACAAACAACCCTAAACCCCTAACAACAAACAACACTAACCCCCTAACAACAAACAACCCTAAACCCCTAACATCAAACAACACTAACCCCCTAACAACACAAAACCCTAACACCCTAACAACAAACAACACTAACACCCTAACAACAAACAACACTAACTCCCTAACAACAAACAACCCTAAACCCCTAACAACAAACAACACTAACCCTCTAACAACAAACAACCCTAAACCCATAACATCAAAGAACACTAACACCCTAACAAAAAACAACCCTAACCCCCTAACGACACACACTCACCTCCAAACAAACAACCCTAACCCCTAAAAACCAAAAACATTAACCCACTAACAACAAACAACCCTAATCCACTAACAACGAACAACCCTAACACCCTAACAACAAACAACCCTAAACCCCTAACATCAAACAACACTAACCGCCTAACAACAGAAACCACTAAACCCCAACAAGAAACAACCCTAAACCCCTAACAACAAACACTAACCCCCTAACAACAAACAACACTGAACCCCTAACAAGAAAATACCCTAACCCCGTAACAACAAACAACACTAAACCGTAACAACAAACAACCCTAACCCCCAAACAACAAACAACCATAAACCCCAAACAACAAACAACCCTAACCCCTTAACAACAAACAATCCTAACCCCACGAACAACCAACAACACTAACCCCCTAACCACAATAAACACTAACACCCTAACAACAAAAACCACTAAACCCCAACAACAAACAACCCTAACCCCCTAACAACAAACAACACTAACACCCTAACAACAAACAACCCTAACCCCCTAACAACAAACAACACTAACCCCCTAACAACAAACAACCCTAAACCCCTAACATCAAAGAACACTAACACCCTAACAACAAACAACCCTAACCCCCTAACAACAAACACTAACCCCCAAACAACAAACAACCCTAACCCCTAAAAACAAAAACACTAACCCACTAACAACAAACAACCCTAACCCACTAACAAGAAACAACCCTAACACCCTAACAACAAACACTAACCCCCTAACAACAAACAACACTGAACCCCTAACAAGAAAATACCCTAACCCCGTAACAACAAACAACACTAAACCGTAACAACAAACAAACCTAACCCCCAAACAACAAACAACCCTAAACCCCAAACAACAAACAACCCGAACCCCTTAACAACAAACAATCCTAACCCCCCGAACAACCAACAACACTAACCCCCTAACCACAATAAACACTAACACCCTAACAACAAAAACCACTAAACCCCAACAAGAAACAACCCTAAACCCCTAACAACAAACAACACTAACCCCCTAACAAAAAACAACCCTAACCAAACAACAAAAAACCCTAACCCACCAACAACAAACAACACTAACACCCTAACAACAAACAACCCTAACTCCCTAACAACAAACAACACAAACACCCTAACAACAAACAACCCTAACCCCCTAACAACAAACAACACTAACCCCCTAACAACAAACAACCCTAAACCCCTAACATCAAACAACACTAACCCCCTAACAACACAAAACACTAACACCCTAACAACAAACAACACTAATACCCTAACAACAAAAACCCCTAAACCCCAACAAGAAACAACCCAAAACCCCTAACAACAAACACTAACCCCCTATCAAAAAACAACACTAAACCCCGAACAAGAAACTACCCTAACCCCGTAACAACAAACAACACTAACCCCGTAACAAGAAACAACCCTAACCCCCTAACAACGAACAACACTAACCCCCTAACAACAAACAACCCTAAACCCCTAACATCAAAGAACACTAACACCCTAACAACAAACAACCCTAACCCCCTAACAACAAACACTAACCCCCAAACAACAAACAACCCTAACCCCTAAAAACCAAAAACACTAACCCACTAAAAACAAACAACCCTAAACCTCTAACAACAAACAACCCTAACACCCTAACAACAAACAACACTAACCCCCTAACAACAAACAACCCTAAACCCCTAACATCAAACAACACTAACCCCCTAACAACACAAAACCCTAACACCCTAACAACAAACAACACTAACACCCTAACAACAAACAACACTAACTCCCTAACAACAAACAACCCTAAACCCCTAACAACAAACAACACTAACCCTCTAACAACAAACAACCCTAAACCCCTAACATCAAAGAACACTAACACCCTAACAAAAAACAACCCTAACCCCCTAACGACACACACTCACCTCCAAACAAACAACCCTAACCCCTAAAAACCAAAAACATTAACCCACTAACAACAAACAACCCTAATCCACTAACAACGAACAACCATAACACCCTAACAACAAACAACCCTAAACCCCTAACATCAAACAACACTAACCGCCTAACAACAGAAACCACTAAACCCCAACAAGAAACAACCCTAAACCCCTAACAACAAACACTAACCCCCTAACAACAAACAACACTGAACCCCTAACAAGAAAATACCCTAACCCCGTAACAACAAACAACACTAAACCGTAACAACAAACAACCCTAACCCCCAAACAACAAACAACCATAAACCCCAAACAACAAACAACCCTAACCCCTTAAGAACAAACAATCCTAACCCCACGAACAACCAACAACACTAACCCCCTAACCACAATAAACACTAACACCCTAACAACAAAAACCACTAAACCCCAACAAGAAACAACCCTAAACCCCTAACAACAAACAACACTAACCCCCTAACAAAAAACAACCCTAACCCCCTAACAACAAAAAACACTAACACCCTAACAACAAACAACCCTAACCCCCTAACAACAAACAACACTAACCCCCTAACAACAAACAACCCTAAACCCCTAACATCAAACAACACTAACCCCCTAACAACACAAAACACTAACACCCTAACAACAAACAACACTAACACCCTAACAACAAACAACCCTAACCCCTAACAACAAACAACACTAACCCCCTAACAACAAACAACCCTAAACACCTAACATCAAAGAACACTAACACCCTAACAACAAACAACCCTAACGCCCTAACAACAAACACTAACCCCCAAACAACAAACAACCCTAACCCCTAAAAACCAAAAAGTCTAACCCACTAACAACAAACAACCCTAACCCACTAACAACAAACAACCCTAACAACCTAACAACAAACAACACTTACCCCCTAACAACAAACTACCGTAAACTCCTAACATCAAACAACACTAACCCCCTAACAACACAAAACACTAACACCCTAACAACAAACAACCCTAAACCCCTAACAACAAACAACACTAACCCCCTAACAACAAACAACCCTAAACCCCTAACATCAAACAACACTAACCCCCTAACAACACAAAACCCTAACACCCTAACAACAAACAACACTAACACCCTAACAACAAACAACACTAACTCCCTAACAACAAACAACCCTAAACCCCTAACAACAAACAACACTAACCCTCTAACAACAAACAACCCTAAACCCATAACATCAAAGAACACTAACACCCTAACAAAAAACAACCCTAACCCCCTAACGACACACACTCACCTCCAAACAAACAACCCTAACCCCTAAAAACCAAAAACATTAACCCACTAACAACAAACAACCCTAATCCACTAACAACGAACAACCCTAACACCCTAACAACAAACAACCCTAAACCCCTAACATCAAACAACACTAACCGCCTAACAACAGAAACCACTAAACCCCAACAAGAAACAACCCTAAACCCCTAACAACAAACACTAACCCCCTAACAACAAACAACACTGAACCCCTAACAAGAAAATACCCTAACCCCGTAACAACAAACAACACTAAACCGTAACAACAAACAACCCTAACCCCCAAACAACAAACAACCATAAACCCCAAACAACAAACAACCCTAACCCCTTAACAACAAACAATCCTAACCCCACGAACAACCAACAACACTAACCCCCTAACCACAATAAACACTAACACCCTAACAACAAAAACCACTAAACCCCAAAAACAAACAACCCTAACCCCCTAACAACAAACAACACTAACACCCTAACAACAAACAACCCTAACCCCCTAACAACAAACAACACTAACCCCCTAACAACAAACAACCCTAAACCCCTAACATCAAAGAACACTAACACCCTAACAACAAACAACCCTAACCCCCTAACAACAAACACTAACCCCCAAACAACAAACAACCCTAACCCCTAAAAACAAAAACACTAACCCACTAACAACAAACAACCCTAACCCACTAACAAGAAACAACCCTAACACCCTAACAACAAACACTAACCCCCTAACAACAAACAACACTGAACCCCTAACAAGAAAATACCCTAACCCCGTAACAACAAACAACACTAAACCGTAACAACAAACAAACCTACCCCCCAAACAACAAACAACCCTAAACCCCAAACAACAAACAACCCGAACCCCTTAACAACAAACAATCCTAACCCCCCGAACAACCAACAACACTAACCCCCTAACCACAATAAACACTAACACCCTAACAACAAAAACCACTAAACCCCAACAAGAAACAACCCTAAACCCCTAACAACAAACAACACTAACCCCCTAACAAAAAACAACCCTAACCAAACAACAAAAAACCCTAACCCACCAACAACAAACAACACTAACACCCTAACAACAAACAACCCTAACTCCCTAACAACAAACAACACAAACACCCTAACAACAAACAACCCTAACCCCCTAACAACAAACAACACTAACCCCCTAACAACAAACAACCCTAAACCCCTAACATCAAACAACACTAACCCCCTAACAACACAAAACACTAACACCCTAACAACAAACAACACTAATACCCTAACAACAAAAACCCCTAAACCCCAACAAGAAACAACCCAAAACCCCTAACAACAAACACTAACCCCCTATCAAAAAACAACACTAAACCCCGAACAAGAAACTACCCTAACCCCGTAACAACAAACAACACTAACCCCGTAACAAGAAACAACCCTAACCCCCTAACAACGAACAACACTAACCCCCTAACAACAAACAACCCTAAACCCCTAACATCAAAGAACACTAACACCCTAACAACAAACAATCCTAACCCCCTAACAACAAACACTAACCCCCAAACAACAAACAACCCTAACCCCTAAAAACCAAAAACACTAACCCACTAAAAACAAACAACCCTAAACCTCTAACAACAAACAACCCTAACACCCTAACAACAAACAACACTAACCCCCTAACAACAAACAACCCTAAACCCCTAACATCAAACAACACTAACCCCCTAACAACACAAAACCCTAACACCCTAACAACAAACAACACTAACACCCTAACAACAAACAACACTAACTCCCTAACAACAAACAACCCTAAACCCCTAACAACAAACAACACTAACCCTCTAACAACAAACAACCCTAAACCCCTAACATCAAAGAACACTAACACCCTAACAAAAAACAACCCTAACCCCCTAACGACACACACTCACCTCCAAACAAACAACCCTAACCCCTAAAAACCAAAAACATTAACCCACTAACAACAAACAACCCTAATCCACTAACAACGAACAACCCTAACACCCTAACAACAAACAACCCTAAACCCCTAACATCAAACAACACTAACCGCCTAACAACAGAAACCACTAAACCCCAACAAGAAACAACCCTAAACCCCTAACAACAAACACTAACCCCCTAACAACAAACAACACTGAACCCCTAACAAGAAAATACCCTAACCCCGTAACAACAAACAACACTAAACCGTAACAACAAACAACCCTAACCCCCAAACAACAAACAACCATAAACCCCAAACAACAAACAACCCTAACCCCTTAACAACAAACAATCCTAACCCCACGAACAACCAACAACACTAACCCCCTAACCACAATAAACACTAACACCCTAACAACAAAAACCACTAAACCCCAACAAGAAACAACCCTAAACCCCTAACAACAAACAACACTAACCCCCTAACAAAAAACAACCCTAACCCCCTAACAACAAAAAACACTAACACCCTAACAACAAACAACCCTAACCCCCTAACAACAAACAACACTAACACCCTAACAACAAACAACCCTAACCCCCTAACAACAAACAACACTAACCCCCTAACAACAAACAACCCTAAACCCCTAACATCAAAGAACACTAACACCCTAACAACAAACAACCCTAACCCCCTAACAACAAACACTAACCCCCAAACAACAAACAACCCTAACCCCTAAAAACAAAAACACTAACCCACTAACAACAAACAACCCTAACCCACTAACAAGAAACAACCCTAACACCCTAACAACAAACACTAACCCCCTAACAACAAACAACACTGAACCCCTAACAAGAAAATACCCTAACCCCGTAACAACAAACAACACTAAACCGTAACAACAAACAAACCTAACCCCCAAACAACAAACAACCCTAAACCCCAAACAACAAACAACCCTAACCCCTTAACAACAAACAATCCTAACCCCCCGAACAACCAACAACACTAACCCCCTAACCACAATAAACACTAACACCCTAACAACAAAAACCACTAAACCCCAACAAGAAACAACCCTAAACCCCTAACAACAAACAACACTAACCCCCTAACAAAAAACAACCCTAACCAAACAACAAAAAACCCTAACCCACCAACAACAAACAACACTAACACCCTAACAACAAACAACCCTAACTCCCTAACAACAAACAACACAAACACCCTAACAACAAACAACCCTAACCCCCTAACAACAAACAACACTAACCCCCTAACAACAAACAACCCTAAACCCCTAACATCAAACAACACTAACCCCCTCACAACACAAAACACTAACACCCTAACAACAAACAACACTAATACCCTAACAACAAAAACCCCTAAACCCCAACAAGAAACAACCCAAAACCCCTAACAACAAACACTAACCCCCTATCAAAAAACAACACTAAACCCCGAACAAGAAACTACCCTAACCCCGTAACAACAAACAACACTAACCCCGTAACAAGAAACAACCCTAACCCCCTAACAACGAACAACACTAACCCCCTAACAACAAACAACCCTAAACCCCTAACATCAAAGAACACTAACACCCTAACAACAAACAACCCTAACCCCCTAACAACAAACACTAACCCCCAAACAACAAACAACCCTAACCCCTAAAAACCAAAAACACTAACCCACTAAAAACAAACAACCCTAAACCTCTAACAACAAACAACCCTAACACCCTAACAACAAACAACACTAACCCCCTAACAACAAACAACCCTAAACCCCTAACATCAAACAACACTAACCCCCTAACAACACAAAACACTAACACCCTAACAACAAACAACCCTAACCCCTAACAACAAACAACACTAACCCCCTAACAACAAACAACCCTAAACACCTAACATCAAAGAACACTAACACCCTAACAACAAACAACCCTAACGCCCTAACAACAAACACTAACCCCCAAACAACAAACAACTCTAACCCCTAAAAACCAAAAAGTCTAACCCACTAACAACAAACAACCCTAACACACTAACAACAAACAACCCTAACACCCTAACAACAAACAACACTTACCCCCTAACAACAAACTACCGTAAACCCCTAACATCAAACAACACTAACCCCCTAACAACACAAAACACTAACACCCTAACAACAAACAACCCTAACCCCCTAACAACAAACAACACTAACCCCCTAACAACAAACAACCCTAAACCCCTAACATCAAACAACACTAACCCCCTAACAACACAAAACCCTAACACCCTAACAACAAACAACACTAACACCCTAACAACAAACAACACTAACTCCCTAACAACAAACAACCCTAAACCCCTAACAACAAACAACACTAACCCTCTAACAACAAACAACCCTAAACCCCTAACATCAAAGAACACTAACACCGTAACAAAAAACAACCCTAACCCCCTAACGACACACACTCACCTCCAAACAAACAACCCTAACCCCTAAAAACCAAAAACATTAACCCACTAACAACAAACAACCCTAATCCACTAACAACGAACAACCCTAACACCCTAACAACAAACAACCCTAAACCCCTAACATCAAACAACACTAACCGCCTAACAACAGAAACCACTAAACCCCAACAAGAAACAACCCTAAACCCCTAACAACAAACACTAACCCCCTAACAACAAACAACACTGAACCCCTAACAAGAAAATACCCTAACCCCGTAACAACAAACAACACTAAACCGTAACAACAAACAACCCTAACCCCCAAACAACAAACAACCATAAACCCCAAACAACAAACAACCCTAACCCCTTAACAACAAACAATCCTAACCCCACGAACAACCAACAACCCTAACCCCCTAACCACAATAAACACTAACACCCTAACAACAAAAACCACTAAACCCCAACAAGAAACAACCCTAAACCCCTAACAACGAACAACACTAACCCCCTAACAAAAAACAACCCTAACCAAACAACAAAAAACCCTAACCCACCAACAACAAACAACACTAACACCTTAACAACAATCAACCCTAACTCCCTAACAACAAACAACACTAACACCCTAACAACAAACAACCCTAACCCCCTAACAACAAACAACGCTAACCCCCTAACAACAAACAACCCTAAACCCCTAACATCAAACAACAGCTAACCCCCTCACAACACAAAACACTAACACCCTAACAAGAAAGAACACTAACACCCTAACAACAAAAACCCCTAAACCCCAACAAGAAACAACCCTAAACCCCTAACAACAAACACTAACCCCCTAACAAAAAACAACACTAAACCCCGAACAAGAAACTACCCTAACCCCGTAACAACAAACAACACTAACCCCGTAACAAGAAACAACCCTAACCCCCTAACAACGAACAACACTAACCGCCTAACAACAAACACTAAACCCCTAACATCAAAGAACACTAACACCCTAACAACAAACAACCCTAACCCCCTCACAACAAACACTAACCCCCAAACAACAAACAACCCTAACCCCTAAAAACAAAAACACTAACTCACTAACAGCAAACAACCCTAAACCACTAACAACAAACAACCCTAACTCCCTAACAACAAACAACACTAACCCCCTAACAACAAACAACCCTAAACCCCTAACATCAAACAACACTAACCCCCTAACAACACAAAACACTAACACCGTAACAACAAACAACACTAACACCCTAACAACAAAAACCACTAAACCGCAACAAGAAACAACCCTAAACCCCTAACAACAAACAACACTAACCACCTAACAACAAACAATCCTAACCAAACAACAAAAAACCCTAACCCACTAACAACAAACAACACTAACACCCTAACAACAAACAACCCTAACCCCCTAACAACAAACAACACTAACACCCTAACAGCAAACAACACTAACACCCTAACAACAAACAACCCTAACCCCGTAACAACAAACAACCCTAAACCCCTAACATCAAAGAACACTAACACCCTAACAACAAACAACCCTAACCCCCTAACAACAAACACTAACCCGCAAACAACAAACAACTCTAACCCCTAAAAACAAAAACACTAACCCACTAACAACAAACAACCCTAACCCACTAACAAGAAACAACCCTAACACCCTAACAACAAACACTAACCCCCTAACAACAAACAACCCTAACCCCTAAAAACCAAAAACACTAACCCACTAACAACAAACAACCCTAACCCACTAACAACAAACAACCCTAACACCCTAACAACAAACAACACTAACCCCCTAACAACAAACAACCCGTAACCCCTAACATCAAACAACACTAACCCCCTAACGACACAAAACACTAACACCCTTACAACAAACAACACTAACACTCTAACAACAAAAACAACTAAACCCCAACAAGAAACAACCTGAAACCCCTAACAACAAACACTAACCCCCTAACAACAAACAACACTGAACCCCTAACAAGAAACTACCCTAACCCCGTAACAACAAACAACACTAACCCATAACAACAAACAACCCTAACCCCCAAACAACAAACAACCCTAACACCCAAACAACAAACAACCCTAACCCCTTAACAACAAACAATCCTAACCCCCCGAACAACCAAACAACACTAACCCCCTAACCACAATAAACACTAACACCCTAACAACAAAAACCACTAAACCCCAACAAGAAACAACCCTAAACCCCTAACAACAAACAACACTAACCCCCTAACAAAAAACAACCCTATCCAAACAACAAAAAACCCTAACCCACTAACAACAAACAACACTAACACCCTAACAACAAACAACCCTAACTCCCTAACAACAAACAACACTAACACCCTAACAACAAACAACCCTAAACCCCTAACAACAAACACTAATCCCCTAACAAAAAACAACACTAAACCCCGAACAAGAAACTACCGTAAACCCTTAACAACAAACAACACTAACCCCGTAACAAGAAACAACACCAACCCCCTAACAACGAACAACACTAACCCCTTAACAACAAACAACCCTAAACCCCTAACATCAAAGAACACTAACACCCTAACAACAAACAACCCTAACCCCCTAACAACAAACAACACTAACACCCTAACAACAAACAACCCTAACCCCCTAACAACAAACAACACTAACCCCCTAACAACAAACAACCCTAAACCCCTAACATCAAAGAACACTAACACCCTAACAACAAACAACCCTAACCCCCTAACAACAAACACTAACCCCCAAACAACAAACAACCCTAACCCCTAAAAACAAAAACACTAACCCACTAAGAACAAACAACCCTAACCCACTAACAAGAAACAACCCTAACACCCTAACAACAAACACTAACCCCCTAACAACAAACAACACTGAACCCCTAACAAGAAAATACCCTAACCCCGTAACAACAAACAACACTAAACCGTAACAACAAACAAACCTAACCCCCAAACAACAAACAACCCTAAACCCCAAACAACAAACAACCCTAACACCTTAACAACAAACAATCCTAACCCCCCGAACAACCAACAACACTAACCCCCTAACCACAATAAACACTAACACCCTAACAACAAAAACCACTAAACCCCAACAAGAAACAACCCTAAACCCCTAACAACAAACAACACTAACCCCCTAACAAAAAACAACCCTAACCAAACAACAAAAAACCCTAACCCACCAACAACAAACAACACTAACACCCTAACAACAAACAACCCTAACTCCCTAACAACAAACAACACAAACACCCTAACAACAAACAACCCTAACCCCCTAACAACAAACAACACTAACCCCCTAACAACAAACAACCCTAAACCCCTAACATCAAACAACACTAACCCCCTAACAACACAAAACACTAACACCCTAACAACAAACAACACTAATACCCTAACAACAAAAACCCCTAAACCCCAACAAGAAACAACCCAAAACCCCTAACAACAAACACTAACCCCCTATCAAAAAACAACACTAAACCCCGAACAAGAAACTACCCTAACCCCGTAACAACAAACAACACTAACCCCGTAACAAGAAACAACCCTAACCCCCTAACAACGAACAACACTAACCCCCTAACAACAAACAACCCTAAACCCCTAACATCAAAGAACACTAACACCCTAACAACAAACAACCCTAACCCCCTAACAACAAACACTAACCCCCAAACAACAAACAACCCTAACCCCTAAAAACCAAAAACACTAACCCACTAAAAACAAACAACACTAAACCTCTAACAACAAACAACCCTAACACCCTAACAACAAACACCACTAACCCCCTAACAACAAACAACCCTAAACCCCTAACATCAAACAACACTAACCCCCTAACAACACAAAACACTAACACCCTAACAACAAACAACACTAACACCCTAACAACAAACAACCCTAACCCCTAACAACAAACAACACTAACCCCCTAACAACAAACAACCCTAAACACCTAACATCAAAGAACACTAACACCCTAACAACAAACAACCCTAACGCCCTAACAACAAACACTAACCCCCAAACAACAAACAACCCTAACCCCTAAAAACCAAAAAGTCTAACCCACTAACAACAAACAACCCTAACCCACTAACAACAAACAACCCTAACACCCTAACAACAAACAACACTTACCCCCTAACAACAAACTACCGTAAACCCCTAACATCAAACAACACTAACCCCCTAACAACACAAAACACTAACACCCTAACAACAAACAACCCTAAACCCCTAACAACAAACAACACTAACCCCCTAACAACAAACAACCCTAAACCCCTAACATCAAACAACACTAACCCCCTAACAACACAAAACCCTAACACCCTAACAACAAACAACACTAACACCCTAACAACAAACAACACTAACTCCCTAACAACAAACAACCCTAAACCCCTAACAACAAACAACACTAACCCTCTAACAACAAACAACCCTAAACCCATAACATCAAAGAACACTAACACCCTAACAAAAAACAACCCTAACCCCCTAACGACACACACTCACCTCCAAACAAACAACCCTAACCCCTAAAAACCAAAAACAACCCACTAACAACAAACAACCCTAATCCACTAACAACGAACAACCCTAACACCCTAACAACAAACAACCCTAAACCCCTAACATCAAACAACACTAACCGCCTAACAACAGAAACCACTAAACCCCAACAAGAAACAACCCTAAACCCCTAACAACAAACACTAACCCCCTAACAACAAACAACACTGAACCCCTAACAAGAAAATACCCTAACCCCGTAACAACAAACAACACTAAACCGTAACAACAAACAACCCTAACCCCCAAACAACAAACAACCATAAACCCCAAACAACAAACAACCCTAACCCCTTAACAACAAACAATCCTAACCCCACGAACAACCAACAACACTAACCCCCTAACCACAATAAACACTAACACCCTAACAACAAAAACCACTAAACCCCAACAACAAACAACCCTAACCCCCTAACAACAAACAACACTAACACCCTAACAACAAACAACCCTAACCCCCTAACAACAAACAACACTAACCCCCTAACAACAAACAACCCTAAACCCCTAACATCAAAGAACACTAACACCCTAACAACAAACAACCCTAACCCCCTAACAACAAACACTAACCCCCAAACAACAAACAACCCTAACCCCTAAAAAGAAAAACACTAACCCACTAACAACAAACAACCCTAACCCACTAACAAGAAACAACCCTAACACCCTAACAACAAACACTAACCCCTAACAACAAACAACACTGAACCCCTAACAGAAAATACCCTAACCCCGTAACAACAAACAACACTAAACCGTAACAACAAACAAACCTAACCCCCAAACAACAAACAACCCTAACCCCTTAACAACAAACAATCCTAACCCCCCGAACAACCAACAACACTAACCCCCTAACCACAATAAACACTAACACCCTAACAACAAAAACCACTAAACCCCAACAAGAAACAACCCTAAACCCCTAACAACAAACAACACTAACCCCCTAACAAAAAACAACCCTAACCAAACAACAAAAAACCCTAACCCACCAACAACAAACAACACTAACACCCTAACAACAAACAACCCTAACTCCCTAACAACAAACAACACAAACACCCTAACAACAAACAACCCTAACCCCCTAACAACAAACAACACTAACCCCCTAACAACAAACAACCCTAAACCCCTAACATCAAACAACACTAACCCCCTAACAACACAAAACACTAACACCCTAACAACAAACAACACTAATACCCTAACAACAAAAACCCCTAAACCCCAACAAGAAACAACCCAAAACCCCTAACAACAAACACTAACCCCCTATCAAAAAACAACACTAAACCCCGAACAAGAAACTACCCTAACCCCGTAACAACAAACAACACTAACCCCGTAACAAGAAACAACCCCAACCCCCTAACAACGAACAACACTAACCCCCTAACAACAAACAACCCTAAACCCCTAACATCAAAGAACACTAACACCCTAACAACAAATAACCCTAACCCCCTAACAACAAACACTAACCCCCAAAAACAAACAACCCTAACCCCTAAAAACCAAAAACACTAACCCACTAAAAACAAACAACCCTAAACCTCTAACAACAAACAACCCTAACACCCTAACAACAAACAACACTAACCCCCTAACAACAAACAACCCTAAACCCCTAACATCAAACAACACTAACCCCCTAACAACACAAAACACTAACACCCTAACAACAAACAACACTAACACCCTAACAACAAACAACCCTAACCCCTAACAACAAACAACACTAACCCCCTAACAACAAACAACCCTAAACACCTAACATCAAAGAACACTAACACCCTAAAAACAAACAACCCTAACGCCCTAACAACAAACACTAACCCCCAAACAACAAACAACCCTAACCCCTAAGAACCAAAAAGTCTAACCCACTAACAACAAACAACCCTAACCCACTAACAACAAACAACCCTAACACCCTAACAACAAACAACACTTACCCCCTAACAACAAACTACCGTAAACCCCTAACATCAAACAACACTAACCCCCTAACAACACAAAACACTAACACCCTAACAACAAACAACCCTAACCCCCTAACAACAAACAACACTAACCCCCTAACAACAAACAACCCTAAACCCCTAACATCAAACAACACTAACCCCCTAACAACACAAAACCCTAACACCCTAACAACAAACAACACTAACACCCTAACAACAAACAACACTAACTCCCTAACAACAAACAACCCTAAACCCCTAACAACAAACAACACTAACCCTCTAACAACAAACAACCCTAAACCCCTAACATCAAAGAACACTAACACCGTAACAAAAAACAACCCTAACCCCCTAACGACACACACTCACCTCCAAACAAACAACCCTAACCCCTAAAAACCAAAAACATTAACCCACTAACAACAAACAACCCTAATCCACTAACAACGAACAACCCTAACACCCTAACAACAAACAACCCTAAACCCCTAACATCAAACAACACTAACCGCCTAACAACAGAAACCACTAAACCCCAACAAGAAACAACCCTAAACCCCTAACAACAAACACTAACCCCCTAACAACAAACAACACTGAACCCCTAACAAGAAAATACCCTAACCCCGTAACAACAAACAACACTAAACCGTAACAACAAACAACCCTAACCCCCAAACAACAAACAACCATAAACCCCAAACAACAAACAACCCTAACCCCTTAACAACAAACAATCCTAACCCCACGAACAACCAACAACACTAACCCCCTAACCACAATAAACACTAACACCCTAACAACAAAAACCACTAAACCCCAACAACAAACAACCCTAACCCCCTAACAACAAACAACACTAACACCCTAACAACAAACAACCCTAACCCCCTAACAACAAACAACCCTAACCCCCTAACAACAAACAACCCTAAACCCCTAACATCAAAGAACACTAACACCCTAACAACAAACAACCCTAACCCCCTAACAACAAACACTAACCCCCAAACAACAAACAACCCTAACCCCTAAAAACAAAAACACTAACCCACTAACAACAAACAACCCTAACCCACTAACAAGAAACAACCCTAACACCCTAACAACAAACACTAACCCCCTAACAACAAACAACACTGAACCCCTAACAAGAAAATACCCTAACCCCGTAACAACAAACAACACTACACCGTAACAACAAACAACCCTAACCCCCAAACAACAAACAACCCTAAACCCCAAACAACAAACAACCCTAACCCCTTAAGAACAAACAATGCTAACCCCCCGAACAACCAACAACACTAACCCCCTAACCACAATGAACACTAACACCCTAACAACAAAAACCACTAAACCCCAACAAGAAACAACCCTAAACCCCTAACAACGAACAACACTAACCCCCTAACAAAAAACAACCCTAACCAAACAACAAAAAACCCTAACCCACCAACAACAAACAACACTAACACCTTAACAACAAACAACCCTAACTCCCTAACAACAAACAACACTAACACCCTAACAACAAACAACCCTAACCCCCTAACAACAAACAACGCTAACCAACTAACAACAAACAACCCTAAACCCCTAACATCAAACAACAGCTAACCCCCTCACAACACAAAACACTAACACCCTAACAAGAAAGAACACTAACACCCTAACAACAAAAACCCCTAAACCCCAACAAGAAACAACCCTAAACCCCTAACAACAAACACTAACCCCCTAACAAAAAACAACACTAAACCCCGAACAAGAAACTACCCTAACCCCGTAACAACAAACAACACTAACCCCGTAACAAGAAACAACCCTAACCCCCTAACAACGAACAACACTAACCGCCTAACAACAAACACTAAACCCCTAACATCAAAGAACACTAACACCCTAACAACAAACAACCCTAACCCCCTCACAACAAACACTAACCCCAAACAACAAACAACCCTAACCCCTAAAAACCAAAAACACTAACCCACTAACAACAAACAACCCTAAACCACTAACAACAAACAAGCCTAACTCCCTAACAACAAACAACACTAACCCCCTAACAACAAACAACCCTAAACCCCTAACATCAAACAACACTAACCCCCTAACAACACAAAACACTAACACCGTAACAACAAACAACGCTAACACCCTAACAACAAAAACCACTAAACCGCAACAAGAAACAACCCTAAACCCCTAACAACAAACAACACTAACCACCTAACAACAAACAATCCTAACCAAACAACAAAAAACCCTAACCCACTAACAACAAACAACACTAACACCCTAACAACAAACAACCCTAACCCCCTAACAACAAACAACACTAACACCCTAACAACAAACAACACTAACACCCTAACAACAAACAACACTAACCCCGTAACAACAAACAACCCTAAACCCCTAACATCAAAGAACACTAACACCCTAACAACAAACAACCCTAACCCCCTAACAACAAACACTAACCCCCAAACAACAAACAACTCTAACCCCTAAAAACAAAAACACTAACCCACTAACAACAAACAACCCTAACCCACTAACAAGAAACAACCCTAACACCCTAACAACAAACACTAACCCCCTAACAACAAACAACCCTAACCCCTAAAAACCAAAAACACTAACCCACTAACAACAAACAACCCTAACCCACTAACAACAGACAACCCTAACACCCTAACAACAAACAACACTAACCCCCTAACAACAAACAACCCGTAACCCCTAACATCAAACAACACTAACCCCCTAACGACACAAAACACTAACACCCTAACAACAAACAACACTAACACTCTAACAACAAAAACAACTAAACCCCAACAAGAAACAACCTGAAACCCCTAACAACAAACACTAACCCCCTAACAACAAACAACAGTGAACCCCTAACAAGAAACTACCCTAACCCCGTAACAACAAACAACACTAACCCATAACAACAAACAACCCTAACCCCCAAACAACAAACAACCCTAACACCCAAACAACAAACAACCCTAACCCCTTAACAACAAACAATCCTAACCCCCCGAACAACCAAACAACACTTACCCCCTAACCACAATAAACACTAACACCCTAACAACAAAAACCACTAAACCCCAACAAGAAACAACCCTAAACCCCTAACAACAAACAACACTAACCCCCTAACAAAAAACAACCCTATCCAAACAACAAAAAACCCTAACCCACTAACAACAAACAACACTAACACCCTAACAACAAACAACCCTAACTCCCTAACAACAAACAACACTAACACCCTAAAAACAAACAACCCTAAACCCCTAACAACAAACACTAATCCCCTAACAAAAAACAACACTAAACCCCGAACAAGAAACTACCGTAAACCCTTAACAACAAACAACACTAACCCCGTAACAAGAAACAACACCAACCCCCTAACAACGAACAACACTAACCCCTTAACAACAAACAACCCTAAACCCCTAACATCAAAGAACACTAACACCCTAACAACAAACAACCCTAACCCCCTAACAACAAACAACACTAACACCCTAACAACAAACAACCCTAACCCCCTAACAACAAACAACACTAACCCCCTAACAACAAACAACCCTAAACCCCTAACATCAAAGAACACTAACACCCTAACAACAAACAACCCTTACCCCCTAACAACAAACACTAACCCCAAACAACAAACAACCCTAACCCCTAAAAACAAAAACACTAACCCACTAAGAACAAACAACCCTAACCCACTAACAAGAAACAACCCTAACACCCTAACAACAAACACTAACCCCCTAACAACAAACAACACTGAACCCCTAACAAGAAAATACCCTAACCCCGTAACAACAAACAACACTAAACCGTAACAACAAACAAACCTAACCCCCAAACAACAAACAACCCTAAACCCCAAACAACAAACAACCCTAACACCTTAACAACAAACCATCCTAACCCCCCGAACAACCAACAACACTAACCCCCTAACCACAATAAACACTAACACCCTAACAACAAAAACCACTAAACCCCAACAAGAAACAACCCTAAACCCCTAACAACAAACAACACTAACCCCCTAACAAAAAACAACCCTAACCAAACAACAAAAAACCCTAACCCACCAACAACAAACAACACTAACACCCTAACAACAAACAACCCTAACTCCCTAACAACAAACAACACAAACACCCTAACAACAAACAACCCTAACCCCCTAACAACAAACAACACTAACCCCCTAACAACAAACAACCCTAAACCCCTAACATCAAACAACACTAACCCCCTAACAACACAAAACACTAACACCCTAACAACAAACAACACTAATACCCTAACAACAAAAACCCCTAAACCCCAACAAGAAACAACCCAAAACCCCTAACAACAAACACTAACCCCCTATCAAAAAACAACACTAAACCCCGAACAAGAAACTACCCTAACCCCGTAACAACAAACAACACTAACCCCGTAACAAGAAACAACCCTAACCCCCTAACAACGAACAACACTAACCCCCTAACAACAAACAACCCTAAACCCCTAACATCAAAGAACACTAACACCCTAACAACAAACAACCCTAACCCCCTAACAACAAACACTAACCCCCAAACAACAAACAACCCTAACCCCTAAAAACCAAAAACACTAACCCACTAAAAACAAACAACCCTAAACCTCTAACAACAAACAACCCTAACACCCTAACAACAAACAACACTAACCCCCTAACAACAAACAACCCTAAACCCCTAACATCAAACAACACTAACCCCCTAACAACACAAAACACTAACACCCTAACAACAAACAACACTAACACCCTAACAACAAACAACCCTAACCCCTAACAACAAACAACACTAACCCCCTAACAACAAACAACCCTAAACACCTAACCTCAAAGAACACTAACACCCTAACAACAAACAACCCTAACGCCCTAACAACAAACACTAACCCCGAAACAACAAACAACCCTAACCCCTAAAAACCAAAAAGTCTAACCAACTAACAACAAACAACCCTAAGCCACTAACAACAAACAACCCTAACACCCTAACAACAAACAACACTTACCCCCTAACAACAAACTACCGTAAACCCCTAACATCAAACAACACTAACCCCCTAACAACACAAAACACTAACACCCTAACAACAAACAACCCTAAACCCCTAACAACAAACAACACTAACCCCCTAACAACAAACAACCCTAAACCCCTAACATCAAACAACACTAACCCCCTAACAACACAAAACCCTAACACCCTAACAACAAACAACACTAACACCCTAACAACAAACAACACTAACTCCCTAACAACAAACAACCCTAAACCCCTAACAACAAACAACACTAACCCTCTAACAACAAACAACCCTAAACCCATAACATCAAAGAACACTAACACCCTAACAAAAAACAACCCTAACCCCCTAACGACACACACTCACCTCCAAACAAACAACCCTAACCCCTAAAAACCAAAAACATTAACCCACTAACAACAAACAACCCTAATCCACTAACAACGAACAACCCTAACACCCTAACAACAAACAACCCTAAACCCCTAACATCAAACAACACTAACCGCCTAACAACAGAAACCACTAAACCCCAACAAGAAACAACCCTAAACCCCTAACAACAAACACTAACCCCCTAACAACAAACAACACTGAACCCCTAACAAGAAAATACCCTAACCCCGTAACAACAAACAACACTAAACCGTAACAACAAACAACCCTAACCCCCAAACAACAAACAACCATAAACCCCAAACAACAAACAACCCTAACCCCTTAACAACAAACAATCCTAACCCCACGAACAACCAACAACACTAACCCCCTAACCACAATAAACACTAACACCCTAACAACAAAAACCACTAAACCCCAACAACAAACAACCCTAACCCCTAACAACAAACAACACTAACACCCTAACAACAAACAACCCTAACCCCCTAACAACAAACAACACTAACCCCCTAACAACAAACAACCCTAAACCCCTAACATCAAAGAACACTAACACCCTAACAACAAACAACCCTAACCCCCTAACAACAAACACTAACCCACAAACAACAAACAACCCTAACCCCTAAAAACAAAAACACTAACCCACTAACAACAAACAACCCTAACCCACTAACAAGAAACAACCCTAACACCCTAACAACAAACACTAACCCCCTAACAACAAACAACACTGAACCCCTAACAAGAAAATACCCTAACCCCGTAACAACAAACAACACTAAACCGTAACAACAAACAAACCTAACCCCCAAACAACAAACAACCCTAAACCCCAAACAACAAACAACCCTAACCCCTTAACAACAAACAATCCTAACCCCCCGAACAACCAACAACACTAACCCCCTAACCACAATAAACACTAACACCCTAACAACAAAAACCACTAAACCCCAACAAGAAACAACCCTAAACCCCTAACAACAAACAACACTAACCCCCTAACAAAAAACAACCCTAACCAAACAACAAAAAACCCTAACCCACCAACAACAAACAACACTAACACCCTAACAACAAACAACCCTAACTCCCTAACAACAAACAACACAAACACCCTAACAACAAACAACCCTAACCCCCTAACAACAAACAACGCTAACCAACTAACAACAAACAACCCTAAACCCCTAACATCAAACAACAGCTAACCCCCTCACAACACAAAACACTAACACCCTAACAAGAAAGAACACTAACACCCTAACAACAAAAACCCCTAAACCCCAACAAGAAACAACCCTAAACCCCTAACAACAAACACTAACCCCCTAACAAAAAACAACACTAAACCCCGAACAAGAAACTACCCTAACCCCGTAACAACAAACAACACTAACCCCGTAACAAGAAACAACCCTAACCCCCTAACAACGAACAACACTAACCGCCTAACAACAAACACTAAACCCCTAACATCAAAGAACACTAACACCCTAACAACAAACAACCCTAACCCCCTCACAACAAACACTAACCCCAAACAACAAACAACCCTAACCCCTAAAAACCAAAAACACTAACCCACTAACAACAAACAACCCTAAACCACTAACAACAAACAAGCCTAACTCCCTAACAACAAACAACACTAACCCCCTAACAACAAACAACCCTAAACCCCTAACATCAAACAACACTAACCCCCTAACAACACAAAACACTAACACCGTAACAACAAACAACGCTAACACCCTAACAACAAAAACCACTAAACCGCAACAAGAAACAACCCTAAACCCCTAACAACAAACAACACTAACCACCTAACAACAAACAATCCTAACCAAACAACAAAAAACCCTAACCCACTAACAACAAACAACACTAACACCCTAACAACAAACAACCCTAACCCCCTAACAACAAACAACACTAACACCCTAACAACAAACAACACTAACACCCTAACAACAAACAACACTAACCCCGTAACAACAAACAACCCTAAACCCCTAACATCAAAGAACACTAACACCCTAACAACAAACAACCCTAACCCCCTAACAACAAACACTAACCCCCAAACAACAAACAACTCTAACCCCTAAAAACAAAAACACTAACCCACTAACAACAAACAACCCTAACCCACTAACAAGAAACAACCCTAACACCCTAACAACAAACACTAACCCCCTAACAACAAACAACCCTAACCCCTAAAAACCAAAAACACTAACCCACTAACAACAAACAACCCTAACCCACTAACAACAGACAACCCTAACACCCTAACAACAAACAACACTAACCCCCTAACAACAAACAACCCGTAACCCCTAACATCAAACAACACTAACCCCCTAACGACACAAAACACTAACACCCTAACAACAAACAACACTAACACTCTAACAACAAAAACAACTAAACCCCAACAAGAAACAACCTGAAACCCCTAACAACAAACACTAACCCCCTAACAACAAACAACAGTGAACCCCTAACAAGAAACTACCCTAACCCCGTAACAACAAACAACACTAACCCATAACAACAAACAACCCTAACCCCCAAACAACAAACAACCCTAACACCCAAACAACAAACAACCCTAACCCCTTAACAACAAACAATCCTAACCCCCCGAACAACCAAACAACACTTACCCCCTAACCACAATAAACACTAACACCCTAACAACAAAAACCACTAAACCCCAACAAGAAACAACCCTAAACCCCTAACAACAAACAACACTAACCCCCTAACAAAAAACAACCCTATCCAAACAACAAAAAACCCTAACCCACTAACAACAAACAACACTAACACCCTAACAACAAACAACCCTAACTCCCTAACAACAAACAACACTAACACCCTAACAACAAACAACCCTAAACCCCTAACAACAAACACTAATCCCCTAACAAAAAACAACACTAAACCCCGAACAAGAAACTACCGTAAACCCTTAACAACAAACAACACTAACCCCGTAACAAGAAACAACACCAACCCCCTAACAACGAACAACACTAACCCCTTAACAACAAACAACCCTAAACCCCTAACATCAAAGAACACTAACACCCTAACAACAAACAACCCTAACCCCCTAACAACAAACAACACTAACACCCTAACAACAAACAACCCTAACCCCCTAACAACAAACAACACTAACCCCCTAACAACAAACAACCCTAAACCCCTAACATCAAAGAACACTAACACCCTAACAACAAACAACCCTTACCCCCTAACAACAAACACTAACCCCAAACAACAAACAACCCTAACCCCTAAAAACAAAAACACTAACCCACTAAGAACAAACAACCCTAACCCACTAACAAGAAACAACCCTAACACCCTAACAACAAACACTAACCCCCTAACAACAAACAACACTGAACCCCTAACAAGAAAATACCCTAACCCCGTAACAACAAACAACACTAAACCGTAACAACAAACAAACCTAACCCCCAAACAACAAACAACCCTAAACCCCAAACAACAAACAACCCTAACACCTTAACAACAAACCATCCTAACCCCCCGAACAACCAACAACACTAACCCCCTAACCACAATAAACACTAACACCCTAACAACAAAAACCACTAAACCCCAACAAGAAACAACCCTAAACCCCTAACAACAAACAACACTAACCCCCTAACAAAAAACAACCCTAACCAAACAACAAAAAACCCTAACCCACCAACAACAAACAACACTAACACCCTAACAACAAACAACCCTAACTCCCTAACAACAAACAACACAAACACCCTAACAACAAACAACCCTAACCCCCTAACAACAAACAACACTAACCCCCTAACAACAAACAACCCTAAACCCCTAACATCAAACAACACTAACCCCCTAACAACACAAAACACTAACACCCTAACAACAAACAACACTAATACCCTAACAACAAAAACCCCTAAACCCCAACAAGAAACAACCCAAAACCCCTAACAACAAACACTAACCCCCTATCAAAAAACAACACTAAACCCCGAACAAGAAACTACCCTAACCCCGTAACAACAAACAACACTAACCCCGTAACAAGAAACAACCCTAACCCCCTAACAACGAACAACACTAACCCCCTAACAACAAACAACCCTAAACCCCTAACATCAAAGAACACTAACACCCTAACAACAAACAACCCTAACCCCCTAACAACAAACACTAACCCCCAAACAACAAACAACCCTAACCCCTAAAAACCAAAAACACTAACCCACTAAAAACAAACAACCCTAAACCTCTAACAACAAACAACCCTAACACCCTAACAACAAACAACACTAACCCCCTAACAACAAACAACCCTAAACCCCTAACATCAAACAACACTAACCCCCTAACAACACAAAACACTAACACCCTAACAACAAACAACACTAACACCCTAACAACAAACAACCCTAACCCCTAACAACAAACAACACTAACCCCCTAACAACAAACAACCCTAAACACCTAACCTCAAAGAACACTAACACCCTAACAACAAACAACCCTAACGCCCTAACAACAAACACTAACCCCGAAACAACAAACAACCCTAACCCCTAAAAACCAAAAAGTCTAACCAACTAACAACAAACAACCCTAAGCCACTAACAACAAACAACCCTAACACCCTAACAACAAACAACACTTACCCCCTAACAACAAACTACCGTAAACCCCTAACATCAAACAACACTAACCCCCTAACAACACAAAACACTAACACCCTAACAACAAACAACCCTAAACCCCTAACAACAAACAACACTAACCCCCTAACAACAAACAACCCTAAACCCCTAACATCAAACAACACTAACCCCCTAACAACACAAAACCCTAACACCCTAACAACAAACAACACTAACACCCTAACAACAAACAACACTAACTCCCTAACAACAAACAACCCTAAACCCCTAACAACAAACAACACTAACCCTCTAACAACAAACAACCCTAAACCCATAACATCAAAGAACACTAACACCCTAACAAAAAACAACCCTAACCCCCTAACGACACACACTCACCTCCAAACAAACAACCCTAACCCCTAAAAACCAAAAACATTAACCCACTAACAACAAACAACCCTAATCCACTAACAACGAACAACCCTAACACCCTAACAACAAACAACCCTAAACCCCTAACATCAAACAACACTAACCGCCTAACAACAGAAACCACTAAACCCCAACAAGAAACAACCCTAAACCCCTAACAACAAACACTAACCCCCTAACAACAAACAACACTGAACCCCTAACAAGAAAATACCCTAACCCCGTAACAACAAACAACACTAAACCGTAACAACAAACAACCCTAACCCCCAAACAACAAACAACCATAAACCCCAAACAACAAACAACCCTAACCCCTTAACAACAAACAATCCTAACCCCACGAACAACCAACAACACTAACCCCCTAACCACAATAAACACTAACACCCTAACAACAAAAACCACTAAACCCCAACAACAAACAACCCTAACCCCTAACAACAAACAACACTAACACCCTAACAACAAACAACCCTAACCCCCTAACAACAAACAACACTAACCCCCTAACAACAAACAACCCTAAACCCCTAACATCAAAGAACACTAACACCCTAACAACAAACAACCCTAACCCCCTAACAACAAACACTAACCCACAAACAACAAACAACCCTAACCCCTAAAAACAAAAACACTAACCCACTAACAACAAACAACCCTAACCCACTAACAAGAAACAACCCTAACACCCTAACAACAAACACTAACCCCCTAACAACAAACAACACTGAACCCCTAACAAGAAAATACCCTAACCCCGTAACAACAAACAACACTAAACCGTAACAACAAACAAACCTAACCCCCAAACAACAAACAACCCTAAACCCCAAACAACAAACAACCCTAACCCCTTAACAACAAACAATCCTAACCCCCCGAACAACCAACAACACTAACCCCCTAACCACAATAAACACTAACACCCTAACAACAAAAACCACTAAACCCCAACAAGAAACAACCCTAAACCCCTAACAACAAACAACACTAACCCCCTAACAAAAAACAACCCTAACCAAACAACAAAAAACCCTAACCCACCAACAACAAACAACACTAACACCCTAACAACAAACAACCCTAACTCCCTAACAACAAACAACACAAACACCCTAACAACAAACAACCCTAACCCCCTAACAACAAACAACACTAACCCCCTAACAACAAACAACCCTAAACCCCTAACATCAAACAACACTAACCCCCTAACAACACAAAACACTAACACCCTAACAACAAACAACACTAATACCCTAACAACAAAAACCCCTAAACCCCAACAAGAAACAACCCAAAACCCCTAACAACAAACACTAACTCCCTATCAAAAAACAACACTAAACCCCGAACAAGAAACTACCCTAACCCCGTAACAACAAACAACACTAACCCCGTAACAAGAAACAACCCTAACCCCCTAACAACGAACAACACTAACCCCCTAACAACAAACAACCCTAAACCCCTAACATCAAAGAACACTAACACCCTAACAACAAACAACCCTAACCCCCTAACAACAAACACTAACCCCCAAACAACAAACAACCCTAACCCCTAAAAACCAAAAACACTAACCCACTAAAAACAAACAACCCTAAACCTCTAACAACAAACAACCCTAACACCCTAACAACAAACAACACTAACCCCCTAACAACAAACAACCCTAAACCCCTAACATCAAACAACACTAACCCCCTAACAACACAAAACACTAACACCCTAACAACAAACAACACTAACACCCTAACAACAAACAACCCTAACCCCTAACAACAAACAACACTAACCCCCTAACAACAAACAACCCTAAACACCTAACCTCAAAGAACACTAACACCCTAACAACAAACAACCCTAACGCCCTAACAACAAACACTAACCCCGAAACAACAAACAACCCTAACCCCTAAAAACCAAAAAGTCTAACCAACTAACAACAAACAACCCTAAGCCACTAACAACAAACAACCCTAACACCCTAACAACAAACAACACTTACCCCCTAACAACAAACTACCGTAAACCCCTAACATCAAACAACACTAACCCCCTAACAACACAAAACACTAACACCCTAACAACAAACAACCCTAAACCCCTAACAACAAACAACACTAACCCCCTAACAACAAACAACCCTAAACCCCTAACATCAAACAACACTAACCCCCTAACAACACAAAACCCTAACACCCTAACAACAAACAACACTAACACCCTAACAACAAACAACACTAACTCCCTAACAACAAACAACCCTAAACCCCTAACAACAAACAACACTAACCCTCTAACAACAAACAACCCTAAACCCATAACATCAAAGAACACTAACACCCTAACAAAAAACAACCCTAACCCCCTAACGACACACACTCACCTCCAAACAAACAACCCTAACCCCTAAAAACCAAAAACATTAACCCACTAACAACAAACAACCCTAATCCACTAACAACGAACAACCCTAACACCCTAACAACAAACAACCCTAAACCCCTAACATCAAACAACACTAACCGCCTAACAACAGAAACCACTAAACCCCAACAAGAAACAACCCTAAACCCCTAACAACAAACACTAACCCCCTAACAACAAACAACACTGAACCCCTAACAAGAAAATACCCTAACCCCGTAACAACAAACAACACTAAACCGTAACAACAAACAACCCTAACCCCCAAACAACAAACAACCATAAACCCCAAACAACAAACAACCCTAACCCCTTAACAACAAACAATCCTAACCCCACGAACAACCAACAACACTAACCCCCTAACCACAATAAACACTAACACCCTAACAACAAAAACCACTAAACCCCAACAACAAACAACCCTAACCCCTAACAACAAACAACACTAACACCCTAACAACAAACAACCCTAACCCCCTAACAACAAACAACACTAACCCCCTAACAACAAACAACCCTAAACCCCTAACATCAAAGAACACTAACACCCTAACAACAAACAACCCTAACCCCCTAACAACAAACACTAACCCACAAACAACAAACAACCCTAACCCCTAAAAACAAAAACACTAACCCACTAACAACAAACAACCCTAACCCACTAACAAGAAACAACCCTAACACCCTAACAACAAACACTAACCCCCTAACAACAAACAACACTGAACCCCTAACAAGAAAATACCCTAACCCCGTAACAACAAACAACACTAAACCGTAACAACAAACAAACCTAACCCCCAAACAACAAACAACCCTAAACCCCAAACAACAAACAACCCTAACCCCTTAACAACAAACAATCCTAACCCCCCGAACAACCAACAACACTAACCCCCTAACCACAATAAACACTAACACCCTAACAACAAAAACCACTAAACCCCAACAAGAAACAACCCTAAACCCCTAACAACAAACAACACTAACCCCCTAACAAAAAACAACCCTAACCAAACAACAAAAAACCCTAACCCACCAACAACAAACAACACTAACACCCTAACAACAAACAACCCTAACTCCCTAACAACAAACAACACAAACACCCTAACAACAAACAACCCTAACCCCCTAACAACAAACAACACTAACCCCCTAACAACAAACAACCCTAAACCCCTAACATCAAACAACACTAACCCCCTAACAACACAAAACACTAACACCCTAACAACAAACAACACTAATACCCTAACAACAAAAACCCCTAAACCCCAACAAGAAACAACCCAAAACCCCTAACAACAAACACTAACCCCCTATCAAAAAACAACACTAAACCCCGAACAAGAAACTACCCTAACCCCGTAACAACAAACAACACTAACCCCGTAACAAGAAACAACCCTAACCCCCTAACAACGAACAACACTAACCCCCTAACAACAAACAACCCTAAACCCCTAACATCAAAGAACACTAACACCCTAACAACAAACAACCCTAACCCCCTAACAACAAACACTAACCCCCAAACAACAAACAACCCTAACCCCTAAAAACCAAAAACACTAACCCACTAAAAACAAACAACCCTAAACCTCTAACAACAAACAACCCTAACACCCTAACAACAAACAACACTAACCCCCTAACAACAAACAACCCTAAACCCCTAACATCAAACAACACTAACCCCCTAACAACACAAAACACTAACACCCTAACAACAAACAACACTAACACCCTAACAACAAACAACCCTAACCCCTAACAACAAACAACACTAACCCCCTAACAACAAACAACCCTAAACACCTAACATCAAAGAACACTAACACCCTAACAACAAACAACCCTAACGCCCTAACAACAAACACTAACCCCCAAACAACAAACAACCCTAACCCCTAAAAACCAAAAAGTCTATCCCCCTAACAACAAACAACCCTAACCCACTAACAACAAACAACCCTAACACCCTAACAACAAACAACACTTACCCCCTAACAACAAACTACCGTAAACCCCTAACATCAAACAACACTAACCCCCTAACAACACAAAACACTAACACCCTAACAACAAACAACCCTAACCCCCTAACAACAAACAACACTAACCCCCTAACAACAAACAACCCTAAACCCCTAACATCAAACAACACTAACCCCCTAACAACACAAAACCCTAACACCCTAACAACAAACAACACTAACACCCTAACAACAAACAACACTAACTCCCTAACAACAAACAACCCTAAACCCCTAACAACAAACAACACTAACCCTCTAACAACAAACAACCCTAAACCCCTAACATCAAAGAACACTAACACCCTAACAAAAAACAACCCTAACCCCCTAACGACACACACTCACCTCCAAACAAACAACCCTAACCCCTAAAAACCAAAAACATTAACCCACTAACAACAAACAACCCTAATCCACTAACAACGAACAACCCTAACACCCTAACAACAAACAACCCTAAACCCCTAACATCAAACAACACTAACCGCCTAACAACAGAAACCACTAAACCCCAACAAGAAACAACCCTAAACCCCTAACAACAAACACTAACCCCCTAACAACAAACAACACTGAACCCCTAACAAGAAAATACCCTAAACCCGTAACAACAAACAACACTAAACCGTAACAACAAACAACCCTAACCCCCAAACAACAAACAACCATAAACCCCAAACAACAAACAACCCTAACCCCTTAACAACAAACAATCCTAACCCCACGAACAACCAACAACACTAACCCCCTAACCACAATAAACACTAACACCCTAACAACAAAAACCACTAAACCCCAACAAGAAACAACCCTAAACCCCTAACAACAAACAACACTAACCCCCTAACAAAAAACAACCCTAACCCCCTAACAACAAACAACACTAACACCCTAACAACAAACAACCCTAACCCCCTAACAACAAACACTAACCCACAAACAACAAACAACCCTAACCCCTAAAAACAAAAACACTAACCCACTAACAACAAACAACCCTAACCCACTAACAAGAAACAACCCTAACACCCTAACAACAAACACTAACCCCCTAACAACAAACAACACTGAACCCCTAACAAGAAAATACCCTAACCCCGTAACAACAAACAACACTAAACCGTAACAACAAACAAACCTAACCCCCAAACAACAAACAACCCTAAACCCCAAACAACAAACAACCCTAACCCCTTAACAACAAACAATCCTAACCCCCCGAACAACCAACAACACTAACCCCCTAACCACAATAAACACTAACACCCTAACAACAAAAACCACTAAACCCCAACAAGAAACAACCCTAAACCCCTAACAACAAACAACACTAACCCCCTAACAAAAAACAACCCTAACCAAACAACAAAAAACCCTAACCCACCAACAACAAACAACACTAACACCCTAACAACAAACAACCCTAATTCCCTAACAACAAACAACACAAACACCCTAACAACAAACAACCCTAACCCCCTAACAACAAACAACACTAACCCCCTAACAACAAACAACCCTAAACCCCTAACATCAAACAACACTAACCCCCTAACAACACAAAACACTAACACCCTAACAACAAACAACACTAATACCCTAACAACAAAAACCCCTAAACCCCAACAAGAAACAACCCAAAACCCCTAACAACAAACACTAACCCCCTATCAAAAAACGACACTAAACTCCGAACAAGAAACTACCCTAACCCCGTAACAACAAACAACACTAACCCCGTAACAAGAAACAACCCTAACCCCCTAACAACGAACAACACTAACCCCCTAACAACAAACAACACTAAACCCCTAACATCAAAGAACACTAACACCCTAACAACAAACAACCCTAACCCCCTAACAACAAACACTAACCCCCAAACAACAAACAACCCTAACCCCTAAAAACCAAAAACACTAACCCACTAAAAACAAACAACCCTAAACCTCTAACAACAAACAACCCTAACACCCTAACAACAAACACCACTAACCCCCTAACAACAAACAACCCTAAACCCCTAACATCAAACAACACTAACCCCCTAACAACACAAAACACTAACACCCTAACAACAAACAACACTAACACCCTAACAACAAACAACCCTAACCCCTAACAACAAACAACACTAACCCCCTAACAACAAACAACCCTAAACACCTAACATCAAAGAACACTAACACCCTAACAACAAACAACCCTAACGCCCTAACAACAAACACTAACCCCCAAACAACAAACAACCCTAACCCCTAAAAACCAAAAAGTCTATCCCCCTAACAACAAACAACCCTAACCCACTAACAACAAACAACCCTAACACCCTAACAACAAACAACACTTACCCCCTAACAACAAACTACCGTAAACCCCTAACATCAAACAACACTAACCCCCTAACAACACAAAACACTAACACCCTAACAACAAACAACCCTAACCCCCTAACAACAAACAACACTAACCCCCTAACAACAAACAACCCTAAACCCCTAACATCAAACAACACTAAACCCCTAACAACACAAAACCCTAACACCCTAACAACAAACAACACTAACACCCTAACAACAAACAACACTAACTCCCTAACAACAAACAACCCTAAACCCCTAACAACAAACAACACTAACCCTCTAACAACAAACAACCCTAAACCCCTAACATCAAAGAACACTAACACCCTAACAAAAAACAACCCTAACCCCCTAACGACACACACTCACCTCCAAACAAACAACCCTAACCCCTAAAAACCAAAAACATTAACCCACTAACAACAAACAACCCTAATCCACTAACAACGAACAACCCTAACACCCTAACAACAAACAACCCTAAACCCCTAACATCAAACAACACTAACCGCCTAACAACAGAAACCACTAAACCCCAACAAGAAACAACCCTAAACCCCTAACAACAAACACTAACCCCCTAACAACAAACAACACTGAACCCCTAACAAGAAAATACCCTAAACCCGTAACAACAAACAACACTAAACCGTAACAACAAACAACCCTAACCCCCAAACAACAAACAACCATAAACCCCAAACAACAAACAACCCTAACCCCTTAACAACAAACAATCCTAACCCCACGAACAACCAACAACACTAACCCCCTAACCACAATAAACACTAACACCCTAACAACAAAAACCACTAAACCCCAACAAGAAACAACCCTAAACCCCTAACAACAAACAACACTAACCCCCTAACAAAAAACAACCCTAACCCCCTAACAACAAACAACACTAACACCCTAACAACAAACAACCCTAACCCCCTAACAACAAACAACACTAACACCCTAACAACAAACAACTCTAACCCCCTAACAACAAACAACACTAACCCCCTAACAACAAACAACCCTAAACCCCTAACATCAAAGAACACTAACACCCTAACAACAAACAACCCTAACCCCCTAACAACAAACACTAACCCCCAAACAACAAACAACCCTAACCCCTAAAAACAAAAACACTAACCCACTAAAAGAAACAACCCTAACCCACTAACAAGAAACAACCCTAACACCCTAACAACAAACACTAACCCCCTAACAACAAACAACACTGAACCCCTAACAAGAAAATACCCTAACCCCGTAACAACAAACAACACTAAACCGTAACAACAAACAAACCTAACCCCCAAACAACAAACAACCCTAAACCCCAAACAACAAACAACCCTAACCCCTTAACAACAAACAATCCTAACCCCCCGAACAACCAACAACACTAACCCCCTAACCACAATAAACACTAACACCCTAACAACAAAAACCACTAAACACCAACAAGAAACAAACCTAAACCCCTAACAACAAACAACACTAACCCCCTAACAAAAAACAACCCTAACCAAACAACAAAAAACCCTAACCCACCAAAAACAAACAACACTAACACCCTAACAACAAACAACCCTAACTCCCTAACAACAAACAACACTAACCCCCTAACAACAAACAACCCTAAACCCCTAACATCAAACAACACTAACCCCCTAACAACACAAAACACTAACACCCTAACAACAAACAACACTAATACCCTAACAACAAAAACCCCTAAACCCCAACAAGAAACAACCCAAAAACCCTAACAACAAACACTAACCCCCTATCAAAAAACAGCACTAAACCACGAACAAGAAACTACCCTAACCCCGTAACAACAAACAACACTAACCCCGTAACAAGAAACAACCCTAACCCCCTAACAACGAACAACACTAACCCCCTAACAACAAACAACCCTAAACCCCTAACATCAAAGAACACTAACACCCTAACAACAAACAACCCTAACCCCCTAACAACAAACACTAACCCCCAAACAACAAACAACCCTAACCCCTAAAAACCAAAAACACTAACCCACTAAAAACAAACAACCCTAAACCTCTAACAACAAACAACCCTAACACCCTAACAACAAACAACACTAACCCCCTAACAACAAACAACCCTAAACCCCTAACATCAAACAACACTAACCCCCTAACAACACAAAACACTAACACCCTAACAACAAACAACACTAACACCCTAACAACAAACAACCCTAAACACCTAACATCAAAGAACACTAACACCCTAACAACAAACAACCCTAACTCCCTAACAACAAACACTAACCCCCAAACAACAAACAACCCTAACCCCTAAAAACCAAAAAGTCTAACCCACTAACAACAAACAACCCTAACCCACTAACAACAAACAACCCTAACACCCTAACAACAAACAACACTTACCCCCTAACAACAAACTACCGTAAACCCCTAACATCAAACAACACTAACCCCCTAACAACACAAAACACTAACACCCTAACAACAAACAACCCTAACCCCCTAACAACAAACAACACTAACCCCCTAACAACAAACAACCCTAAACCCCTAACATCAAACAACACTAACCCCCTAACAACACAAAACCCTAACACCCTAACAACAAACAACACTAACACCCTAACAACAAACAACACTAACTCCCTAACAACAAACAACCCTAAACCCCTAACAACAAACAACACTAACCCTCTAACAACAAACAACCCTAAACCCCTAACATCAAAGAACACTAACACCCTAACAAAAAACAACCCTAACCCCCTAACGACACACACTCACCTCCAAACAAACAACCCTAACCCCTAAAAACCAAAAACATTAACCCACTAACAACAAACAACCCTAATCCACTAACAACGAACAACCCTAACACCCTAACAACAAACAACCCTAAACCCCTAACATCAAACAACACTAACCGCCTAACAACAGAAACCACTAAACCCCAAGAAGAAACAACCCTAAACCCCTAACAACAAACACTAACCCCCTAACAACAAACAACACTGAACCCCTAACAAGAAAATACCCTAACCCCGTAACAACAAACAACACTAAACCGTAACAACAAACAAACCTACCCCCCAAACAACAAACAACCCTAAACCCCAAACAACAAACAACCCTAACCCCTTAACAACAAACAATCCTAACCCCCCGAACAACCAACAACACTAACCCCCTAACCACAATAAACACTAACACCCTAACAACAAAAACCACTAAACCCCAACAAGAAACAACCCTAAACCCCTAACAACAAACAACACTAACCCCCTAACAAAAAACAACCCTAACCAAACAACAAAAAACCCTAACCCACCAACAACAAACAACACTAACACCCTAACAACAAACAACCCTAACTCCCTAACAACAAACAACACAAACACCCTAACAACAAACAACCCTAACCCCCTAACAACAAACAACACTAACCCCCTAACAACAAACAACCCTAAACCCCTAACATCAAACAACACTAACCCCCTCACAACACAAAACACTAACACCCTAACAACAAACAACACTAATACCCTAACAACAAAAACCCCTAAACCCCAACAAGAAACAACCCAAAACCCCTAACAACAAACACTAACCCCCTATCAAAAAACAACACTAAACCCCGAATAAGAAACTACCCTAACCCCGTAACAACAAACAACACTAACCCCGTAACAAGAAACAACCCTAACCCCCTAACAACGAACAACACTAACCCCCTAACAACAAACAACCCTAAACCCCTAACATCAAAGAACACTAACACCCTAACAACAAACAACCCTAACCCCCTAACAACAAACACTAACCCCCAAACAACAAACAACCCTAACCCCTAAAAACCAAAAACACTAACCCACTAAAAACAAACAACCCTAAACCTCTAACAACAAACAACCCTAACACCCTAACAACAAACAACACTAACCCCCTAACAACAAACAACCCTAAACCCCTAACATCAAACAACACTAACCCCCTAACAACACAAAACACTAACACCCTAACAACAAACAACACTAACACCCTAACAACAAACAACCCTAACCCCTAACAACAAACAACACTAACCCCCTAACAACAAACAACCCTAAACACCTAACATCAAAGAACACTAACACCGTAACAACAAACAACCCTAACGCCCTAACAACAAACACTAACCCCCAAACAAAAAACAACCCTAACCCCTAAAAACCAAAAAGTCTAACCCACTAACAACAAACAACCCTAACCCACTAACAACAAACAACCCTACCACCCTAACAACAAACAACACTTACCCCCTAACAACAAACTACCGTAAACCCCTAACATCAAACAACACTAACCCCCTAACAACACAAAACACTAACACCCTAACAACAAACAACCTTAACCCCCTAACAACAAACAACACTAACCCCCTAACAACAAACAACCCTAAACTCCTAACAACAAACAACACTAACCCCCTAACAAAAAACAACCCTAACCAAACAACAAAAAACCCTAACCCACTAACAACAAACAACACTAACACCCTAACAACAAACAACCCTAACTCCCTAACAACAACACTAACACCCTAACAACAAACAACCCTAAACCCCTAACAACAAACACTAATCCCCTAACAAAAAACAACACTAAACCCCGAACAAGAAACTACCGTAACCCCTTAACAACAAACAACACTAACCCCGTAACAAGAAACAACCCCAACCCCCTAACAACGAACAACACTAACCCCTTAACAACAAACAACCCTAAACCCCTAACATCAAAGAACACTAACACCCTAACAACAAACAACCCTAACCCCCTAACAACAAACACTAACCCCCAAACAACAAACAACCCTAACCCCTAAAAACCAAAAAAACTAACCCACTAACAACAAACAACCCTAACCCACTAACAACAAACAACCCTAACACCCTAACAACAAACAACACTAACCCCCTAACAACAAACAACACTTACTCCCTAACATCAAACAACACTAACCCCCTAACAACACAAAACACTAACACCCTAACAACAAACAACACTAACACCCTAACAACAGAAACCACTAAACCCCAACAAGAAACAACCCTAAACCCCTAACAAAAAACACTAACCCCCTAACAACAAACAACACTGAACCCCTAACAAGAAAATACCCTAACCCCGTAACAACAAACAACACTACACCGTAACAACAAACAACCCTAACCCCCAAACAACAAACAACCCTAAACCCCAAACAACAAACAACCCTAACCCCTTAAGAACAAACAATGCTAACCCCCCCGAACAACCAACAACACTAACCCCCTAACCACAATGAACACTAACACCCTAACAACAAAAACCACTAAACCCCAACAAGAAACAACCCTAAACCCCTAACAACGAACAACACTAACCCCCTAACAAGAAACAACCCTAACCAAACAACAAAAAACCCTAACCCACCAACAACAAACAACACTAACACCTTAACAACAAACAACCCTAACTCCCTAACAACAAACAACACTAACACCCTAACAACAAACAACCCTAACCCCCTAACAACAAACAACACTAACACCCTGACAACAAACAACCCTAACCCCCTAACAACAAACAATACTAACCCCCTAACAACAAACAACCCTAAACCCCTAACATCAAACAACACTAACCCCCTCACAACACAAAACACTAACACCCTAACAAGAAACAATACTAACACCCTAACAACAAAAACCCCTAAACCCCAACAAGAAACAACCCTAAACCCCTAACAACAAACACTAACCCCCTAACAAAAAACAACACTAAACCCCGAACAAGAAACTACCCTAACCCCGTAACAACAAACAACACTAACACCCTAACAACAAAAACCACTAAACCCCAACAAGAAACAACCCTAAACCCCTAACAACAAACAACACTAACCACCTAACAACAAACAATCCTAACCAAACAACAAAAAACCCTAACCGACTAACAACAAACAACACTAACACCCTAACAACAAACAACCCTAACCCCCTAACAACAAACAACACTAACACCCTAACAACAAACAACCCTAACCCCCTAACAACAAACAACACTAACCCCCTAACAACAAACAACCCTAAACCCCTAACATCAAAGAACACTAACACCCTAACAACAAACAACCCTAACCCCCTAACAACAAACACTAACCCCCAAACAACAAACAACCCTAACCCCTAAAAACAAAAACACTAACCCACTAACAAGAAGCAAACCTAACCCACTAACAAGAAACAACCCTAACACCCTAACAACAAACACTAACCCCCTAACAACAAACAACACTGAACCCCTAACAAGAAAATACCCTAACCCCGTAACAACAAACAACACTAAACCGTAACAACAAACAAACTTAACCCCCAAACAACAAACAACCCTAAACCCCAAACAACAAACAACCCTAACCCCTTAACAACAAACAATCCTAACCCCCCGAACAACCAACAACACTAACCCCCTAACCACAATAAACACTAACACCCTAACAACAAAAACCACGAAACCCCAATAAGAAACAGCCCTAAACCCCTAACAACAAACAACACTAACCCCCTAACAACGAACAACACTAACCCCCTAACAACAAACAACACTAAACCCCTAACATCAAAGAACACTAACACCCTAACAACAAACAACCCTAACCCCCTAACAACAAACACTAACCCCCAAACAACAAACAACCCTAACCCCTAAAAACCAAAAACACTAACCCACTAACAACAAACAACCCTAAACCACTAACAACAAACAACCCTTACACCCTAACAACAAACAACACTAACCCCCTAACAACAAACAACCCTAAACCCCTAACATCAAACAACACTAACCCCCTAACAACACAAAACACTAACACCGTCACAACAAACAACACTAACACCCTAACAACAAAAACCACTAAACCCCAACAAGAAACAACCCTAAACCCCTAACAACAAACAACACTAACCACCTAACAACAAACAATCCTAACCAAACAACAAAAAACCCTAACCCACTAACAACAAACAACACTAACACCCTAACAACAAACAACCCTAACCCCCTAACAACAAACAACACTAACACCCTAACAACAAACAACCCTAACCCCCTAACAACAAACAACACTAACCCCCTAACAACAAACAACCCTAAACCCCTAACATCAAAGAACACTAACACCCTAACAACAAACAACCCTAACCCCCTAACAACAAACACTAACCCCCAAACAACAAACAACCCTAACCCCTAAAAACAAAAACACTAACCCACTAACAACAAACAACCCTAACCCACTAACAAGAAACAACCCTAACACCCTAACAACAAACACTAACCCCCTAACAACAAACAACACTGAACCCCTAACAAGAAAATACCCTAACCCCGTAACAACAAACAACACTAAACCGTAACAACAAACAAACCTAACCCCCAAACAACAAACAACCCTAAACCCCAAACAACAAACAACCCTAACCCCTTAACAACAAACAATCCTAACCCCCCGAACAACCAACAACACTAACCCCCTAACCACAATAAACACTAACACCCTAACAACAAAAACCACTAAACCCCAACAAGAAACAACCCTAAACCCCTAACAACAAACAACACTAACCCCCTAACAAAAAACAACCCTAACCAAACAACAAAAAACCCTAACCCACCAACAGCAAACAACACTAACACCCTAACAACAAACAACCCTAACTCCCTAACAACAAACAACACAAACACCCTAACAACAAACAACCCTAACCCCCTAACAACAAACAACACTAACCCCCTAACAACAAACAACCCTAAACCCCTAACATCAAACAACACTAACCCCCTAACAACACAAAACACTAACACCCTAACAACAAACAACACTAATACCCTAACAACAAAAACCCCTAAACCCCAACTAGAAACAACCCAAAACCCCTAACAACAAACACTAACCCCCTATCAAAAAACAACACTAAACCCCGAACAAGAAACTACCCTAACCCCGTAACAACAAACAACACTAACCCCGTAACAAGAAACAACCCTAACTCCCTAACAACGAACAACACTAACCCCCTAACAACAAACAACCCTAAACCCCTAACATCAAAGAACACTACCACCCTAACAACAAACAACCCTAACCCCCTAACAACAAACACTAACCCCCAAACAACAAACAACCCTAACCCCTAAAAACCAAAAACACTAACCCACTAAAAACAAACAACCCTAAACCTCTAACAACAAACAACCCTAACACCCTAACAACAAACAACACTAACCCCCTAACAACAAACAACCCTAAACCCCTAACATCAAACAACACTAACCCCCTAACAACACAAAACACTAACACCCTAACAACAAACAACACTAACACCCTAACAGCAAACAACCCTAACCCCTAACATCAAACAACACTAACCCCCTAACAACACAAAACCCTAACACCCTAACAACAAACAACACTAACACCCTAACAACAAACAACACTAACTCCCTAACAACAAACAACCCTAAACCCCTAACAACAAACAACACTAACCCTCTAACAACAAACAACCCTAAACCCCTAACATCAAAGAACACTAACACCCTAACAAAAAACAACCCTAACCCCCTAACGACACACACTCACCTCCAAACAAACAACCCTAACCCCTAAAAACCAAAAACATTAACCCACTAACAACAAACAACCCTAATCCACTAACAACGAACAACCCTAACACCCTAACAACAAACAACCCTAAACCCCTAACATCAAACAACACTAACCGCCTAACAACAGAAACCACTAAACCCCAACAAGAAACAACCCTAAACCCCTAACAACAAACACTAACCCCCTAACAACAAACAACACTGAACCCCTAACAAGAAAATACCCTAACCCCGTAACAACAAACAACACTAAACCGTAACAACAAACAACCCTAACCCCCAAACAACAAACAACCATAAACCCCAAACAACAAACAACCCTAACCCCTTAACAACAAACAATCCTAACCCCACGAACAACCAACAACACTAACCCCCTAACCACAATAAACACTAACACCCTAACAACAAAAACCACTAAACCCCAACAAGAAACAACCCTAAACCCCTAACAACAAACAACACTAACCCCCTAACAAAAAACAACCCTAACCCCCTAACAACAAACAACACTAACACCCTAACAACAAACAACCCTAACCCCCTAACAACAAACAACACTAACACCCTAACAACAAACAACCCTAACCCCCTAACAACAAACAACACTAACCCCCTAACAACAAACAACCCTAAACCCCTAACATCAAAGAACACTAACACCCTAACAACAAACAACCCTAACCCCCTAACAACAAACACTAACCCCCAAACAACAAACAACCCTAACCCCTAAAAACAAAAACACTAACCCACTAACAACAAACAACCCTAACCCACTAACAAGAAACAACCCTAACACCCTAACAACAAACACTAACCCCCTAACAACAAACAACACTGAACCCCTAACAAGAAAATACCCTAACCCCGTAACAACAAACAACACTAAACCGTAACAACAAACAAACCTAACCCCCAAACAACAAACAACCCTAAACCCCAAACAACAAACAACCCTAACCCCTTAACAACAAACAATCCTAACCCCCCGAACAACCAACAACACTAACCCCCTAACCACAATAAACACTAACACCCTAACAACAAAAACCACTAAACCCCAACAAGAAACAACCCTAAACCCCTAACAACAAACAACACTAACCCCCTAACAAAAAACAACCCTAACCAAACAACAAAAAACCCTAACCCACCAACAACAAACAACACTAACACCCTAACAACAAACAACCCTAACTCCCTAACAACAAACAACACAAACACCCTAACAACAAACAACCCTAACCCCCTAACAACAAACAACACTAACCCCCTAACAACAAACAACCCTAAACCCCTAACATCAAACAACACTAACCCCCTAACAACACAAAACACTAACACCCTAACAACAAACAACACTAATACCCTAACAACAAAAACCCCTAAACCCCAACTAGAAACAACCCAAAACCCCTAACAACAAACACTAACCCCCTATCAAAAAACAACACTAAACCCCGAACAAGAAACTACCCTAACCCCGTAACAACAAACAACACTAACCCCGTAACAAGAAACAACCCTAACCCCCTAACAACGAACAACACTAACCCCCTAACAACAAACAACCCTAAACCCCTAACATCAAAGAACACTAACACCCTAACAACAAACAACCCTAACCCCCTAACAACAAACACTAACCCCCAAACAACAAACAACCCTAACCCCTAAAAACCAAAAACACTAACCCACTAAAAACAAACAACCCTAAACCTCTAACAACAAACAAACCTAACACCCTAACAACAAACAACACTAACCCCCTAACAACAAACAACCCTAAACCCCTAACATCAAACAACACTAACCCCCTAACAACACAAAACACTAACACCCTAACAACAAACAACACTAACACCCTAACAACAAACAACCCTAACCCCTAACAACAAACAACACTAACCACCTAACAACAAACAACCCTAAACACCTAACATCAAAGAACACTAACACCCTAACAACAAACAACCCTAACGCCCTAACAACAAACACTAACCCCCAAACAACAAACAACCCTAACCCCTAAAAACCAAAAAGTCTAACCCACTAACAACAAACAACCCTAACCCACTAACAACAAACAACCCTAACACCCTAACAACAAACAACACTTACCCCCTAACAACAAACTACCGTAAACCCCTAACATCAAACAACACTAAACCCCTAACAACACAAAACACTAACACCCTAACAACAAACAACCCTAACCCCCTAACAACAAAGAACACTAACCCCCTAACAACAAACATCTCTAAACCCCTAACATCAAACAACACTAACCCCCTAACAACACAAAACCCTAACACCCTAACAACAAACAACACTAACACCCTAACAACAAACAACACTAACTCCCTAACAACAAACAACCCTAAACCCCTAACAACAAACAACACTAACCCTCTAACAACAAACAACCCTAAACCCCTAACATCAAAGAACACTAACACCCTAACAAAAAACAACCCTAACCCCCTAACGACACACACTCACCTCCAAACAAACAACCCTAACCCCTAAAAACCAAAAACATTAACCCACTAACAACAAACAACCCTAATCCACTAACAACGAACAACCCTAACACCCTAACAACAAACAACCCTAAACCCCTAACATCAAACAACACTAACCGCCTAACAACAGAAACCACTAAACCCCAACAAGAAACAACCCTAAACCCCTAAAAACAAACACTAACCCCCTAACAACAAACAACACTGAACCCCTAACAAGAAAATACCCTAACCCCGTAACAACAAACAACACTAAACCGTAACAACAAACAACCCTAACCCCCAAACAACAAACAACCATAAACCCCAAACAACAAACAACCCTAACCCCTTAACAACAAACAATCCTAACCCCACGAACAACCAACAACACTAACCCCCTAACCACAATAAACACTAACACCCTAACAACAAAAACCACTAAACCCCAACAAGAAACAACCCTAAACCCCTAACAACAAACAACACTAACCCCCTAACAAAAAACAACCCTAACCCCCTAACAACAAACAACACTAACACCCTAACAACAAACAACCCTAACCCCCTAACAACAAACAACACTAACACCCTAACAACAAACAACCCTAACCCCCTAACAACAAACAACACTAACCCCCTAACAACAAACAACCCTAAACCCCTAACATCAAAGAACACTAACACCCTAACAACAAACAACTCTAACCCCCTAACAACAAACACTAACCCCCAAACAACAAACAACCCTAACCCCTAAAAACAAAAACACTAACCCACTAACAACAAACAACCCTAACTCACTAACAAGAAACAACCCTAACACCCTAACAACAAACACTAACCCCCTAACAACAAACAACACTGAACCCCTAACAAGAAAATACCCTAACCCCGTAACAACAAACAACACTAAACCGTAACAACAAACAAACCTAACCCCCAAACAACAAACAACCCTAAACCCCAAACAACAAACAACCCTAACCCCTTAACAACAAACAATCCTAACCCCCCGAACAACCAACAACACTAACCCCCTAACCACAATAAACACTAACACCCTAACAACAAAAACCACTAAACCCCAACAAGAAACAACCCTAAACCCCTAACAACAAACAACACTAACCCCCTAACAAAAAACAACCCTAACCAAACAACAAAAAACCCTAACCCACCAACAACAAACAACACTAACACCCTAACAACAAACAACCCTAACTCCCTAACAACAAACAACACAAACACCCTAACAACAAACAACCCTAACCCCCTAACAACAAACAACACTAACCCCCTAACAACAAACAACCCTAAACCCCTAACATCAAACAACACTAACCCCCTAACAACACAAAACACTAACACCCTAACAACAAACAACACTAATACAATAACAACAAAAACGCCTAAACCCCAACAAGAAACAACCCAAAACCCCTAACAACAAACACTAACCCCCTATCAAAAAACAACACTAAACCCCGAACAAGAAACTACCCTAACCCCGTAACAACAAACAACACTAACCCCGTAACAAGAAACAACCCCAACCCCCTAACAACGAACAACACTAACCCCCTAACAACAAACAACCCTAAACCCCTAACATCAAAGAACACTAACACCCTAACAACAAACAACCCTAACCCCCTAACAACAAACACTAACCCCCAAACAACAAACAACCCTAACCCCTAAAAACCAAAAACACTAACCCACTAAAAACAAACAACCCTAAACCTCTAACAACAAACAACCCTAACACCCAAACAACAAACAACACTAACCCCCTAACAACAAACAACCCTAAACCCCTAACATCAAACAACACTAACCCCCTAACAACACAAAACACTAACACCCTAACAACAAACAACACTAACACCCTAACAACAAACAACCCTAACCCCTAACAACAAACAACACTAACCACCTAACAACAAACAACCCTAAACACCTAACATCAAAGAACACTAACACCCTAACAACAAACAACCCTAACGCCCTAACAACAAACACTAACCCCCAAACAACAAACAACCCTAACCCCTAAAAACCAAAAAGTCTAACCCACTAACAACAAACAACCCTAACCCACTAACAACAAACAACCCTAACACCCTAACAACAAACAACACTTACCCCCTAACAACAAACTACCGTAAACCCCTAACATCAAACAACACTAACCCCCTAACAACACAAAACACTAACACCCTAACAACAAACAACCCTAACCCCCTAACAACAAACAACACTAACCCCCTAACAACAAACAACCCTAAACCCCTAACATCAAACAACACTAACCCCCTAACAACACAAAACCCTAACACCCTAACAACAAACAACACTAACACCCTAACAACAAACAACACTAACTCCCTAACAACAAACAACCCTAAACCCCTAACAACAAACAACACTAACCCTCTAACAACAAACAACCCTAAACCCCTAACATCAAAGAACACTAACACCCTAACAAAAAACAACCCTAACCCCCTAACGACACACACTCACCTCCAAACAAACAACCCTAACCCCTAAAAACCAAAAACATTAACCCACTAACAACAAACAACCCTAATCCACTAACAACGAACAACCCTAACACCCTAACAACAAACAACCCTAAACCCCTAACATCAAACAACACTAACCGCCTAACAACAGAAACCACTAAACCCCAACAAGAAACAACCCTAAACCCCTAACAACAAACACTAACCCCCTAACAACAAACAACACTGAACCCCTAACAAGAAAATACCCTAACCCCGTAACAACAAACAACACTAAACCGTAACAACAAACAACCCTAACCGCCAAACAACAAACAACCATAAACCCCAAACAACAAACAACCCTAACCCCTTAACAACAAACAATCCTAACCCCAGGAACAACCAACAACACTAACCCCCTAACCACAATAAACACTAACACCCTAACAACAAAAACCACTAAACCCCAACAACAAACAACCCTAACCCCCTAACAACAAACAACACTAACACCCTAACAACAAACAACCCTAACCCCCTAACAACAAACAACACTAACCCCCTAACAACAAACAACCCTAAACCCCTAACATCAAAGAACACTAACACCCTAACAACAAACAACCCTAACCCCCTAACAACAAACACTAACCCCCAAACAACAAACAACCCTAACCCCTAAAAACAAAAACACTAACCCACTAACAACAAACAACCCTAACCCACTAACAAGAAACAACCCTAACACCCTAACAACAAACACTAACCCCCTAACAACAAACAACACTGAACCCCTAACAAGAAAATACCCTAACCCCGTAACAACAAACAACACTAAACCGTAACAACAAACAAACCTAACCCCCAAACAACAAACAACCCTAAACCCCAAACAACAAACAACCCGAACCCCTTAACAACAAACAATCCTAACCCCCCGAACAACCAACAACACTAACCCCCTAACCACAATAAACACTAACACCCTAACAACAAAAACCACTAAACCCCAACAAGAAACAACCCTAAACCCCTAACAACAAACAACACTAACCCCCTAACAAAAAACAACCCTAACCAAACAACAAAAAACCCTAACCCACCAACAACAAACAACACTAACACCCTAACAACAAACAACCCTAACTCCCTAACAACAAACAACACAAACACCCTAACAACAAACAACCCTAACCCCCTAACAACAAACAACACTTACCCCCTAACAACAAACAACCCTAAACCCCTAACATCAAACAACACTAACCCCCTAACAACACAAAACACTAACACCCTAACAACAAACAACACTAATACCCTAACAACAAAAACCCCTAAACCCCAACAAGAAACAACCCAAAACCCCTAACAACAAACACTAACCCCCTATCAAAAAACAACACTAAACCCCGAACAAGAAACTACCCTAACCCCGTAACAACAAACAACACTAACCCCGTAACAAGAAACAACCCTAACCCCCTAACAACGAACAACACTAACCCCCTAACAACAAACAACCCTAAACCCCTAACATCAAAGAACACTAACACCCTAACAACAAACAACCCTAACCCCCTAACAACAAACACTAACCCCCAAACAACAAACAACCCTAACCCCTAAAAACAAAAACACTAACCCACTAAAAACAAACAACCCTAAACCTCTAACAACAAACAACCCTAACACCCTAACAACAAACAACACTAACCCCCTAACAACAAACAACCCTAAACCCCTAACATCAAACAACACTAACCCCCTAACAACACAAAACACTAACACCCTAACAACAAAAAACACTAACCCCCTAACAACAAACAACCCTAAACACCTAACATCAAAGAACACTAACACCCTAACAACAAACAACCCTAACGCCCTAACAACAAACACTAACCCCCAAACAACAAACAACCCTAACCCCTAAAAACCAAAAAGTCTAACCCACTAACAACAAACAACCCTAACCCACTAACAACAAACAACCCTAACACCCTAACAACAAACAACACTTACCCCCTAACAACAAACTACCGTAAACCCCTAACATCAAACAACACTAACCCCCTAACAACACAAAACACTAACACCCTAACAACAAACAACCCTAACCCCCTAACAACAAACAACACTAACCCCCTAACAACAAACAACCCTAAACCCCTAACATCAAACAACACTAACCCCCTAACAACACAAAACCCTAACACCCTAACAACAAACAACACTAACACCCTAACAACAAACAACACTAACTCCCTAACAACAAACAACCCTAAACCCCTAACAACAAACAACACTAACCCTCTAACAACAAACAACCCTAAACCCCTAACATCAAAGAACACTAACACCCTAACAAAAAAGAACCCTAACCCCCTAACGACACACACTCACCTCCAAACAAACAACCCTAACCCCTAAAAACCAAAAACATTAACCCACTAACAACAAACAACCCTAATCCACTAACAACGAACAACCCTAACACCCTAACAACAAACAACCCTAAACCCCTAACATCAAACAACACTAACCGCCTAACAACAGAAACCACTAAACCCCAACAAGAAACAACCCTAAACCCCTAACAACAAACACTAACCCCCTAACAACAAACAACACTGAACCCCTAACAAGAAAATACCCTAACCCCGTAACAACAAACAACACTAAACCGTAACAACAAAAAACCCTAACCCCCAAACAACAAACAACCATGAACCCCAAACAACAAACAACCCTAACCCCTTAACAACAAACAATCCTAACCCCACGAACAACCAAAAACACTAACCCCCTAACCACAATAAACACTAACACCCTAACAACAAAAACCACTAAACCCCAACAACAAACAACCCTAACCCCCTAACAACAAACAACACTAACACCCTAACAACAAACAACCCTAACCCCCTAACAACAAACAACACTAACCCCCTAACAACAAACAACCCTAAACCCCTAACATCAAAGAACACTAACACCCTAACAACAAACAACCCTAACCCCCTAACAACAAACACTAACCCCCAAACAACAAACAACCCTAACCCCTAAAAACAAAAACACTAACCCACTAACAACAAACAACCCTAACCCACTAACAAGAAACAACCCTAACACCCTAACAACAAACACTAACCCCCTAACAACAAACAACACTGAACCCCTAACAAGAAAATACCCTAACCCCGTAACAACAAACAACACTAAACCGTAACAACAAACAAACCTAACCCCCAAACAACAAACAACCCTAAACCCCAAACAACAAACAACCCTAACCCCTTAACAACAAACAATCCTAACCCCCCGAACAACCAACAACACTAACCCCCTAACCACAATGAACACTAACACCCTAACAACAAAAACCACTAAACCCCAAGAAACAACCCTAAACCCCTAACAACAAACAACACTAACCCCCTAACAAAAAACAACCCTAACCAAACAACAAAAAACCCTAACCCACCAACAACAAACAACACTAACACCCTAACAACAAACAACCCTAACTCCCTAACAACAAACAACACAAACACCCTAACAACAAACAACCCTAACCCCCTAACAACAAACAACACTAACCCCCTAACAACAAACAACCCTAAACCCCTAACATCAAACAACACTAACCCCCTAACAACACAAAACACTAACACCCTAACAACAAACAACACTAATACCCTAACAACAAAAACCCCTAAACCCCAACAAGAAACAACCCAAAACCCCTAACAACAAACACTAACCGCCTATCAAAAAACAACACTAAACCCCGAACAAGAAACTACCCTAACCCCGTAACAACAAACAACACTAACCCCGTAACAAGAAACAACCCTAACCCCCTAACAACGAACAACACTAACCCCCTAACAACAAACAACCCTAAACCCCTAACATCAAAGAACACTAACACCCTAACAACAAACAACCCTAACGCCCTAACAACAAACACTAACCCCCAAACAACAAACAACCCTAACCCCTAAAAACCAAAAACACTAACCCACTAAAAACAAACAACCCTAAACCTCTAACAACAAACAACCCTAACACCCTAACAACAAACAACACTAACCCCCTAACAACAAACAACCCTAAACCCCTAACATCAAACAACACTAACCCCCTAACAACACAAAACACTAACACCCTAACAACAAACAACACTAACACCCTAACAACAAACAACCCTAACCCCTAACAACAAACAACACTAACCCCCTAACAACAAACAACCCTAAACACCTAACATCAAAGAACACTAACACCCTAACAACAAACAACCCTAACGCCCTAACAACAAACACTAACCCCCAAACAACAAACAACCCTAACCCCTAAAAACCAAAAAGTCTAACCCACTAACAACAAACAACCCTAACCCACTAACAACAAACAACCCTAACACCCTAACAACAAACAACACTTACCCCCTAACAACAAACTACCGTAAACCCCTAACATCAAACAACACTAACCCCCTAACAACACAAAACACTAACACCCTAACAACAAACAACCCTAACCCCCTAACAACAAACAACACTAACCCCCTAACAACAAACAACCCTAAACCCCTAACATCAAACAACACTAACCCCCTAACAACACAAAACCCTAACACCCTAACAACAAACAACCCTAAACCCCTAACAACAAACAACACTAACCCTCTAACAACAAACAACCCTAAACCCCTAACATCAAAGAACACTAACACCCTAACAAAAAACAACCCTAACCCCCTAACGACACACACTCACCTCCAAACAAACAACCCTAACCCCTAAAAACCAAAAACATTAACCCACTAACAACAAACAACCCTAATCCACTAACAACGAACAACCCTAACACCCTAACAACAAACAACCCTAAACCCCTAACATCAAACAACACTAACCGCCTAACAACAGAAACCACTAAACCCCAACAAGAAACAACCCTAAACCCCTAACAACAAACACTAACCCCCTAACAACAAACAACACTGAACCCCTAACAAGAAAATACCCTAACCCCGTAACAACAAACAACACTAAACCGTAACAACAAACAACCCTAACCCCCAAACAACAAACAACCATAAACCCCAAACAACAAACAACCCTAACCCCTTAACAACAAACAATCCTAACCCCACGAACAACCAACAACACTAACCCCCTAACCACAATAAACACTAACACCCTAACAACAAAAACCACTAAACCCCAACAAGAAACAACCCTAAACCCCTAACAACAAACAACACTAACCCCCTAACAAAAAACAACCCTAACCCCCTAACAACAAACAACACTAACACCCTAACAACAAACAACCCTAACCCCCTAACAACAAACAACACTAACACCCTAACAACAAACAACCCTAACCCCCTAACAACAAACAACACTAACCCCCTAACAACAAACAACCCTAAACCCCTAACATCAAAGAACACTAACACCCTAACAACAAACAACCCTAACCCCCTAACAACAAACACTAACCCCCAAACAACAAACAACCCTAACCCCTAAAAACAAAAACACTAACCCACTAACAACAAACAACCCTAACCCACTAACAAGAAACAACCCTAACACCCTAACAACAAACACTAACCCCCTAACAACAAACAACACTGAACCCCTAACAAGAAAATACCCTAACCCCGTAACAACAAACAACACTAAACCGTAACAACAAACAAACCTAACCCCCAAACAACAAACAACCCTAAACCCCAAACAACAAACAACCCTAACCCCTTAACAACAAACAATCCTAACCCCACGAACAACCAACAACACTAACCCCCTAACCACAATAAACACTAACACCCTAACAACAAAAACCACTAAACCCCAACAAGAAACAAACCTAAACCCCTAACAACAAACAACACTAACCCCCTAACAAAAAACAACCCTAACCAAACAACAAAAAACCCTAACCCACCAACAACAAACAACACTAACACCCTAACAACAAACAACCCTAACTCCCTAACAACAAACAACACAAACACCCTAACAACAAACAACCCTAACCCCCTAACAACAAACAACACTAACCCCCTAACAACAAACAACCCTAAACCCCTAACATCAAAGAACACTAACACCTAACAACACAAAACCCTAACACCCTAACAACAAATCACACTAACACCCTAACAACAAACAACACTAACTCCCTAACAACAAACAACCCTAAACCCCTAACAACAAACAACACTAACCCTCTAACAACAAACAACCCTAAACCCCTAACATCAAAGAACACTAACACCCTAACAAAAAACAACCCTAACCCCCTAACGACACACACTCACCTCCAAACAAACAACCCTAACCCCTAAAAACCAAAAACATTAACCCACTAACAACAAACAACCCTAATCCACTAACAACGAACAACCCTAACACCCTAACAACAAACAACCCTAAACCCCTAACATCAAACAACACTAACCGCCTAACAACAGAAACCACTAAACCCCAACAAGAAACAACCCTAAACCCCTAACAACAAACACTAACCCCCTAACAACAAACAACACTGAACCCCTAACAAGAAAATACCCTAACCCCGTAACAACAAACAACACTAAACCGTAACAACAAACAACCCTAACCCCCAAACAACAAACAACCATAAACCCCAAACAACAAACAACCCTAACCCCTTAACAACAAACAATCCTAACCCCACGAACAACCAACAACACTAACCCCCTAACCACAATAAACACTAACACCCTAACAACAAAAACCACTAAACCCCAACAACAAACAACCCTAACCCCCTAACAACAAACAACACTAACACCCTAACAACAAACAACCCTAACCCCGTAACAACAAACAACACTAACCCCCTAACAACAAACAACCCTAAACCCCTAACATCAAAGAACACTAACACCCTAACAACAAACAACCCTAACCCCCTAACAACAAACACTAACCCCCAAACAACAAACAACCCTAACCCCTAAAAACAAAAACACTAACCCACTAACAACAAACAACCCTAACCCACTAACAAGAAACAACCCTAACACCCTAACAACAAACATTAACCCCCTAACAACAAACAACACTGAACCCCTAACAAGAAAATACCCTAACCCCGTAACAACAAACAACACTAAACCGTAACAACAAACAAACCTAACCCCCAAACAACAAACAACCCTAAACCCCAAACAAAAAACAACCCTAACCCCTTAACAACAAACAATCCTAACCCCCTGAACAACCAACAACACTAACCCCCTAACCACAATAAACACTAACACCCTAACAACAAAAACCACTAAACCCCAACAAGAAACAACCCTAAACCCCTAACAACAAACAACACTAACCCCCTAACAAAAAACAACCCTAAGCAAACAACAAAAAACCCTAACCCACCAACAACAAACAACACTAACACCCTAACAACAAACAACCCTAACTCCCTAACAACAAACAACACAAACACCCTAACAACAAACAACCCTAACCCCCTAACAACAAACAACACTAACCCCCTAACAACAAACAACCCTAAACCCCTAACATCAAACAACACTAACCCCCTAACAACACAAAACACTAACACCCTAACAACAAACAACACTAATACCCTAACAACAAAAACCCCTAAACCCCAACAAGAAACAACCCAAAACCCCTAACAACAAACACTAACCCCCTATCAAAAAACAACACTAAACCCCGAACAAGAAACTACCCTAACCCCGTAACAACAAACAACACTAACCCCGTAACAAGAAACAACCCTAACCCCCTAACAACGAACAACACTAACCCCCTAACAACAAACAACCCTAAACCCCTAACATCAAAGAACACTAACACCCTAACAACAAACAACCCTAACCCCCTAACAACAAACACTAACCCCCAAACAACAAACAACCCTAACCCCTAAAAACCAAAAACACTAACCCACTAAAAACAAACAACCCTAAACCTCTAACAACAAACAACCCTAACACCCTAACAACAAACAACACTAACCCCCTAACAACAAACAACCCTAAACCCCTAACATCAAACAACACTAACCCCCTAACAACACAAAACACTAACACCCTAACAACAAACAACACTAACACCCTAACAACAAACAACCCTAACCCCTAACAACAAACAACACTAACCCCCTAACAACAAACAACCCTAAACACCTAACATCAAAGAACACTAACACCCTAACAACAAACAACCCTAACGCCCTAACAACAAACACTAACCCCCAAACAACAAACAACCCTAACCCCTAAAAACCAAAAAGTCTAACCCACTAACAACAAACAACCCTAACCCACTAACAACAAACAACCCTAACACCCTAACAACAAACAACACTTACCCCCTAACAACAAACTACCGTAAACCCCTAACATCAAACAACACTAACCCCCTAACAACACAAAACACTAACACCCTAACAACAAACAACCCTAACCCCCTAACAACAAACAACACTAACCCCCTAACAACAAACAACCCTAAACCCCTAACATCAAACAACACTAACCCCCTAACAACACAAAACCCTAACACCCTAACAACAAACAACACTAACACCCTAACAACAAACAACACTAACTCCCTAACAACAAACAACCCTAAACCCCTAACAACAAACAACACTAACCCTCTAAAAACAAACAACCCTAAACCCCTAACATCAAAGAACACTAACACCCTAACAAAAAACAACCCTAACCCCCTAACGACACACACTCACCTCCAAACAAACAACCCTAACCCCTAAAAACCAAAAACATTAACCCACTAACAACAAACAACCCTAATCCACTAACAACGAACAACCCTAACACCCTAACAACAAACAACCCTAAACCCCTAACATCAAACAACACTAACCGCCTAACAACAGAAACCACTAAACCCCAACAAGAAACAACCCTAAACCCCTAACAACAAACACTAACCCCCTAACAACAAACAACACTGAACCCCTAACAAGAAAATACCCTAACCCCGTAACAACAAACAACACTAAACCGTAACAACAAACAAAACTAACCCCCAAACAACAAACAACCCTAAACCCCAAACAACAAACAACCCTAACCCCTTAACAACAAACAATCCTAACCCCCCGAACAACCAACAACACTAACCCCCTAACCACAATAAACACTAACACCCTAACAACAAAAACCACTAAACCCCAACAAGAAACAACCCTAAACCCCTAACAACAAACAACACTAACCCCCTAACAAAAAACAACCCTAATCAAACAACAAAAAACCCTAACCCACCAACAACAAACAACACTAACACCCTAACAACAAACAACCCTAACTCCCTAACAACAAACAACACAAACACCCTAACAACAAACAACCCTAACCCCCTAACAACAAACAACACTAACCCCCTAACAACAAACAACCCTAAACCCCTAACATCAAACAACACTAACCCCCTAACAACACAAAACACTAACACCCTAACAACAAACAACACTAATACCCTAACAACAAAAACCCCTAAACCCCAACAAGAAACAACCCAAAACCCCTAACAACAAACACTAACCCCCTATCAAAAAACAACACTAAACCCCGAATAAGAAACTACCCTAACCCCGTAACAACAAACAACACTAACCCCGTAACAAGAAACAACCCTAACCCCCTAACAACGAACAACACTAACCCCCTAACAACAAACAACCCTAAACCCCTAACATCAAAGAACACTAACACCCTAACAACAAACAACCCTAACCCCCTAACAACAAACACTAACCCCCAAACAACAAACAACCCTAACCCCTAAAAACCAAAAACACTAACCCACTAAAAACAAACAACCCTAAACCTCTAACAACAAACAACCCTAACACCCTAACAACAAACAACACTAACCCCCTAACAACAAACAACCCTAAACCCCTAACATCAAACAACACTAACCCCCTAACAACACAAAACACTAACACCCTAACAACAAACAACACTAACACCCTAACAACAAACAACCCTAACCCCTAACAACAAACAACACTAACCCCCTAACAACAAACAACCCTAAACACCTAACATCAAAGAACACTAACACCCTAACAACAAACAACCCTAACGCCCTAACAACAAACACTAACCCCCAAACAACAAACAACCCTAACCCCTAAAAACCAAAAAGTCTAACCCACTAACAACAAACAACCCTAACCCACTAACAACAAACAACCCTACCACCCTAACAACAAACAACACTTACCCCCTAACAACAAACTACCGTAAACCCCTAACATCAAACAACACTAACCCCCTAACAACACAAAACACTAACACCCTAACAACAAACAACCCTAACCCCCTAACAACAAACAACACTAACCCCCTAACAACAAACAACCCTAAACCCCTAACATCAAACAACACTAACCCCCTAACAACACAAAACCCTAACACCCTAACAACAAACAACACTAACACCCTAACAACAAGCAACACTAACTCCCTAACAACAAACAACCCTAAACCCCTAACAACAAACAACACTAACCCTCTAACAACAAACAACCCTAAACCCCTAACATCAAAGAACACTAACACCCTAACAAAAAACAACCCTAACCCCCTAACGACACACACTCACCTCCAAACAAACAACCCTAACCCCTAAAAACAAAAAACATTAACCCACTAACAACAAACAACCCTAATCCACTAACAACGAACAACCCTAACACCCTAACAACAAACAACCCTAAACCCCTAACATCAAACAACACTAACCGCCTAACAACAGAAACCACTAAAACCCAACAAGAAACAACCCTAAACCCCTAACAACAAACACTAACCCCCTAACAACAAACAACACTGAACCCCTAACAAGAAAATACCCTAACCCCGTAACAACAAACAACACTAAACCGTAACAACAAACAACCCTAACCCCCAAACAACAAACAACCATAAACCCCAAACAACAAACAACCCTAACCCCTTAACAACAAACAATCCTAACCCCACGAACAACCAACAACACTAACCCCCTAACCACAATAAACACTAACACCCTAACAACAAAAACCACTAAACCCCAACAAGAAACAACCCTAAACCCCTAACAACAAACAACACTAACCCCCTAACAAAAAACAACCCTAACCCGCTAACAACAAACAACACTAACACCCTAACAACAAACAACCCTAACCCCCTAACAACAAACAACACTAACACCCTAACAACAAACAACCCTAACCCCCTAACAACAAACAACACTAACCCCCTAACAACAAACAACCCTAAACCCCTAACATCAAAGAACACTAACACCCTAACAACAAACAACCCTAACCCCCTAACAACAAACACTAACCCCCAAACAACAAACAACCCTAACCCCTAAAAACAAAAACACTAACCCACTAACAACAAACAACCCTAACCCACTAACAAGAAACAACCCTAACACCCTAACAACAAACACTAACCCCCTAACAACAAACAACACTGAACCCCTAACAAGAAAATACCCTAACCCCGTAACAACAAACAACACTAAACCGTAACAACAAACAAACCTAACCCCCAAACAACAAACAACCCTAAACCCCAAACAACAAACAACCCTAACCCCTTAACAACAAACAATCCTAACCCCACGAACAACCAACAACACTAACCCCCTAACCACAATAAACACTAACACCCTAACAACAAAAACCACTAAACCCCAACAAGAAACAAACCTAAACCCCTAACAACAAACAACACTAACCCCCTAACAAAAAACAACCCTAACCAAACAACAAAAAACCCTAACCCACCAACAACAAACAACACTAACACCCTAACAACAAACAACCCTAACTCCCTAACAACAAACAACACAAACACCCTAACAACAAACAACCCTAACCCCCTAACAACAAACAACACTAACCCCCTAACAACAAACAACCCTAAACCCCTAACATCAAAGAACACTAACACCTAACAACACAAAACCCTAACACCCTAACAACAAACAACACTAACACCCTAACAACAAACAACACTAACTCCCTAACAACAAACAACCCTAAACCCCTAACAACAAACAACACTAACCCTCTAACAACAAACAACCCTAAACCCCTAACATCAAAGAACACTAACACCCTAACAAAAAACAACCCTAACCCCCTAACGACACACACTCACCTCCAAACAAACAACCCTAACCCCTAAAAACCAAAAACATTAACCCACTAACAACAAACAACCCTAATCCACTAACAACGAACAACCCTAACACCCTAACAACAAACAACCCTAAACCCCTAACATCAAACAACACTAACCGCCTAACAACAGAAACCACTAAACCCCAACAAGAAACAACCCTAAACCCCTAACAACAAACACTAACCCCCTAACAACAAACAACACTGAACCCCTAACAAGAAAATACCCTAACCCCGTAACAACAAACAACACTAAACCGTAACAACAAACAACCCTAACCCCCAAACAACAAACAACCATAAACCCCAAACAACAAACAACCCTAACCCCTTAACAACAAACAATCCTAACCCCACGAACAACCAACAACACTAACCCCCTAACCACAATAAACACTAACACCCTAACAACAAAAACCACTAAACCCCAACAACAAACAACCCTAACCCCCTAACAACAAACAACACTAACACCCTAACAACAAACAACCCTAACCCCCTAACAACAAACAACACTAACCCCCTAACAACAAACAACCCTAAACCCCTAACATCAAAGAACACTAACACCCTAACAACAAACAACCCTAACCCCCTAACAACAAACACTAACCCCCAAACAACAAACAACCCTAACCCCTAAAAACAAAAACACTAACCCACTAACAACAAACAACCCTAACCCACTAACAAGAAACAACCCTAACACCCTAACAACAAACACTAACCCCCTAACAACAAACAACACTGAACCCCTAACAAGAAAATAAACTAACCCCGTAACAACAAACAACACTAAACCGTAACAACAAACAAACCTAACCCCCAAACAACAAACAACCCTAAACCCCAAACAACAAACAACCCTAACCCCTTAACAACAAACAATCCTAACCCCCTGAACAACCAACAACACTAACCCCCTAACCACAATAAACACTAACACCCTAACAACAAAAACCACTAAACCCCAACAAGAAACAACCCTAAACCCCTAACAACAAACAACACTAACCCCCTAACAAAAAACAACCCTAACCAAACAACAAAAAACCCTAACCCACCAACAACAAACAACACTAACACCCTAACAACAAACAACCCTAACTCCCTAACAACAAACAACACAAACACCCTAACAACAAACAACCCTAACCCCCTAACAACAAACAACACTAACCCCCTAACAACAAACAACCCTAAACCCCTAACATCAAACAACACTAACCCCCTAACAACACAAAACACTAACACCCTAACAACAAACAACACTAATACCCTAACAACAAAAACCCCTAAACCCCAACAAGAAACAACCCAAAACCCCTAACAACAAACACTAACCCCCTATCAAAAAACAACACTAAACCCCGAACAAGAAACTACCGTAAGCCCGTAACAACAAACAACACTAACCCCGTAACAAGAAACAACCCTAACCCCCTAACAACGAACAACACTAACCCCCTAACAACAAACAACCCTAAACCCCTAACATCAAAGAACACTAACACCCTAACAACAAACAACCCTAACCCCCTAACAACAAACACTAACCCCCAAACAACAAACAACCCTAACCCCTAAAAACCAAAAACACTAACCCACTAAAAACAAACAACCCTAAACCTCTAACAACAAACAACCCTAACACCCTAACAACAAACAACACTAAGCCCCTAACAACAAACAACCCTAAACCCCTAACATCAAACAACACTAACCCCTTAACAACACAAAACACTAACACCCTAACAACAAACAACACTAACACCCTAACAACAAACAACCCTAACCCCTAACAACAAACAACACTAACCCCCTAACAACAAACAACCCTAAACACCTAACATCAAAGAACACTAACACCCTAACAACAAACAACCCTAACGCCCTAACAACAAACACTAACCCCCAAACAACAAACAACCCTAACCCCTAAAAACCAAAAAGTCTAACCCACTAACAACAAACAACCCTAACCCACTAACAACAAACAACCCTAACACCCTAACAACAAACAACACTTACCCCCTAACAACAAACTAACGTAAACCCCTAACATCAAACAACACTAACCCCCTAACAACACAAAACACTAACACCCTAACAACAAACAACCCTAACCCCCTAACAACAAACAACACTAACCCCCTAACAACAAACAACCCTAAACCCCTAACATCAAACAACACTAACCCCCTAACAACACAAAACCCTAACACCCTAACAACAAACAACACTAACACCCTAACAACAAACAACACTAACTCCCTAACAACAAACAACCCTAAACCCCTAACAACAAACAACACTAACCCTCTAAAAACAAACAACCCTAAACCCCTAACATCAAAGAACACTAACACCCTAACAAAAAACAACCCTAACCCCCTAACGACACACACTCACCTCCAAACAAACAACCCTAACCCCTAAAAACCAAAAACATTAACCCACTAACAACAAACAACCCTAATCCACTAACAACGAACAACCCTAACACCCTAACAACAAACAACCCTAAACCCCTAACATCAAACAACACTAACCGCCTAACAACAGAAACGACTAAACCCCAACAAGAAACAACCCTAAACCCCTAACAACAAACACTAACCCCCTAACAACAAACAACACTGAACCCCTAACAAGAAAATACCCTAACCCCGTAACAACAAACAACACTAAACCGTAACAACAAACAAACCTAACCCCCAAACAACAAACAACCCTAAACCCCAAACAACAAACAACCCTAACCCCTTAACAACAAACAATCCTAACCCCCCGAACAACCAACAACACTAACCCCCTAACCACAATAAACACTAACACCCTAACAACAAAAACCACTAAACCCCAACAAGAAACAACCCTAAACCCCTAACAACAAACAACACTAACCCCCTAACAAAAAACAACCCTAACCAAACAACAAAAAACCCTAACCCACCAACAACAAACAACACTAACACCCTAACAACAAACAACCCTAACTCCCTAACAACAAACAACACAAACACCCTAACAACAAACAACCCTAACCCCCTAACAACAAACAACACTAACCCCTTAACAACAAACAACCCTAAACCCCTAACATCAAACAACACTAACCCCCTAACAACACAAAACACTAACACCCTAACAACAAACAACACTAATACCCTAACAACAAAAACCCCTAAACCCCAACAAGAAACAACCCAAAACCCCTAACAACAAACACTAACCCCCTATCAAAAAACAACACTAAACCCCGAATAAGAAACTACCCTAACCCCGTAACAACAAACAACACTAACCCCGTAACAAGAAACAACCCTAACCCCCTAACAACGAACAACACTAACCCCCTAACAACAAACAACCCTAAACCCCTAACATCAAAGAACACTAACACCCTAACAACAAACAACCCTAACCCCCTAACAACAAACACTAACCCCCAAACAACAAACAACCCTAACCCCTAAAAACCAAAAACACTAACCCACTAAAAACAAACAACCCTAAACCTCTAACAACAAACAACCCTAACACCCTAACAACAAACAACACTAACCCCCTAACAACAAACAACCCTAAACCCCTAACATCAAACAACACTAACCCCCTAACAACACAAAACACTAACACCCTAACAACAAACAACACTAACACCCTAACAACAAACAACCCTAACCCCTAACAACAAACAACACTAACCCCCTAACAACAAACAACCCTAAACACCTAACATCAAAGAACACTAGCACCCTAACAACAAACAACCCTAACGCCCTAACAACAAACACTAACCCCCAAACAACAAACAACCCTAACCCCTAAAAACCAAAAAGTCTAACCCACTAACAACAAACAACCCTAACCCACTAACAACAAACAACCCTACCACCCTAACAAGAAACAACACTTACCCCCTAACAACAAACTACCGTAAACCCCTAACATCAAACAACACTAACCCCCTAACAACACAAAACACTAACACCCTAACAACAAACAACCCTAACCCCCTAACAACAAACAACACTAACCCCCTAACAACAAACAACCCTAAACCCCTAACATCAAACAACACTAACCCCCTAACAACACAAAACCCTAACACCCTAACAACAAACAACACTAACACCCTAACAACAAACAACACTAACTCCCTAACAACAAACAACCCTAAACCCCTAACAACAAACAACACTAACCCTCTAACAACAAACAACCCTAAACCCCTAACATCAAAGAACACTAACACCCTAACAAAAAACAACCCTAACCCCCTAACGACACACACTCACCTCCAAACAAACAACCCTAACCCCTAAAAACCAAAAACATTAACCCACTAACAACAAACAACCCTAATCCACTAACAACGAACAACCCTAACACCCTAACAACAAACAACCCTAAACCCCTAACATCAAACAACACTAACCGCCTAACAACAGAAACCACTAAACCCCAACAAGAAACAACCCTAAACCCCTAACAACAAACACTAACCCCCTAACAACAAACAACACTGAACCCCTAACAAGAAAATACCCTAACCCCGTAACAACAAACAACACTAAACCGTAACAACAAACAACCCTAACCCCCAAACAACAAACAACCATAAACCCCAAACAACAAACAACCCTAACCCCTTAACAACAAACAATCCTAACCCCACGAACAACCAACAACACTAACCCCCTAACCACAATAAACACTAACACCCTAACAACAAAAACCACTAAACCCCAACAAGAAACAACCCTAAACCCCTAACAACAAACAACACTAACCCCCTAACAAAAAACAACCCTAACCCCCTAACAACAAACAACACTAACACCCTAACAACAAACAACCCTAACCCCCTAACAACAAACAACACTAACACCCTAACAACAAACAACCCTAACCCCCTAACAACAAACAACACTAACCCCCTAACAACAAACAACCCTAAACCCCTAACATCAAAGAACACTAACACCCTAACAACAAACAACCCTAACCCCCTAACAACAAACACTAACCCCCAAACAACAAACAACCCTAACCCGTAAAACAAAAACACTAACCCACTAACAACAAACAACCCTAAGCCACTAACAAGAAACAACCCTAACACCCTAACAACAAACACTAACCCCCTAACAACAAACAACACTGAACCCCTAACAAGAAAATACCCTAACCCCGTAACAACAAACAACACTAAACCGTAACAACAAACAAACCTAACCCCCAAACAACAAACAACCCTAAACCCCAAACAACAAACAACCCTAACCCCTTAACAACAAACAATCCTAACCCCCCGAACAACCAACAACACTAACCCCCTAACCACAATAAACACTAACACCCTAACAACAAAAACCACTAAACCCCAACAAGAAACAACCCTAAACCCCTAACAACAAACAACACTAACCCCCTAACAAAAAACAACCCTAACCAAACAACAAAAAACCCTAACCCACCAACAACAAACAACACTAATACCCTAACAACAAACAACCCTAACTCCCTAACAACAAACAACACAAACACCCTAACAACAAACAACCCTAACCCCCTAACAACAAACAACACTAACCCCCTAACAACAAACAACCCTAAACCCCTAACATCAAACAACACTAACCCCCTAACAACACAAAACACTAACACCCTAACAACAAACAACACTAATACCCTAACAACAAAAACCCCTAAACCCCAACAAGAAACAACCCAAAACCCCTAACAACAAACACTAACCCCCTATCAAAAAACAACACTAAACCCCGAACAAGAAACTACCCTAACCCCGTAACAACAAACAACACTAACCCCGTAACAAGAAACAACCCTAACCCCCTAACAACGAACAACACTAACCCCCTAACAACAAACAACCCTAAACCCCTAACATCAAAGAACACTAACACCCTAACAACAAACAACCCTAACCCCCTAACAACAAACACTAACCCCCAAACAACAAACAACCCTAACCCCTAAAAACCAAAAACACTAACCCACTAAAAACAAACAACCCTAAACCTCTAACAACAAACAACCCTAACACCCTAACAACAAACAACACTAACCCCCTAACAACAAACAACCCTAAACCCCTAACATCAAACAACACTAACCCCCTAACAACACAAAACACTAACACCCTAACAACAAAAAACACTAACCCCCTAACAACAAACAACCCTAAACACCTAACATCAAAGAACACTAACACCCTAACAACAAACAACCCTAACGCCCTAACAACAAACACTAACCCCCAAACAACAAACAACCCTAACCCCTAAAAACCAAAAAGTCTAACCCACTAACAACAAACAACCCTAACCCACTAACAACAAACAACCCTAACACCCTAACAACAAACAACACTTACCCCCTAACAACAAACTACCGTAAACCCCTAACATCAAACAACACTAACCCCCTAACAACACAAAACACTAACACCCTAACAACAAACATCCCTAACCCCCTAACAACAAACAACACTAACCCCCTAACAACAAACAACCCTAAACCCCTAACATCAAACAACACTAACCCCCTAACAACACAAAACCCTAACACCCTAACAACAAACAACACTAACACCCTAACAACAAACAACACTAACTCCCTAACAACAAACAACCCTAAACCCCTAACAACAAACAACACTAACCCTCTAACAACAAACAACCCTAAACCCCTAACATCAAAGAACACTAACACCCTAACAAAAAACAACCCTAACCCCCTAACGACACACACTCACCTCCAAACAAACAACCCTAACCCCTAAAAACCAAAAACATTAACCCACTAACAACAAACAACCCTAATCCACTAACAACGAACAACCCTAACACCCTAACAACAAACAACCCTAAACCCCTAACATCAAACAACACTAACCGCCTAACAACAGAAACCAGTAAACCCCAACAAGAAACAACCCTAAACCCCTAACAACAAACACTAACCCCCTAACAACAAACAACACTGAACCCCTAACAAGAAAATACCCTAACCCCGTAACAACAAACAACACTAAACCGTAACAACAAACAACCCTAACCCCCAAACAACAAACAACCATAAACCCCAAACAACAAACAACCCTAACCCCTTAACAACAAACAATCCTAACCCCACGAACAACCAACAACACTAACCCCCTAACCACAATAAACACTAACACCCTAACAACAAAAACCACTAAACCCCAACAACAAACAACCCTAACCCCCTAACAACAAACAACACTAACACCCTAACAACAAACAACCCTAACCCCCTAACAACAAACAACACTAACCCCCTAACAACAAACAACCCTAAACCCCTAACATCAAAGAACACTAACACCCTAACAACAAACAACCCTAACCCCCTAACAACAAACACTAACCCCCAAACAACAAACAACCCTAACCCCTAAAAACAAAAACACTAACCCACTAACAACAAACAACCCTAACCCACTAACAAGAAACAACCCTAACACCCTAACAACAAACACTAACCCCCTAACAACAAACAACACTGAACCCCTAACAAGAAAATACCCTAACCCCGTAACAACAAACAACACTAAACCGTAACAACAAACAAACCTAACCCCCAAACAACAAACAACCCTAAACCCCAAACAACAAACAACCCTAACCCCTTAACAACAAACAATCCTAACCCCCCGAACAACCAACAACACTAACCCCCTAACCACAATGAACACTAACACCCTAACAACAAAAACCACTAAACCCCAACAAGAAACAACCCTAAACCCCTAACAACAAACAACACTAACCCCCTAACAAAAAACAACCCTAACCAAACAAAAAAAACCCTAACCCACCAACAACAAACAACACTAACACCTTAACAACAAACAACCCTAACTCCCTAACAACAAACAACACTAACACCCTGACAACAAACAACCCTAACCCCCTAACAACAAACAACACTAACCCCCTAACAACAAACAACCCTAAACCCCTAACATCAAACAACACTAACCCCCTCACAACACAAAACACTAACACCCTAACAAGAAACAACACTAACACCCTAACAACAAAAACCCCTAAACCCCAACAAGAAACAACCCTAAACCCCTAACAACAAACACTAACCCCCTAACAAAAAACAACACTAAACCCCGAACAAGAAACTACCCTAACCCCGTAACAACAAACAACACTAACCCCGTAACAAGAAACAACCCTAACCCCCTAACAACGAACAACACTAACCCCCTAACAACAAACAACACTAAACCCCTAACATCAAAGAACACTAACACCCTAACAACAAACAACCCTAACCCCCTAACAACAAACACTAACCCCCAAACAACAAACAACCCTAACCCCTAAAAACCAAAAACACTAACCCACTAACAACAAACAACCCTAAACCACTAACAACAAACAACCCTAACACCCTAACAACAAACAACACTAACCCCCTAACAACAAACAACCCTAAACCCCTAACATCAAACAACACTAACCCCCTAACAACACAAAACACTAACACCGTAACAACAAACAACACTAACACCCTAACAACAAAAACCACTAAACCCCAACAAGAAACAACCCTAAACCCCTAACAACAAACAACACTAACCACCTAACAACAAACAATCCTAACCAAACAACAAAAAACCCTAACCCACTAACAACAAACAACACTAACACCCTAACAACAAGCAACCCTAACCCCCTAACAACAAACAACACTAAACCCCTAATATCAAAGAACACTAACACCCTAACAACAAACAACCCTAACCCCCTAACAACAAACACTAACCCCCAAACAACAAACAACCCTAACCCCTAAAAACTAAAACACTAACCCACTAACAACAAACAACCCTAACCCACTAACAAGAAACAACCCTAACACCCTAACAACAAACACTAACCCCCTAACAACAAACAACACTGAACCCCTAACAAGAAAATACCCTAAACCCGTAACAACAAACAACACTAAACCGTAACAACAAACAAACCTAACCCCCAAACAACCAACAACCCTAAACCCCAAACAACAAACAACCCTAACCCCTTAACAACAAACAATCCTAACCCCCCGAACAACCAACAACACTAACCCCCTAACCACAATAAACACTAACACCCTAACAACAAAAACCACTAAACCCCAACAAGAAACAACCCTAAACCCCTAACAACAAACAACACTAACCCCCTAACAAAAAACAACCCTAACCAAACAACAAAAAACCCTAACCCACCAACAACAAACAACACTAACACCCTTACAACAAACAACCCTAACTCCCTAACAACAAACAACACAAACACCCTAACAACAAACAACCCTAACCCCCTAACAACAAACAACACTAACCCCCTAACAACAAACAACCCTAAACCCCTAACATCAAACAACACTAACCCCCTAACAACACAAAACACTAACACCCTAACAACAAACAACACTAATACCCTAACAACAAAAACCCCTAAACCCCAACAAGAAACAACCCAAAACCCCTAACAACAAACACTAACCCCCTATCAAAAAACAACACTAAACCCCTAACAAGAAACTACCCTAACCCCGTAACAACAAACAACACTAACCCCGTAACAAGAAACAACCCTAACCCCCTAACAACAAACAACCCTAAACCCCTAACATCAAACAACACTAACACCCTAACAACAAACAACACTAACACCCTAACAACAAACAACCCTAACCCCTAACAACAAACAACACTAACCCCCTAACAACAAACAACCCTAAACACCTAACATCAAAGAACACTAACACCCTAACAACAAACAACCCTAACGCCCTAACAACAAACACTAACCCCCAAACAACAAACAACCCTAACCCCTAAAAACCAAAAAGTCTAACCCACTAACAACAAACAACCCTAACCCACTAACAACAAACAACCCTAACACCCTAACAACAAACAACACTTACCCCCTAACAACAAACTACCGTAAACCCCTAACATCAAACAACACTAACCCCCTAACAACACAAAACACTAACACCCTAACAACAAACAACACTAACACCCTAACAACAGAAACCACTAAACCCCAACAAGAAACAGCCCTAAACCCCTAAAAACAAACAACACTAACCCCCTAACAAAAAACAACCCTAACCAAACTACAAAAAACCCGAACCCACTAACAACAAACAACACTAACACCCTAACAACAAACAACCCTAACTCCCTAACAACAAACACTAACACCCTAACAACAAACAACCCTAAACCCCTAACAACAAACACTAACCCCTAACAAAAAACAACCCTAAACCCCGAACAAGAAACTACCCTAACCCCGTAACAACAAACAACACTAACCCCGTAACAAGAAACAACCCTAACCCCCTAACAACGAACAACACTGAACCCCTAACAAGAAAATACCCTAACCCCGTAACAACAAACAACACTACACCGTAACAACAAACAACCCTAACCCCCAAACAACAAACAACCCTAAACCCCAAACAACAAACAACCCTAAACCCTTAAGAACAAACAATGCTAACCCCCCGAACAACCAACAACAATAACCCCCTAACCACAATGAACACTAACACCCTAACAACAAACAACACTAACACCCTAACAGCAAAAACCACTAAACCCCAAAAAGAAACAACCCGAAACCCCTAACAACAAACACTAACCCCCTAACAACAAACAACACTAAACCCCTAACAAGAAACTACCCTAACCCCATAACAACAAAGAACACTAACCCCGTAACAACAAACAGGCCTAACCCCCAAACAACTAACAACCCTAACCAACTAACAACAAACAATCCTAACCCCCGAACAACCAACAACACTAACCCCCTAACCACAATAAAGACTAACACCCTAACAAAATAAAACCACTAAACCCCAACAAGAAACAACCCTAAACCCCTAACAACAAACAACACTACCCCCTAACAACAAACAACACTAACCCCTAACAACAAACAATCCTAACCAAACAACAAAAAACCCTAACCCACTATCAACAAACAACACTAACACCCTAACAACAAACAACCCTAACCCCCTAACAACAAACAACACTAACACCCTAACAACAAACAACCCTAACTCCCTAACAACAAACAACACTATCCCCCTAACAACAAACAACCCTAAACCCCTAGCATCAAAGAACACTAACACCCTAACAACAAACAACCCTAACCCCCTAACAACAAACACTAACCCCCAAACAACAAACAACCCTAACCCCTAAAAACCAAAAACACTAACCCACTAACAACAAACAACCCTAACCCACTAACAACAAACAACCCTAACACGCTAACAACAAACAACACTCACCCCCTAACAACAAACAACCCTAAACCCCTAACAACAAACAACACTACCCCCTAACAACAAACAACACTAACCCCTAACAACAAACAATCCTAACCAAACAACAAAAAACCCTAACCCACTATCAACAAACAACACTAACACCCTAACAACAAACAACCCTAACTCCCTAACAACAAACAACACTATCCCCCTAACAACAAACAACCCTAACTCCCTAACAACAAACAACACTATCCCCCTAACAACAAACAACCCTAAACCCCTAGCATCAAAGAACACTAACACCCTAACAACAAACAACCCTAACCCCCTAACAACAAACACTAACCCCCAAACAACAAACAACCCTAACCCCTAAAAACCAAAAACACTAACCCACTAACAACAAACAACCCTAACCCACTAACAACAAACAACCCTAACACGCTAACAACAAACAACACTCACCCCCTAACAACAAACAACCCTAAACCCCTAACATCAAACAACACTAACCCCCTAACATCACAAAACACTAACACCCTAACAACAAACTACACTAACACCCTAACAACAAAAACCACTAAACCCCAACAAGAAACAACCCTAAACCCCTAAGAACAAACAGCACTAACCCCCTAACAACAAACAACCCTAACCAAACAACAAAAAACCCTAACCCACTAACAACAAACAACACTAACATCCTAACAACAAACAACCCTAACCCCCTAACAACAAACACTAACCCCCAAACAACAAACAACCCTAACCCCCTAACAACAAACAATCCTAACCCCCGAACAACCAACAACACTAACCCCCTAACCACAATAAAGACTAACACCCTAAAAACAAAAACCACTAAACCCCAACAAGAAACAACCTTAAACCCCTAACAAGAAACAACACTAACCCCCTAACAACAAACAACACTAACACCCTAACAACAACCAACCCTAACCCCTAAGAACAAACAACACTAACGCCGTAAGAACAAACAGCACTAACCCCCAGAAACGAACAATACTAACCCCCTAACAACACAAAACCTAACCCCTTATCAACAAACAACCCTAACCCACTAACAACAAACAACCCTAACACCCTAACAACAAACAACACTAACCGCCTAACAACAAACAACCCTAAACCCCTAACATCAAAGAACACTAACACCCTAACAACAAACAACCCTAGACCCCTAACAACAAACACTAACCCCCAAACAACAAACAACCCTAACCCCTAAAAACCAAAAACACTAACCCACTAACAACAAACAACCCTAACCCACTAACAACAAACAACCCTAACCCCCTAACAACAAACAACCCTAAACGCCTAACATCAAACAACACTATGCCCCTAACAACACAAAACACTAACACCCTAACAACAAACAACACTAACACCCTAACAACAAAAACCACTAAACCCCAACAAGAAACAACCCTAAACCCCTAACAACAAACACTAACCCCCTAACAACAAACAACACTAAACCCCTAACAAGAAACTACCGTAACCCCGTAACAACAAACAACACTAACCCCGGAACAACAAACAACCCTAACCCCCAAACAACAAACAACCCTAACCCCCTAACAACAAACAATCCTAACCCCCGAACAACCAACAACACTAACCCCCTAACCACAATAAACACTAACACCCTAACAACAAAAACCACTAAACCCCAACAAGAAACAACCCTGAACCCGTAACAACAAACAACACTAACCCCCTAACAACAAACAACCCTAACCAAACAACAAACAACTCTAACCCACTAATAAAAAACAACACTAACACCCTAACAACAAACAACCCTAACCCCCTAACAACAAACAACAGTAACACCCTAACCAGAAACAACCCTAACCCCCTAACAACAAACAACACTAACCCCCTAACAACAAACACTAACCCCCAAACAACAAACAACCCTAACCCCTGAAAACCAAAAACACTAACCCACTAACAACAAACAACCCTAACCCACTAAAAACAAACAACACTAACCCCCAACAACATAAAACAATAACACCCTAACAACAAACAACACTAACACCCTAACAAAAAAAACCACTAAACCCTAACAAGAAACAACACTAAACCCCTAACAACAAACACTAACCCCCTAACAAAAAACAACACTAAACCCCTAACAAGAAACTACCCTAACCCCCTAACAACAAACAACACTAACCCCCTAACAACAAACAACCCTAAAACCCTAACATCAAAGAACACTAACACCCTAACAACAAACAACCCTAACCCCCTAACAACAAACCCTAACCCCCAAACAACAAACAACCCAAACCCCTAAAAATCAAAAACACTAACCCACTAACAACAAACAACCCTAAACCACTAACAGCAAACAACCCTAACACCCTAAGAACAAACAACCCTAACCCCCTAACAACAAACAACCCTACCCAAACAACAAAAAGCCCTAACTGACTAACAACAAACAACACTAACCCCCTAACAATAAACAACAGTAACCCAATAACAGGAAACAACACTAACCCCCTAACAACAAACAACACTAACCCCCTAACAACAAACAATCCTAACCAAACAACAAAAAACCCTAACCCACTAACAAAAAACAACACTAACACCCTAACAACAAACAACCCTAAACCCCTAACATCAAAGAACACTAACACCCTAACAACAAACAACCCTAAACCCCTAACTACAAAAACTAACCCCCAAACAACAACCCTAACCCCTAAAAACAAAAACACTAACCCATTAACAACAAACAACCCTAACCCACTAACAAGAAACAACCCTAACACCCTAACAACAAACACTAACCCCCTAACAACAAACAACCCTAACGCCTAAAAACCAAAAACACTAACCCACTAACAACAAACAACCCTAACCCACTAACAACAAACAACCCTAACACCCTAACAACAAACAACACTAACCCCCTAACAACAAACAACCCGTAACCCCTAACATCAAACAACACTAACCCCATAACGACACAAAACACTAACACCCTAACAACAAACAACACTAACACTCTAACAACAAAAACAACTAAACCCCAACAAGAAACAACCTGAAACCCCTAACAACAAACACTAACCCCCTAACAACAAACAACACTGAACCCCTAACAAGAAACTGCCCTAACCCCGTAACAACAAACAACACTAACCCATAACAACAAACAACCCTAACCCCCAAACAACAAACAACCCTAACCCCCAAACAACAAACAACCCTAACCCCTTAACAACAAACAATCCTAACCCCCCGAACAACCAAACAACACTAACCCCCTAACCACAATAAACACTAACACCCTAACAACAAAAACCACTAAACCCCAACAAGAAACAACCCTAAACCCCTAACAACAAACAACACTAACCCCCTAACAAAAAACAACCCTAACCAAACAACAAAAAACCCTAACCCACTAACAACAAACAACACTAACACCCTAACAACAAACAACCCTAACTCCCTAACAACAAACAACACTAACACCCTAACAACAAACAACCCTAAACCCCTAACAACAAACACTAATCCCCTAACAAAAAACAACACTAAACCCCGAACAAGAAACTACCGTAACCCCTTAACAACAAACAACACTAACCCCGTAACAAGAAACAACCCCAACCCCCTAACAACGAACAACACTAACCCCTTAACAACAAACAACCCTAAACCCCTAACATCAAAGAACACTAACACCCTAACAACAAACAACCCTAACCCCCTAACAACAAACACTAACCCCCAAACAACAAACAACCCTAACCCCTAAAAACCAAAAAAACTAACCCACTAACAACAAACAACCCTAACCCACTAACAACAAACAACCCTAACACCCTAACAACAAACAACACTAACCCCCTAACAACAAACAACACTTACCCCCTAACATCAAACAACACTAACCCCCTAACAACACAAAACACTAACACCCTAACAACAAACAACACTAACACCCTAACAACAGAAACCACTAAACCCCAACAAGAAACAACCCTAAACCCCTAACAAAAAACACTAACCCCCTAACAACAAACAACACTGAACCCCTAACAAGAAAATACCCTAACCCCGTAACAACAAACAACACTACACCGTAACAACAAACAACCCTAACCCCCAAACAACAAACAACCCTAAACCCCAAACAACAAACTACCCTAACCCCTTAAGAACAAACAATGCTAACCCCCCAAACAACCAACAACACTAACCCTCTAACCACAATGAACACTAACACCCTAACAACAAAAACCACTAAACCCCAACAAGAAACAACCCTAAACCCCTAACAACGAACAACACTAACCCCCTAAAAAAAAACAACCCTAACCAAACAACAAAAAACCCTAACCCACCAACAACAAACAACACTAACACCTTAACAACAAACAACCCTAACTCCCTAACAACAAACAACACTAACACCCTGACAAAAAACAACCCTAAGACCCTAACAACAAACAACACTAACCCCCTAACAACAAACAACCCTAAACCCCTAACATCAAACAACACTAACCCCCTCACAACACAAAACACTAACACCCTAACAAGAAACAACACTAACACCCTAACAACAAAAACCCCTAAACCCCAACAAGAAACAACCCTAAACCCCTAACAACAAACACTAACCCCCTAACAAAAAACAACACTAAACCCCGAACAAGAAACTACCCTAACCCCGTAACAACAAACAACACTAACCCCGTAACAAGAAACAACCCTAACCCCTTAACAACGAACAACACTAACCCCCTAACAACAAACAACACTAAACCCCTAACATCAAAGAACACTAACACCCTAACAACAAACAACCCTAACCCCTAACAACAAACACTAACCCCCAAACAACAAACAACCCTAACCCCTAAAAACCAAAAACATTAACCCACTAACAACAAACAACCCTAAACCACTAACAACAAACAACCCTAACACCCTAACAACAAACAACACTAACCCCCTAACAACAAACAACCCTAAACCCCTAACATCAAACAACACTAACCCCCTAACAACACAAAACACTAACACCGTAACAACAAACAACACTAACACCCTAACAACAAAAACCACTAAACCCCAACAAGAAACATCCCTAAACCCCTAACAACAAACAACACTAACCACCTAACAACAAACAATCCTAACCAAACAACAAAAAACCCTAACCCACTAACAACAAACAACACTAAGACCCTAACAACAAGCAACCCTAACCCCCTAACAACAAACAACACTAACACCCTAACAACAAACAACCCTAACCCCCTAACAACAAACAACACTAACCCCCTAACAACAAACAAACCTAAACCCCTAACATCAAAGAACACTAACACCCTAACAACAAACAACCCTAACCCCCTAACAACAAACACTAACCCCCAAACAACAAACAACCCTAACCCCTAAAAACAAAAACACTAACCCACTAACAACAAACAACCCTAACCCACTAACAAGAAACAACCCTAACACCCTAACAACAAACACTAACCCCCTAACAACAAACAACACTGAACCCCTAACAAGAAAATACCCTAACCCCGTAACAACAAACAACACTAAACCGTAACAACAAACAAACCTAACCCCCAAACAACAAACAACCCTAAACCCCAAACAACAAACAACCCTAACCCCTTAACAACAAACAATCCTAACCCCCCGAACAACCAACAACACTAACCCCCTAACCACAATAAACACTAACACCCTAACAACAAAAACCACTAAACCCCAGCAAGAAACAACCCTAAACCCCTAACAACAAACAACACTAACCACCTAACAACAAACAACCCTAACCCCCTAACTACAAACACTAACCCCCAAACAACAAACAACCCTAACCCCTAAAAACCAAAAACACTAACCCACTAACAACAAACAACCCTAACCCACTAACAACAAACAACCCTAACACCCTAACAACAAACAACACTAACCCCCTAACAACAAACAACCCATAAACCCTAACATCAAACAACACTAACCCCCTAACGACACAAAACACTAACACCCTAACAACAAACAACACTAACACTCTAACAACAAAAACAACTAAACCCCAACAAGAAACAACCCGAAACCCCTAACAACAAACACTAACCCCCTAACAACAAAGAACACTGAACCCCTAAGAAGAAACTACCCTAACCCCGTAACAACAAACAACCCTAACCCCCAAACAACAAACAACCCTAACCCCCAAACAACAAACAACCCTAACCCCTTAACAACAAACAATCCTAACCCCCCGAACAACCAAACAACACTAACCCCCTAACCACAATAAACACTAACACCCTAACAACAAAAACCACTAAACCCCAACAAGAAACAACCCTAAACCCCTAAAAACAAACAACACTAACCCCCTAACAAAAAACAACCCTAACCAAACAAAAAAAACCCTAAGCCACTAACAACAAACAACACTAACACCCTAACAACAAACAACCCTAACTCCCTAACAACAAACAACACTAACACCCTAACAACAAACAACCCTAAACCCCTAACAACAAACACTAATCCCCTAACAAAAAACAACACTAAACCCCGAACAAGAAACTACCGTAACCCCTTAACAACAAACAACACTAACCCCGTAACAAGAAACAACCCCAACCCCCTAACAACGAACAACACTAACCCCTTAACAACAAACAACCCTAAACCCCTAACATCAAAGAACACTAACACCCTAACAACAAACAACCCTAACCCCCTAACAACAAACACTAACCCCCAAACAACAAACAACCCTAACCCCTAAAAACCAAAAACACTAACCCACTAACAACAAACAACCCTAACCCACTAACAACAAACAACCCTAACACCCTAACAACAAACAACACTAACCCCCTAACAACAAACAACACTTACCCCCTAACATCAAACAACACTAACCCCCTAACAACACAAAACACTAACACCCTAACAACAAACAACACTAACACCCTAACTACAGAAACCACTAAACCCCAACAAGAAACAACCCTAAACCCCTAACAAAAAACACTAACCCCCTAACAACAAACAACACTGAACCCCTAACAAGAAAATACCCTAACCCCGTAACAACAAACAACACTACACCGTAACAACAAACAACCCTAACCCCCAAACAACAAACAACCCTAAACCCCAAACAACAAACAACCCTAACCCCTTAAGAACAAACAATGCTAACCCCCCGAACAACCAACAACACTAACCCCCTAACCACAATGAACACTAACACCCTAACAACAAAAACCACTAAACCCCAACAAGAAACAACCCTAAACCCCTAACAACGAACAACACTAACCCCCTAACAAAAAACAACCCTAACCAAACAACAAAAAACCCTAACCCACCAACAACAAACAACACTAACACCTTAACCACAAACAACCCTAACTCCCTAACAACAAACAACACTAACACCCTAACAACAAACAACCCTAACCCCCTAACAACAAACAACACTAACCCCCTAACAACAAACAACCCTAAACCCCTAACATCAAACAACACTAACCCCCTCACAACACAAAACACTAACACCCTAACAAGAAAGAACACTAACACCCTAACAACAAAAACCCCTAAACCCCAACAAGAAACAACCCTAAACCCCTAACAACAAACACTAACGCCCTAACAAAAAACAACACTAAACCCCGAACAAGAAACTACCCTAACCCCGTAACAACAAACAACACTAACCCCGTAACAAGAAACAACCCTAACCCCCTAACAACGAACAACACTAACCGCCTAACAACAAACACTAAACCCCTAACATCAAAGAACACTAACACCCTAACAACAAACAACCCTAACCCCCTAACAACAAACACTAACCCCCAAACAACAAACAACCATAACCCCTAAAAACCAAAAACACTAACCCACTAACACAAAAAACCCTAAACCACTAACAACAAACAACCCTAACACCCTAACAACAAACAACACTAACCCCCTAACAACAAACAACCCTAAACCCCTAAAATCAAACAACACTAACCCCCTAACAACACAAAACACTAACACCGTAACAACAAACAACACTAACACCCTAACAACAAAAACCACTAAACCCCAACAAGAAACAACCCTAAACCCCTAACAACAAACAACACTAACCACCTAACAACAAACAATCCTAACCAAACAACAAAAAACCCTAACCCACTAACAACAAACAACACTAACACCCTAACAGCAAACAACCCTAACCCCCTAACAACAAACAAAACTAACCCCCTAACAACAAACAACCCTAACCCCCTAACAACAAACAACACTAACCCCCTAACAACAAACAACCCTAAACCCCTAACATCAAAGAACACTAACACCCTAACAACAAACAACCCTAACCCCCTAACAACAAACACTAACCCCCAAACAACAAACAACCCTAACCCCTAAAAACAAAAACACTAACACCCTAACAACAAACAACCCTAATCCACTAACAACGAACAACCCTAACACCCTAACAACAAACAACCCTAAACCCCGAACATCAAACAACACTAACCCCCTAACAACACAAAACACTAACACCGTAACAACAAACAACACTAACACCCTAACAACAAAAACCACTAAACCCCAACTAGAAACCAACCCTAAACCCCTAACAACAAACAACACTAACCACCTAACAACAAACAATCCTAACCAAACAACAAAAAACCCTAACCCACTAACAACAAACAACACTAACACCCTAACAACAAACAACCCTAACCCCCTAACAACAAACAACACTAACACCCTAACAACAAACAACACTAACACCCTAACAACAAACAACACTAACACCCTAACAACAAACCACACTAACCCCGTAACAACAAACAACCCTAAACCCCTAACATCAAAGAACACTAACACCCTAACAACAAACAACCCTAACCCCCTAACAACAAACACTAACCCCCAAACAACAAACAACTCTAACCCCTAAAAACAAAAACACTAACCCACTAACAACAAACAACCCTAACCCACTAACAAGAAACAACCCTAACACCCTAACAACAAACACTAACCCCCTAACAACAAACAACCCTAACCCCTAAAAACCAAAAACACTAACCCACTAACAACAAACAACCCTAACCCACTAACAACAAACAACCCTAACACCCTAACAACAAACAACACTAACCCCCTAACAACAAACAACCCGTAACCCCTAACATCAAACAACACTAACCCCCTAACGACACAAAACACTAACACCCTAACAACAAACAACACTAACACTCTAACAACAAAAACAACTAAACCCCAACAAGAAACAACCTGAAACCCCTAACAACAAACACTAACCCCCTAACAACAAACAACACTGAACCCCTAACAAGAAACTACCCTAACCCCGTAACAACAAACAACACTAACCCATAACAACAAACAACCCTAACCCCCAAACAACAAACAACCCTAACCCCCAAACAACAAACAACCCTAACCCCTTAACAACAAACAATCCTAACCCCCCGAACAACCAAACAACACTAACCCCCTAACCACAATAAACACTAACACCCTAACAACAAAAACCACTAAACCCCAACAAGAAACAACCCTAAACCCCTAACAACAAACAACACTAACCCCCTAACAAAAAACAACCCTAACCAAACAACAAAAAACCCTAACCCACTAACAACAAACAACACTAACACCCTAACAACAAACAACCCTAACTCCCTAACAACAACACTAACACCCTAACAACAAACAACCCTAAACCCCTAACAACAAACACTAATCCCCTAACAAGAAACAACACTAAACCCCGAACAAGAAACTACCGTAACCCCTTAACAACAAACAACACTAACCCCGTAACAAGAAACAACCCCAACCCCCTAACAACGAACAACACTAACCCCTTAACAACAAACAACCCTAAACCCCTAACATCAAAGAACACTAACACCCTAACAACAAACAACCCTAACCCCCTAACAACAAACACTAACCCCCAAACAACAAACAACCCTAACCCCTAAAAACCAAAAAAACTAACCCACTAACAACAAACAACCCTAACACCCTAACAACAAACAACACTAACCCCCTAACAACAAACAACACTTACCCCCTAACATCAAACAACACTAACCCCCTAACAACACAAAACACTAACACCCTAACAACAAACAACACTAACACCCTAACAACAGAAACCACTAAACCCCAACAAGAAACAACCCTAAACCCCTAACAAAAAACACTAACCCCCTAACAACAAACAACACTGAACCCCTAACAAGAAAATACCCTAACCCCGTAACAACAAACAACACTACACCGTAACAACAAACAACCCTAACCCCCAAACAACAAACAACCCTAAACCCCAAACAACAAACAACCCTAACCCCTTAAGAACAAACAATGCTAACCCCCCAAACAACCAACAACACTAACCCCCTAACCACAATGAACACTAACACCCTAACAACAAAAACCACTAAACCCCAACAAGAAACAACCCTAAACCCCTAACAACGAACAACACTAACCCCCTAACAAGAAACAACCCTAACCAAACAACAAAAAACCCTAACCCACCAACAACAAACAACACTAACACCTTAACAACAAACAACCCTAACTCCCTAACAACAAACAACACTAACACCCTAACAACAAACAACCCTAACCCCCTAACAACAAACAACACTAACACGCTGACAACAAACAACCCTAACCCCCTAACAACAAACAACACTAACCCCCTAACAACAAACAACCCTAAACCCCTAACATCAAACAACACTAACCCCCTCACAACACAAAACACTAACACCCTAACAAGAAACAACACTAACACCCTAACAACAAAAACCCCTAAACCCCAACAAGAAACAACCCTAAACCCCTAACAACAAACACTAACCCCCTAACGAAAAACAACACTAAACCCCGAACAAGAAACTACCCTAACCCCGTAACAACAAACAACACTAACACCCTAACAACAAAAACCACTAAACCCCAACAAGAAACAACCCTAAACCCCTAACAACAAACAACACTAACCACCTAACAACAAACAATCCTAACCAAACAACAAAAAACCCTAACCCACTAACAACAAACAACACTAACACCCTAACAACAAACAACCCTAACCCCCTAACAACAAACAACACTAACACCCTAACAACAAACAACCCTAACCCCCTAACAACAAACAACACTAACCCCCTAACAACAAACAACCCTAAACCCCTAACATCAAAGAACACTAACACCCTAACAACAAACAACCCTAACCCCCTAACAACAAACACTAACCCCCAAACAACAAACAACCCTAACCCCTAAAAACAAAAACACTAACCCACTAACAAGAAACAAACCTAACCCACTAACAAGAAACAACCCTAACACCGTAACAACAAACACTAACCCCCTAACAACAAACAACACTGAACCCCTAACAAGAAAATACCCTAACCCCGTAACAACAAACAACACTAAACCGTAACAACAAACAAACTTAACCCCCAAACAACAAACAACCCTAAACCCCAAACAACAAACAACCCTAACCCCTTAACAACAAACAATCCTAACCCCCCGAACAACCAACAACACTAACCCCCTAACCACAATAAACACTAACACCCTAACAACAAAAACCACTAAACCCCAATAAGAAACAGCCCTAAACCCCTAACAACAAACAACACTAACCCCCTAACAAAAAACAACCCTAACCAAACAACAAAAAACCCTAACCCACCAACAACAAACAACACTAACACCTTAACAACAAAGAACCCTAACTCCCTAACAACAAACAACACTAACACCCTAACAACAAACAACCCTAACCCCCTAACAACAAACAACACTAACCCCCTAACAACAAACAACCCTAAACCCCTAACATCAAACAACACTAACCCCCTAACAACACAAAACACTAACACCCTAACAAGAAACAACACTAACACCCTAACAACAAAAACCCCTAAACCCCAACAAGAAACAACCCTAAACCCCTAACAACAAACACTAACCCCCTAACAACAAACAACACTAAACCCCTAACATCAAAGAACACTAACACCCTAACAACAAACAACCCTAACCCCTAACAACAAACACTAACCCCAAACAACAAACAACCCTAACCCCTAAAAACCAAAAACACTAACCCACTAACAACAAACAACCCTAAACCACTAACAACAAACAACCCTAACACCCTAACAACAAACAACACTAACCCCCTAACAACAAACAACCCTAAACCCCTAACATCAAACAACACTAACCCCCTAACAACACAAAACACTAACACCGTAACAACAAACAACACTAACACCCTAACAACAAAAACCACTAAACCCCAACAAGAAACAACCCTAAACCCCTAACAACAAACAACACTAACCACCTAACAACAAACAATCCTAACCAAACAACAAAAAACCCTAACCCACTAACAACAAACAACACTAACACCCTAACAACAAACAACCCTAACCCCCTAACAACAAACAACACTAACACCCTAACAACAAACAACCCTAACCACCTAACAACAAACAACACTAACCCCCTAACAACAAACAACCCTAAACACCTAACATCAAAGAACACTAACACCCTAACAACAAACAACTCTAACCCCCTAACAACAAACACTAACCCCCAAACAACAAACAACCCTAACCCCTAAAAACAAAAACACTAACCAACTAACAACAAACAAACCTAACCCACTAACAAGAAACAACCCTAACACCCTAACAACAAACACTAACCCCCTAACAACAAACAACACTGAACCCCTAACAAGAAAATACCCTAACCCCGTAACAACAAACAACACTAAACCGTAACAACAAACAAACCTAACCCCCAAACAACAAACAACCCTAAACCCCAAACAACAAACAACCCTAACCCCTTAACAGCAAACAATCCTAACCCCGCGAACAACCAACAACACTAACCCCCTAACCACAATAAACACTAACACCCTAACAACAAAAACCACTAAACCCCAACAAGAAACAACCCTAAACCCCTAACAACAAAGAACAATAAACCCTAACAAAAAACAACCCTAACCAAACAACAAAAAACCCTAACCCACCAACAACAAACAACACTAACACCCTAACAACAAACAACGCTAACTCCCTAACAACAAACAACACTAACACCCTAACAACAAACAACCCTAACCCCCTAACAACAAACAACACTAACCCCCTAACAACACAAAACACTAACACCGTAACAACAAACAACACTAACACCCTAACAACAAAAACCCCTAAACCCCAACAAGAAACAACCCATAACCCCTAACAACAAACACTAACCCCGTATCAAAAAACAACACTAAACCCTGAACAAGAAACTACCCTAACCCCGTAACAACAAACAACACTAACCCCGTAACAAGAAACAACCCTAACCCCCTAACAACGAACAACACTAACCCCCTAACAACAAACAACCCTAAACCCCTAACATCAAAGAAGACTAACACCCTAACAACAAACAACCCTAACCCCCTAACAACAAACACTAACCCCCAAACAAGAAACAACACTAACCCCTAAAAACCAAAAACACTAACCCACTAACAACAAACAACCCTAAACCTCTAACAACAAACAACCCTAACACCCTAACAACAAACAACACTAAGCCCCTAACAACAAACAACCCTAAACCCCTAACATCAAACAACACTAACCCCCTAACAACACAAAACACTAACACCCTAACAACAAACAACACTAACACCCTAACAACAAAAACCACTAAACCCCAAGAAGAAACAACCCGAAACCCCTAACAACAAACACTAACCCCCTAACAACAAACAACACTAAACCCCTAACAAGAAACTACCCTAACCCCGTAACAACAAACAACACTAACCCCGTAACAACAAACAGCCCTAACCCCCAAACAACAAACAACCCTAACCCCCTAACAACAAACAATCCTAACCCCCGAACAACCAACAACACTAACTCCCTAACCACAATAAACACTAACACCTAACAACAAAAACCACTAAACCCCAACAAGAAACAACCCTAAACCCCTAACAACACTAACCCCCTAACAACAAACAATCCTAAAAAAACAACAAAAAACCCTAACCCCCTAACAACAAACAACACTAACACCCTAACAACAAACAACCCTAACCCCCTAACAACAAACAACACTAACCCCCTAACAACAAACAACCCTAAACACCTAACATCAAAGAACACTAACACCCTAACAACAAACAACCCTAAACCCCTAACATCAAACAACACTAACCCCCTCACAACACAAAACACTAACACCCTAACAAGAAAGAACACTAACACCCTAACAACAAAAACCCCTAAACCCCAACAAGAAACAACCCTAAACCCCTAACAGCAAACACTAACGCCCTAACAAAAAATAACACTAAACCCCGAACAAGAAACTACCCTAACCCCGTAACAACAAACAACACTAACCCCGTAACAAGAAACAACCCTAACCCCCTAACAACGAACAACACTAACCGCCTAACAACAAACACTAAACCCCTAACATCAAAGAACACTAACACCCTAACAACAAACAACCCTAACCCCCTAACAACAAACACTAACCCCCAAACAACAAACAACCCTAACCCCTAAAAACCAAAAACACTAACCCACTAACACAAAAAACCCTAAACCACTAACAACAAACAACCCTAACACCCTAACAACAAACAACACTAACCCCCTAACAACAAACAACCCTAAACCCCTAAAATCAAACAACACTAACCCCCTAACAACACAAAACACTAACACCGTAACAACAAACAACACTAACACCCTAACAACAAAAACCACTAAACCCCAACAAGAAACAACCCTAAACCCCTAACAACAAACAACACTAACCACCTAACAACAAACAATCCTAACCAAACAACAAAAAACCCTAACCCACTAACAACAAACAACACTAACACCCTAACAACAAACAACACTAAGCCCCTAACAACAAACAACCCTAAACCCCTAACATCAAACAACACTAACCCCCTAACAACACAAAACACTAACACCCTAACAACAAACAACACTAACACCCTAACAACAAAAACCACTAAACCCCAACAAGAAACAACCCTAAACCCCTAACAACAAACACTAACGCCCTAACAAAAAATAACACTAAACCCCGAACAAGAAACTACCCTAACCCCGTAACAACAAACAACACTAACCCCGTAACAAGAAACAACCCTAACCCCCTAACAACGAACAACACTAACCGCCTAACAACAAACACTAAACCCCTAACATCAAAGAACACTAACACCCTAACAACAAACAACCCTAACCCCCTAACAACAAACACTAACCCCCAAACAACAAAGAACCCTAACCCCTAAAAACCAAAAACACTAACCCACTAACAACAAACAACCCTAAACCTCTAACAACAAACAACCCTAACACCCTAACAACAAACAACACTAAGCCCCTAACAACAAACAACCCTAAACCCCTAACATCAAACAACACTAACCCCCTAACAACAAACAACCCTAAACCCCTAACATCAAACAACACTAACACCCTAACAACAAACAACCCTAACCCCCTAACAACAAACAAAACTAACCCCCTAACAACAAACAACCCTAACCCCCTAACAACAAACAACACTAACCCCCTAACAACAAACAACCCTAAACCCCTAACATCAAAGAACACTAACACCCTAACAACAAACAACCCTAACCCCCTAACAACAAACACTAACCCCCAAACAACAAACAACTCTAACCCCTAAAAACAAAAACACTAACCCACTAACAACAAACAACCCTAACCCACTAACAAGAAACAACCCTAACACCCTAACAACAAACACTAACCCCCTAACAACAAACAACCCTAACCCCTAAAAACCAAAAACACTAACCCACTAACAACAAACAACCCTAACCCACTAACAACAAACAACCCTAACACCCTAACAACAAACAACACTAACCCCCTAACAACAAACAACCCGTAACCCCTAACATCAAACAACACTAACCCCCTAACGACACAAAACACTAACACCCTAACAACAAACAACACTAACACTCTAACAACAAAAACAACTAAACCCCAACAAGAAACAACCTGAAACCCCTAACAACAAACACTAACCCCCTAACAACAAACAACACTGAACCCCTAACAAGAAACTACCCTAACCCCGTAACAACAAACAACACTAACCCATAACAACAAACAACCCTAACCCCCAAACAACAAACAACCCTAACCCCCAAACAACAAACAACCCTAACCCCTTAACAACAAACAATCCTAACCCCCCGAACAACCAAACAACACTAACCCCCTAACCACAATAAACACTAACACCCTAACAACAAAAACCACTAAACCCCAACAAGAAACAACCCTAAACCCCTAACAACAAACAACACTAACCCCCTAACAAAAAACAACCCTAACCAAACAACAAAAAACCCTAACCCACTAACAACAAACAACACTAACACCCTAACAACAAACAACCCTAACTCCCTAACCACAACACTAACACCCTAACAACAAACAACCCTAAACCCCTAACAACAAACACTAATCCCCTAACAAAAAACAACACTATACCCCGAACAAGAAACTACCGTAACCCCTTAACAACAAACAACACTAACCCCGTAACAAGAAACAACCCCAACCCCCTAACAACGAACAACACTAACCCCTTAACAACAAACAACCCTAAACCCCTAACATCAAAGAACACTAACACCCTAACAACAAACAACCCTAACCCCCTAACAACAAACACTAACCCCCAAACAACAAACAACCCTAACCCCTAAAAACCAAAAAAACTAACCCACTAACAACAAACAACCCTAAGCCACTAACAACAAACAACCCTAACACCCTAACAACAAACAACACTAACCCCCTAACAACAAACAACACTTACCCCCTAACATCAAACAACACTAACCCCCTAACAACACAAAACACTAACACCCTAACAACAAACAACACTAACACCCTAACAACAGAAACCACTAAACCCCAACAAGAAACAACCCTAAACCCCTAACAAAAAACACTAACCCCCTAACAACAAACAACACTGAACCCCTAACAAGAAAATACCCTAACCCCGTAACAACAAACAACACTACACCGTAACAACAAACAACCCTAACCCCCAAACAACAAACAACCCTAAACCCCAAACAACAAACAACCCTAACCCCTTAAGAACAAACAATGCTAACCCCCCCGAACAACCAACAACACTAACCCCCTAACCACAATGAACACTAACACCCTAACAACAAAAACCACTAAACCCCAACAAGAAACAACCCTAAACCCCTAACAACGAACAACACTAACCCCCTAACAAGAAACAACCCTAACCAAACAACAAAAAACCCTAACCCACCAACAACAAACAACACTAACACCTTAACAACAAACAACCCTAACTCCCTAACAACAAACAACACTAACACCCTAACAACAAACAACCCTAACCCCCTAACAACAAACAACACTAACACCCTGACAACAAACAACCCTAACCCCCTAACAACAAACAACACTAACCCCCTAACAACAAACAACCCTAAACCCCTAACATCAAACAACACTAACCCCCTCACAACACAAAACACTAACACCCTAACAAGAAACAACACTAACACCCTAACAACAAAAACCCCTAAACCCCAACAAGAAACAACCCTAAACCCCTAACAACAAACACTAACCCCCTAACAAAAAACAACACTAAACCCCGAACAAGAAACTACCCTAACCCCGTAACAACAAACAACACTAACCCCGTAACAAGAAACAACCCTAACCCCCTAACAACGAACAACACTAACCCCCTAACAACAAACAACACTAAACCCCTAACATCAAAGAACACTAACACCCTAACAACAAACAACCCTAACCCCTAACAACAAACACTAACCCCAAACAACAAACAACCCTAACCCCTAAAAACCAAAAACACTAACCCACTAACAACAAACAACCCTAAACCACTAACAACAAACAACCCTAACACCCTAACAACAAACAACACTAACCCCCTAACAACAAACAACCCTAAACCCCTAACATCAAACAACACTAACCCCCTAACAACACAAAACACTAACACCGTAACAACAAACAACACTAACACCCTAACAACAAAAACCACTAAACCCCAACAAGAAACAACCCTAAACCCCTAACAACAAACAACACTAACCACCTAACAACAAACAATCCTAACCAAACAACAAAAAACCCTAACCCACTAACAACAAACAACACTAACACCCTAACAACAAACAACCCTAACCCCCTAACAACAAACAACACTAACACCCTAACAACAAACAACCCTAACCACCTAACAACAAACAACACTAACCCCCTAACAACAAACAACCCTAAACACCTAACATCAAAGAACACTAACACCCTAACAACAAACAACCCTAACCCCTAAAAACAAAAACACTAACCCACTAACAACAAACAAACCTAACCCACTAACAAGAAACAACCCTAACACCCTAACAACAAACACTAACCCCCTAACAACAAACAACACTGAACCCCTAACAAGAAAATACCCTAACCCCGTAACAACAAACAACACTAAACCGTAACAACAAACAAACCTAACCCCCAAACAACAAACAACCCTAAACCCCAAACAACAAACAACCCTAACCCCTTAACAGCAAACAATCCTAACCCCGCGAACAACCAACAACACTAACCCCCTAACCACAATAAACACTAACACCCTAACAACAACAACCACTAAATCCCAACAAGAAACAACCCTAAACCCCTAACAACAAAGAACACTAAACCCTAACAAAAAACAACCCTAACCAAACAACAAAAAACCCTAACCCACCAACAACAAACAACACTAACACCCTAACAACAAACAACCCTAACTCCCTAACAACAAACAACACTAACACCCTAACAACAAACAACCCTAACCCCCTAACAACAAACAACACTAACCCCCTAACAACACAAAACACTAACACCGTGACAACAAACAACACTAACACCCTAACAACAAAAACCCCTAAACCCCAACAAGAAACAACCCATAACCCCTAACAACAAACACTAACCCCCTATCAAAAAACAACACTAAACCCCGAACAAGAAACTACCCTAACCCCGTAACAACAAACAACACTAACCCCGTAACAAGAAACAACCCTAACCCCCTAACAACGAACAACACTAACCCCCTAACAACAAACAACCCTAAACCCCTAACATCAAAGAAGACTAACACCCTAACAACAAACAACCCTAACCCCCTAACAACAAACACTAACCCCCAAACAAGAAACAACACTAACCCCTAAAAACCAAAAACACTAACCCACTAACAACAAACAACCCTAAACCTCTAACAACAAACAACCCTAACACCCTAACAACAAACAACACTAAGCCCCTAACAACAAACAACCCTAAACCCCTAACATCAAACAACACTAACCCCCTAACAACACAAAACACTAACACCCTAACAACAAACAACACTAACACCCTAACAACAAAAACCACTAAACCCCAAGAAGAAACAACCCGAAACCCCTAACAACAAACACTAACCCCCTAACAACAAACAACACTAAACCCCTAACAAGAAACTACCCTAACCCCGTAACAACAAACAACACTAACCCCGTAACAACAAACAGCCCTAACCCCCAAACAACAAACAACCCTAACCCCCTAACAACAAACAATCCTAACCCCCGAACAACCAACAACACTAACTCCCTAACCACAATAAACACTAACACCTAACAACAAAAACCACTAAACCCCAACAAGAAACAACCCTAAACCCCTAACAACAAACAACACTAACCCCCTAACAACAAACAATCCTAAAAAAACAACAAAAAACCCTAACCCCCTAACAACAAACAACACTAACACCCTAACAACAAACAACCCTAACCCCCTAACAACAAACAACACTAACCCCCTAACAACAAACAACCCTAAACACCTAACATCAAAGAACACTAACACCCTAACAACAAACAACCCTAAACCCCTAACATCAAACAACACTAACCCCCTCACAACACAAAACACTAACACCCTAACAAGAAAGAACACTAACACCCTAACAACAAAAACCCCTAAACCCCAACAAGAAACAACCCTAAACCCCTAACAACAAACACTAACGCCCTAACAAAAAATAACACTAAACCCCGAACAAGAAACTACCCTAACCCCGTAACAACAAACAACACTAACCCCGTAACAAGAAACAACCCTAACCCCCTAACAACGAACAACACTAACCGCCTAACAACAAACACTAAACCCCTAACATCAAAGAACACTAACACCCTAACAACAAACAACCCTAACCCCCTAACAACAAACACTAACCCCCAAACAACAAACAACCCTAACCCCTAAAAACCAAAAACACTAACCCACTAACACAAAAAACCCTAAACCACTAACAACAAACAACCCTAACACCCTAACAACAAACAACACTAACCCCCTAACAACAAACAACCCTAAACCCCTAAAATCAAACAACACTAACCCCCTAACAACACAAAACACTAACACCGTAACAACAAACAACACTAACACCCTAACAACAAAAACCACTAAACCCCAACAAGAAACAACCCTAAACCCCTAACAACAAACAACACTAACCACCTAACAACAAACAATCCTAACCAAACAACAAAAAACCCTAACCCACTAACAACAAACAACACTAACACCCTAACAACAAACAACCCTAACCCCCTAACAACAAACAAAACTAACCCCCTAACAACAAACAACACTAACCCCCTAACAACAAACAACACTAACCCCCTAACAACAAACAACCCTAAACCCCTAACATCAAGGAACACTAACACCCTAACAACAAACAACCCTAACCCCCTAACAACAAACACTAACCCCCAAACAACAAACAACTCTAACCCCTAAAAACAAAAACACTAACCCACTAACAACAAACAACCCTAACCCACTAACAAGAAACAACCCTAACACCCTAACAACAAACACTAACCCCCTAACAACAAACAACCCTAACCCCTAAAAACCAAAAACACTAACCCACTAACAACAAACAACCCTAACACCCTAACAACAAACAACACTAACCCCCTAACAACAAACAACCCGTAACCCCTAACATCAAACAACACTAACCCCATAACGACACAAAACACTAACACCCTAACAACAAACAACACTAACACTCTAACAACAAAAACAACTAAACCCCAACAAGAAACAACCTGAAACCCCTAACAACAAACACTAACCCCCTAACAACAAACAACACTGAACCCCTAACAAGAAACTACCCTAACCCCGTAACAACAAACAACACTAACCCATAACAACAAACAACCCTAACCCCCAAACAACAAACAACCCTAACCCCCAAACAACAAACAACCCTAACCCCTTAACAACAAACAATCCTAACCCCCCGAACAACCAAACAACACTTACCCCCTAACCACAATAAACACTAACACCCTAACAACAAAAACCACTAAACCCCAACAAGAAACAACCCTAAACCCCTAACAACAAACAACACTAACCCCCTAGCAAAAAACAACCCTAACCAAACAACAAAAAACCCTAACCCACTAACAAAAAACAACACTAACACCCTAACAACAAACAACCCTAACTCCCTAACAACAACACTAACACCCTAACAACAAACAACCCTAAACCCCTAACAACAAACACTAATCCCCTAACAAAAAACAACACTAAACCCCGAACAAGAAACTACCGTAACCCCTTAACAACAAACAACACTAACCCCGTAACAAGAAACAACCCCAACCCCCTAACAACGAACAACACTAACCCCTTAACAACAAACAACCCTAAACCCCTAACATCAAAGAACACTAACACCCTAACAACAAACAACCCTAACCCCCTAACAACAAACACTAACCCCCAAACAACAAACAACCCTAACTCCTAAAAAGCAAAAAAACTAACCCACTAACAACAAACAACCCTAACCCACTAACAACAAACAACCCTAACACCCTAACAACAAACAACACTAACCCCCTAACAACAAACAACACTTACCCCCTAACATCAAACAACACTAACCCCCTAACAACACAAAACACTAACACCCTAACAACAAACAACACTAACACCCTAACAACAGAAACCACTAAACCCCAACAAGAAACAACCCTAAACCCCTAACAAAAAACACTAACCCCCTAACAACAAACAACACTGAACCCCTAACAAGAAAATACCCTAACCCCGTAACAAAAAACAACACTACACCGTAACAACAAACAACCCTAACCCCCAAACAACAAACAACCCTAAACCCCAAACAACAAACAACCCTAACCCCTTAAGAACAAACAATGCTAACCCCCCGAACAACCAACAACACTAACACCCTAACCACAATGAACACTAACACCCTAACAACAAAAACCACTAAACCCCAACAAGAAACAACCCTAAACCCCTAACAACGAACAACACTAACCCCCTAACAAGAAACAACCCTAACCAAACAACAAAAAACCCTAACCCACCAACAACAAACAACACTAACACCTTAACAACAAACAACCCTAACTCCCTAACAACAAACAACACTAACACCCTAACAACAAACAACCCTAACCCCCTAACAACAAACAACACTAACACCCTGACAACAAACAACCCTAACCCCCTAACAACAAACAACACTAACCCCCTAACAACAAACAACCCTAAACCCCTAACATCAAACAACACTAACCCCCTCACAACACAAAACACTAACACCCTAACAAGAAACAACACTAACACCCTAACAACAAAAACCCCTAAACCCCAACAAGAAACAACCCTAAACCCCTAACAACAAACACTAACCCCCTAACAAAAAACAACACTAAACCCCGAACAAGAAACTACCCTAACCCCGTAACAACAAACAACACTAACACCCTAACAACAAAAACCACTAAACCCCAACAAGAAACAACCCTAAACCCCTAACAACAAACAACACTAACCACCTAACAACAAACAATCCTAACCAAACAACAAAAAACCCTAACCCACTAACAACAAACAACACTAACACCCTAACAACAAACAACCCTAACCCCCTAACAACAAACAACACTAACACCCTAACAACAAACAACCCTAACCCCCTAACAACAAACAACACTAACCCCCTAACAACAAACAACCCTAAACCCCTAACATCAAAGAACACTAACACCCTAACAACAAACAACCCTAACCCCCTAACAACAAACACTAACCCCCAAACAACAAACAACCCTAACCCCTAAAAACAAAAACACAAACCCACTAACAAGAAACAAACCTAACCCACTAACAAGAAACAACCCTAACACCGTAACAACAAACACTAACCCCCTAACAACAAACAACACTGAACCCCTAACAAGAAAATACCCTAACCCCGTAACAACAAACAACACTAAACTGTAACAACAAACAAACTTAACCCCCAAACAACAAACAACCCTAAACCCCAAACAACAAACAACCCTAACCCCTTAACAACAAACAATCCTAACCCCCCGAACAACCAACAACACTAACCCCCTAACCACAATAAACACTAACACCCTAACAACAAAAACCACTAAACCCCAATAAGAAACAGCCCTAAACCCCTAACAACAAACAACACTAACCCCCTAACAAAAAACAACCCTAACCAAACAACAAAAAACCCTAACCCACCAACAACAAACAACACTAACACCTTAACAACAAAGAACCCTAACTCCCTAACAACAAACAACACTAACACCCTAACAACAAACAACCCTAACCCCCTAACAACAAACAACACTAACCCCCTAACAACAAACAACCCTAAACCCCTAACATCAAGCAACACTAACCCCCTAACAACACAAAACACTAACACCCTAACAAGAAACAACACTAACACCCTAACAACAAAAACCCCTAAACCCCAACAAGAAACAACCCTAAACCCCTAACAACAAACACTAACCCCCTAACAAAAAACAACACTAAACCCCGAACAAGAAACTACCCTAACCCCGTAACAACAAACAACACTAACCCCGTAACAAGAAACAACCCTAACCCCCTAACAACGAACAACACTAACTCCCTAACAACAAACAACACTAAACCCCTAACATCAAAGAACACTAACACCCTAACAACAAACAACCCTAACCCCTAACAACAAACACTAACCCCAAACAACAAACAACCCTAACCCCTAAAAACCAAAAACACTAACCCACTAACAACAAACAACCCTAAACCACTAACAACAAACAACCCTAACACCCTAACAACAAACAACACTAACCCCCTAAGAACAAACAACCCTAAACCCCTAACATCAAACAACACTAACCCCCTAACAACACAAAACACTAACACCGTAACAACAAACAACACTAACACCCTAACAACAAAAACCACTAAACCCCAACAAGAAACAACCCTAAACCCCTAACAACAATCAACACTAACCACCTAACAAACAATCCTAACCAAACAACAAAAAACCCTAACCCACTAACAACAAACAACACTAACACCCTAACAACAAACAACCCTAACCCCCTAACAACATACAACACTAACACCCTAACAACAAACAACCCTAACCCCCTAACAACAAACAACACTAACCCCCTAACAACAAACAACCCTAAACCCCTAACATCAAAGAACACTAACACCCTAACAACAAACAACCCTAACCCCCTAACAACAAACACTAACCCCCAAACAACAAACAACCCTAACCCCTAAAAACAAAAACACTAACCCACTAACAACAAACAACCCTAACCCACTAACAAGAAACAACCCTAACACCCTAACAACAAACACTAACCCCCTAACAACAAACAACACTGAACCCCTAACAAGAAAATACCCTAACCCCGTAACAACAAACAACACAAAACCGTAACAACAAACAAACCTAACCCCCAAACAACAAACAACCCTAAACCCCAAACAACAAACAACCCTAACCCCTTAACAGCAAACAATCCTAACCCCGCGAACAACCAACAACACTAACCCCCTAACCACAATAAACACTAACACCCTAACAACAAAAACCACTAAACCCCAACAAGAAACAACCCTAAACCCCTAACAACAAAGAACACTAAACCCTAACAAAAAACAACCCTAACCAAACAACAAAAAACCCTAACCCAGTAACAACAAACAACACTAACACCCTAACAACAAACAACCCTAACTCCCTAACAACAAACAACACTAACACCCTAACAACAAACAACCCTAACCCCCTAACAACAAACAACACTAACCCCCTAACAACACAAAACACTAACACCGTAACAACAAACAACACTAACACCCTAACAACAAAAACCCCTGAACCCCAACAAGAAACAACCCATAACCCCTAACAACAAACACTAACCCCCTATCAAAAAACAACACTAAACCCCGAACAAGAAACTACCCTAACCCCGTAACAACAAACAACACTAACCCCGTAACAAGAAACAACCCTAACCCCCTACAACGAACAACACTAACCCCCTAACAACAAACAACCCTAAACCCCTAACATCAAAGAAGACTAACACCCTAACAACAAACAACCCTAACCCCCTAACAACAAACACTAACCCCCAAACAACAAACAACCCTAACCCCCTAACAACAAACAATCCTAACCCCCGAACAACCAACAACACTAACTCCCTAACCACAATAAACACTAACACCTAACAACAAAAACCACTAAACCCCAACAAGAAACAACCCTAAACCCCTAACAACAAACAACACTAACCCCCTAACAACAAACAATCCTAAAAAAACAACAAAAAACCCTAACCCCCTAACAACAAACAACACTAACACCCTAACAACAAACAACCCTAACGCCCTAACAACAAACACTAACCCCCAAACAACAAACAACCCTAACCCCTAAAAACCAAAAACACTAACCCACTAACAACAAACAACCCTAACCTACTAACAACAAACAACCCTAACACCCTAACAACAAACACTAACCCCCTAACAAAAAACAACCCTAAACTCCTAACATCAAAGAACACTAACACCCTAACAACAAACAACCCTAACCCCCTAACAACAAACACTAACCCCGAAACAACAAACAACCCTAACCCCTAAAAACCAAAAAGTCTAACCCACTAACAACAAACAACCCTAACCCACTAACAACAAACAACCCTAACACCCTAACAACAAACAACACTTACCCCCTAACAACAAACAACCCTAAACCCCTAACATCAAACAACACTAACCCCCTAACAACACAAAACACTAACACCCTAACAACAAACAAGACTAACACCCTAACAACACAAACCACTAAACCCCAACAAGAAACAGCCCTAAACCCCTAACAACAAACACTAACCCCCTAACAAAAAACAACCCTAACCAAACAACAAAAAACCCTAACCCACTAACAACAAACAACACTAACACCCTAACAACAAACAACCCTAACTCCCTAACAACAAACAACACTAACACCCTAACAATAAACAACCCTAAACCCCTAACAACAAACAGTAACCCCCTAACAAAAAACAACACTAAACCCCGAACAAGAAACTAACTACCCTAACCCCGTAACAACAAACAACACTAACCCCGTAACAAGAAACAACCCTAACCCCCTAACAACGAACAACACTAACCCCCTAACAACAAACAACCCTAAACCCCTAACATCAAAGAACACTAACACCCTAACAACAAACAACCCTAACCCCCTAACAACAAACACTAACCCCCAAACAACAAACAACCCTAACCCCTCAAAACCAAAAACACTAACCCACTAACAACAAAATAACCTAAACCACTAACAACAAACAACCCTAACACCCTAACAACAAACATCACTAACCCCCTAACAACAAACAACCCGAAACCCCTAACAACAAACACTAACCCCCTAACAAAAACAACACTAAACCCCTAACAAGAAACTACCCTAACCCTGTAACAACAAACAACACTAACCCCGTAACAACAAACAGCCCGAACCCCCAAACAACTAACAACCCTAACCAACTAACAACAAACAATCCTAACCCCCGAACAACGAACAACACTAACCCCCTAACCACAATAAAGACTAACACCCTAACAACAAAAACCACTAAACCCCAACAAGAAACAACCCTAAACCCCTAACAACAAACAACACTACCCCCTAACAACAAACAATCCTAACCAAATAACAAAAAACACTAACCCACTAACAACAAAATAACCTAAACCACTAACAACAAACAACCCTAACACCCTAACAACAAACAACACTAACCCCCTAACAACACACAACACTAACCCCCTAACAACAAACAATCCTAACCAAACAACAAAAAACCCTAACCCACTAACAACAAACAACACTAACACCCTAACAACAAACAACCCTAAACCCCTAACATCAAAGAACACTAACACCCTAACAACAAACAACCCTAACCCCCTAACTACAAACACTAACCCCCAAACAACAAACAACCCTAAGCCCTAAAAACCAAAAACACTAACCCACTAACAACAAACAACCCTAACCCACTAACAACAAACAACCCTAACACCCTAACAACAAACAACACTAACCCCCTAACAACAAACAACCCGTAACCCCTACCATCAAACAACACTAACCCCCTAACGACACAAAACAATAACACCCTAACAACAAACAACACTAACACTCTAACAACAAAAACAACTAAACCCCAACAAGAAACAACCCGAAACCCCTAACAACAAACACTAACCCCCTAACAACAAACAACACTGAACCCCTAACAAGAAACTACCCTAACCCCGTAACAACAAACAACACTAACCCATAACAACAAACAACCCTAACCCCCAAACAACAAACAACCCTAACCCCCAAACAACAAACAACCCTAACCCCTTAACAACAAACAATCCTAAACCCCCCGAACAACCAAACAACACTAACCCCCTAACCACAATAAACACTAACACCCTAACAACAAAAACCACTAAACCCCAACAAGAAAGAACCCTAAACCCCTAACAACAAACAACACTAACCCCCTAACAAAAAACAACCCTAACCAAACAAAAAAAACCCTAACCCACTAACAACAAACAACACTAACACCCTAACAACAAACAACCCTAACTCCCTAACAACAAACAACACTAACACCCTAACAACAAACAACCCTAAACCCCTAACAACAAACACTAATCCCCTAACAAAAAACAACACTAAACCCCGAACAAGAAACTACCGTAACCCCTTAACAACAAACAACACTAACCCCGTAACAAGAAACAACCCCAACCCCCTAACAACGAACAACACAAACCCCTTAACAACAAACAACCCTAAACCCCTAACATCAAAGAACACTAACACCCTAACAACAAACAACCCTAACCCCCTAACAACAAACACTAACCCCCAAACAACAAACAACCCTAACCCCTAAAAACCAAAAAAACTAACCCACTAACAACAAACAACCATAACCCACTAACAACAAACAACCCTAACACCCTAAGAACAAACAACACTAACCCCCTAACAACAAACAACACTTACCCCCTAACATCAAACAACACTAACCCCCTAACAACACAAAACACTAACACCCTAACAACAAACAACACTAACACCCTAACAACAGAAACTACTAAACCCCAACAAGAAACAACCCTAAACCCCTAACAAAAAACACTAACCCCCTAACAACAAACAACACTGAACCCCTAACAAGAAAATACCCTAACCCCGTAACAACAAACAACACTACACCGTAACAACAAACAACCCTAACCCCCAAACAACAAACAACACTAACACCCTAACAACAAACAACCCTAACCCCCTAACAACAAACAACACTAACCCCCTAACAACAAACAACCCTAAACCCCTAACATCAAAGAACACTAACACCCTAACAACAAACAACCCTAACCCCCTAACAACAAACACTAACCCCCAAACAACAAACAACCCTAACCCCTAAAAACAAAAACACTAACCCACTAACAACAAACAACCCTAACCCACTAACAAGAAACAACCCTAACACCCTTACAACAAACACTAACCCCCTAACAACAAACAACCCTAACCCCTAAAAACCAAAAACACTAACCCACTAACAACAAACAACCCTAACCCACTAACAACAAACAACCCTAACACCCTAACAACAAACAACACTAACCCCCTAACAACAAACAACCCGTAACCCCTAACATCAAACAACACTAACCCCCTAATGACACAAAACACTAACACCCTAACAACAAACAGCACTAACACTCTAACAACAAAAACAACTAAACCCCAACAAGAAACAACCTGAAACCCCTGACAACAAACACTAACCCCCTAACAACAAACAACACTGAACCCCTAACAAGAAACTACCCTAACCCCGTAACAACAAACAACACTAACCCATAACAACAAACAACCCTAACCCCCAAACAACAAACAACCCTAACCCCCAAACAACAAACAACCCTAACCCCTTAACAACAAACAATCCTAACCCCCCGAACAACCAAACAACACTAACCCCCTAACCACAATAAACACTAACACCCTAACAACAAAAACCACTAAACCCCAACAAGAAACAACCCTAAACCCCTAACAACAAACAACACTAACCCCCTAACAAAAAACAACCCTAACCAAACAACAAAAAACCCTAACCCACTAACAACAAACAACACTAACACCCTAACAACAAACAACCCTAACTCCCTAACAACAAACAACACTAACACCCTAACAACAAACAACCCTAAACCCCTAACAACAAACACTAATCCCCTAACAAAAAACAACACTAAACCCCGAACAAGAAACTACCGTAACCCCTTAACAACAAACAACACTAACCCCGTAACAAGAAACAACCCCAACCCCCTAACATGGAACAACACTAACCCCTTAACAACAAACAACCCTAAACCCGTAACATCAAAGAACACTAACACCCTAACAACAAACAACCCTAACCCCCTAACAACAAACACTAACCCCCAAACAACAAACAACCCTAACCCCTAAAAACCAAAAAAACTAACCCACCAACAACAAACAACACTAACACCTTAACAACAAACAACCCTAACTCCCTAACAACAAACAACACTAACACCCTGACAACAAACAACCCTAAACCCCTAACAACAAACAACACTAACCCCCTAACAACAAACAACCCTAAACCCCTAACATCAAACAACACTAACCCCCTCACAACACAAAACACTAACACCCTAACAAGAAACAACACTAACACCCTAACAACAAAAACCCCTAAACCCCAACAAGAAACAACCTTAAACCCCTAACAACAAACACTAACCCCCTAACAAAAAACAACACTAAACCCCGAACAAGAAACTACCCTAACCCCGTAACAACAAACAACACTAACCCCGTAACAAGAAACAACCCTAACCCCCTAACAACGAACAACACTAACCCCCTAACAACAAACAACACTAAACCCCTAACATCAAAGAACACTAACACCCTAACAACAAACAACCCTAACCCCCTAACAACAAACACTAACCCCCAAACAACAAACAACCCTAACCCCTAAAAACCAAAAACACTAACCCACTAACAACAAACAACCCTAAACCACTAACAACAAACAACCCTAACACCCTAACAACAAACAACACTAACCCCCTAACAACAAACAACCCTAAACCCCTAACATCAAACAACACTAACCCCCTAACAACACAAGACACTAACACCGTAACAACAAACAACACTAACACCCTAACAACAAAAACCACTAAACCCCAACAAGAAACAACCCTAAACCCCTAACAACAAACAACACTAACCACCTAACAACAAACAATCCTAACCAAACAACAAAAAACCCTAACCCACTAACAACAAACAACACTAACACCCTAACAACAAGCAACCCTAACCCCCTAACAACAAACAACACTAACACCCTAACAACAAACAACCCTAACCCCCTAACAACAAACAACTCTAACACCCTAACAACAAACAACCCTAAACCCCTAACATCAAAGAACACTAACACCCTAACAACAAACAACCCTAACCCCCTAACAACAAACAGTAACCCCCAAACAACAAACAACCCTAACCCCTAAAAACAAAAACACTAACCCACTAACAACAAACAACCCTAACCCACTAACAAGAAACAACCCTAACACCCTAACAACAAACACTAACCCCCTAACAACAAACAACACTGAACCCCTAACAAGAAAATACCCTAACCCCGTAACAACAAACAACACTAAACCGTAACAACAAACAAACCTAACCCCCAAACAACAAACAACCCTAAACCCCAAACAACAAACAACCCTAACCCCTTAACAACAAACAATCCTAACCCCCCGAACAACCAACAACACTAACCCCCTAACCACAATAAACACTAACACCCTAACAACAAAAACCACTAAACCCCAACAAGAAACAACCCTAAACCCCTAACAACAAACAACACTAACCCCCTAACAAAAAACAACCCTAACCAAACAACAAAAAACCCTAACCCACCAACAACAAACAACACTAACACCCTAACAACAAACAACCCTAACTCCCTAACAACAAACAACACAAACACCCTAACAACAAACAACCCTAACCCCCTAACAACAAACAACACTAACCCCCTAACAACAAACAACCCTAAACCCCTAACATCAAACAACACTAACCCCCTAACAACACAAAACACTAACACCCTAACAACAAACAACACTAATACCCTAACAACAAAAACCCCTAAACCCCAACAAGAAACAACCCAAAACCCCTAACAACAAACACTAACCCCCTATCAAAAAACAACACTAAACCCCTAACAAGAAACTACCCTAACCCCGTAACAACAAACAACACTAACCCCGTAACAAGAAACAACCCTAACACCCTAACAACGAACAACACTAACCCCCTAACAACAGAAACCACTAAACCCCAAGAAGAAACAGCCCTAAACCCCTAACAACAAACAACACTAACCCCCTAACAAAAAACAACCCTAACCAAACAACAAAAAACCCTAACCCACCAACAACAAACAACACTAACACCCTAACAACAAACAACCCTAACCCCCTAACAACAAACACTAACCCCCAAAGAACAAACAACCCTAACCCCTCAAAACCAAAAACACTAACCCACTAACAACAAAATAACCTAAACCACTAACAACAAACAACCCTTACACCCTAACAACAAACAACACTAACCCCCTAACAACAAACAACCCGTAACCCCTAACATCAAACAACACTAACCCCCTAACGACACAAAACAATAACACCCTAACAACAAACAACACTAACACTCTAACAACAAAAACAACTAAACCCCAACAAGAAACAACCCGAAACCCCTAACAACAAACACTAACCCCCTAACAACAAACAACACTGAACCCCTAACAAGAAACTACCCTAACCCCGTAACAACAAACAACACTACACCGTAACAACAAACAACCCTAACCCCCAAACAACAAACAACCCTAAACCCCAAACAACAAACAACCCTAACCCCTTAAGAACAAACAATGCTAACCCCCCCGAACAACCAACAACACTAACCCCCTAACCACAATGAACACTAACACCCTAACAACAAAAACCACTAAACCCCAACAAGAAACAACCCTAAACCCCTAACAACGAACAACACTAACCCCCTAACAAGAAACAACCCTAACCAAACAACAAAAAACCCTAACCCACCAACAACAAACAACACTAACACCTTAACAACAAACAACCCTAACTCCCTAACAACAAACAACACTAACACCCTAACAACAAACAACCCTAACCCCCTAACAACAAACAACACTAACACGCTGACAACAAACAACCCTAACCCCCTAACAACAAACAACACTAACCCCCTAACAACAAACAACCCTAAACCCCTAACATCAAACAACACTAACCCCCTCACAACACAAAACACTAACACCCTAACAAGAAACAACACTAACACCCTAACAACAAAAACCCCTAAACCCCAACAAGAAACAACCCTAAACCCCTAACAACAAACACTAACCCCCTAACGAAAAACAACACTAAACCCCGAACAAGAAACTACCCTAACCCCGTAACAACAAACAACACTAACACCCTAACAACAAAAACCACTAAACCCCAACAAGAAACAACCCTAAACCCCTAACAACAAACAACACTAACCACCTAACAACAAACAATCCTAACCAAACAACAAAAAACCCTAACCCACTAACAACAAACAACACTAACACCCTAACAACAAACAACCCTAACCCCCTAACAACAAACAACACTAACACCCTAACAACAAACAACCCTAACCCCCTAACAACAAACAACACTAACCCCCTAACAACAAACAACCCTAAACCCCTAACATCAAAGAACACTAACACCCTAACAACAAACAACCCTAACCCCCTAACAACAAACACTAACCCCCAAACAACAAACAACCCTAACCCCTAAAAACAAAAACACTAACCCACTAACAAGAAACAAACCTAACCCACTAACAAGAAACAACCCTAACACCGTAACAACAAACACTAACCCCCTAACAACAAACAACACTGAACCCCTAACAAGAAAATACCCTAACCCCGTAACAACAAACAACACTAAACCGTAACAACAAACAAACTTAACCCCCAAACAACAAACAACCCTAAACCCCAAACAACAAACAACCCTAACCCCTTAACAACAAACAATCCTAACCCCCCGAACAACCAACAACACTAACCCCCTAACCACAATAAACACTAACACCCTAACAACAAAAACCACTAAACCCCAATAAGAAACAGCCCTAAACCCCTAACAACAAACAACACTAACCCCCTAACAAAAAACAACCCTAACCAAACAACAAAAAACCCTAACCCACCAACAACAAACAACACTAACACCTTAACAACAAAGAACCCTAACTCCCTAACAACAAACAACACTAACACCCTAACAACAAACAACCCTAACCCCCTAACAACAAACAACACTAACCCCCTAACAACAAACAACCCTAAACCCCTAACATCAAACAACACTAACCCCCTAACAACACAAAACCCTAACACCCTAACAACAAACAACACTAACACCCTAACAACAAACAACACTAACTCCCTAACAACAAAAACCCCTAAACCCCAACAAGAAACAACCCTAAACCCCTAACAACAAACACTAACCCCCTAACAAAAAACAACACTAAACCCCGAACAAGAAACTACCCTAACCCCGTAACAACAAACAACACTAACCCCGTAACAAGAAACAACCCTAACCCCCTAACAACGAACAACACTAACCCCCTAACAACAAACAACACTAAACCCCTAACATCGAAGAACACTAACACCCTAACAACAAACAACCCTAACCCCTAACAACAAACACTAACCCCAAACAACAAACAACCCTAACCCCTAAAAACCAAAAACACTAACCCACTAACAACAAACAACCCTAAACCACTAACAACAAACAACCCTAACACCCTAACAACAAACAACACTAACCCCCTAACAACAAACAACCCTAAACCCCTAACATCAAACAACACTAACCCCCTAACAACACAAAACACTAACACCGTAACAACAAACAACACTAACACCCTAACAACAAAAACCACTAAACCCCAACAAGAAACAACCCTAAACCCCTAACAACAAACAACACTAACCACCTAACAACAAACAATCCTAACCAAACAACAAAAAACCCTAACCCACTAACAACAAACAACACTAACACCCTAACAACAAACAACCCTAACCCCCTAACAACAAACAACACTAACACCCTAACAACAAACAACCCTAACCACCTAACAACAAACAACACTAACCCCCTAACAACAAACAACCCTAAACACCTAACATCAAAGAACACTAACACCCTAACAACAAACAACTCTAACCCCCTAACAACAAACACTAACCCCCAAACAACAAACAACCCTAACCCCTAAAAACAAAAACACTAACCCACTAACAACAAACAAACCTAACCCACTAACAAGAAACAACCCTAACACCCTAACAACAAACACTAACCCCCTAACAACAAACAACACTGAACCCCTAACAAGAAAATACCCTAACCCCGTAACAACAAACAACACTAAACCGTAACAACAAACAAACCTAACCCCCAAACAACAAACAACCCTAAACCCCAAACAACAAACAACCCTAACCCCTTAACAACAAACAATCCTAACCCCCCGAACAACCAACAACACTAACCCCCTAACCACAATAAACACTAACACCCTAACAACAAAAACCACTAAACCCCAACAAGAAACAACCCTAAACCCCTAACAACAAAGAACAATAAACCCTAACAAAAAACAACCCTAACCAAACAACAAAAAACCCTAACCCACCAACAACAAACAACACTAACACCCTAACAACAAACAACGCTAACTCCCTAACAACAAACAACACTAACACCCTAACAACAAACAACCCTAACCCCCTAACAACAAACAACACTAACCCCCTAACAACACAAAACACTAACACCGTAACAACAAACAACACTAACACCCTAACAACAAAAACCCCTAAACCCCAACAAGAAACAACCCATAACCCCTAACAACAAACACTAACCCCGTATCAAAAAACAACACTAAACCCTGAACAAGAAACTACCCTAACCCCGTAACAACAAACAACACTAACCCCGTAACAAGAAACAACCCTAACCCCCTAACAACGAACAACACTAACCCCCTAACAACAAACAACCCTAAACCCCTAACATCAAAGAAGACTAACACCCTAACAACAAACAACCCTAACCCCCTAACAACAAACACTAACCCCCAAACAAGAAACAACACTAACCCCTAAAAACCAAAAACACTAACCCACTAACAACAAACAACCCTAAACCTCTAACAACAAACAACCCTAACACCCTAACAACAAACAACACTAAGCCCCTAACAACAAACAACCCTAAACCCCTAACATCAAACAACACTAACCCCCTAACAACACAAAACACTAACACCCTAACAACAAACAACACTAACACCCTAACAACAAAAACCACTAAACCCCAAGAAGAAACAACCCGAAACCCCTAACAACAAACACTAACCCCCTAACAACAAACAACACTAAACCCCTAACAAGAAACTACCCTAACCCCGTAACAACAAACAACACTAACCCCGTAACAACAAACAGCCCTAACCCCCAAACAACAAACAACCCTAACCCCCTAACAACAAACAATCCTAACCCCCGAACAACCAACAACACTAACTCCCTAACCACAATAAACACTAACACCTAACAACAAAAACCACTAAACCCCAACAAGAAACAACCCTAAACCCCTAACAACAAACAACACTAACCCCCTAACAACAAACAATCCTAAAAAAACAACAAAAAACCCTAACCCCCTAACAACAAACAACACTAACACCCTAACAACAAACAACCCTAACCCCCTAACAACAAACAACACTAACCCCCTAACAACAAACAACCCTAAACACCTAACATCAAATAACACTAACACCCTAACAACAAACAACCCTAAACCCCTAACATCAAACAACACTAACCCCCTCACAACACAAAACACTAACACCCTAACAAGAAAGAACACTAACACCCTAACAACAAAAACCCCTAAACCCCAACAAGAAACAACCCTAAACCCCTAACAACAAACACTAACGCCCTAACAAAAAATAACACTAAACCCCGAACAAGAAACTACCCTAACCCCGTAACAACAAACAACACTAACCCCGTAACAAGAAACAACCCTAACCCCCTAACAACGAACAACACTAACCGCCTAACAACAAACACTAAACCCCTAACATCAAAGAACACTAACACCCTAACAACAAACAACCCTAACCCCCTAACAACAAACACTAACCCCCAAACAACAAACAACCCTAACCCCTAAAAACCAAAAACACTAACCCACTAACACAAAAAACCCTAAACCACTAACAACAAACAACCCTAACACCCTAACAACAAACAACACTAACCCCCTAACAACAAACAACCCTAAACCCCTAAAATCAAACAACACTAACCCCCTAACAACACAAAACACTAACACCGTAACAACAAACAACACTAACACCCTAACAACAAAAACCACTAAACCCCAACAAGAAACAACCCTAAACCCCTAACAACAAACAACACTAACCACCTAACAACAAACAATCCTAACCAAACAACAAAAAACCCTAACCCACTAACAACAAACAACACTAACACCCTAACAACAAACAACACTAAGCCCCTAACAACAAACAACCCTAAACCCCTAACATCAAACAACACTAACCCCCTAACAACACAAAACACTAACACCCTAACAACAAACAACACTAACACCCTAACAACAAAAACCACTAAACCCCAAGAAGAAACAACCCGAAACCCCTAACAACAAACACTAACCCCCTAACAACAAACAACACTAAACCCCTAACAAGAAACTACCCTAACCCCGTAACAACAAACAACACTAACCCCGTAACAACAAACAGCCCTAACCCCCAAACAACAAACAACCCTAACCCCCTAACAACAAACAATCCTAACCCCCGAACAACCAACAACACTAACTCCCTAACCACAATAAACACTAACACCTAACAACAAAAACCACTAAACCCCAACAAGAAACAACCCTAAACCCCTAACAACAAACAACACTAACCCCCTAACAACAAACAATCCTAAAAAAACAACAAAAAACCCTAACCCCCTAACAACAAACAACACTAACACCCTAACAACAAACAACCCTAACCCCCTAACAACAAACAACACTAACCCCCTAACAACAAACAACCCTAAACACCTAACATCAAAGAACACTAACACCCTAACAACAAACAACCCTAAACCCCTAACATCAAACAACACTAACCCCCTCACAACACAAAACACTAACACCCTAACAAGAAAGAACACTAACACCCTAACAACAAAAACCCCTAAACCCCAACAAGAAACAACCCTAAACCCCTAACAACAAACACTAACGCCCTAACAAAAAATAACACTAAACCCCGAACAAGAAACTACCCTAACCCCGTAACAACAAACAACACTAACCCCGTAACAAGAAACAACCCTAACCCCCTAACAACGAACAACACTAACCGCCTAACAACAAACACTAAACCCCTAACATCAAAGAACACTAACACCCTAACAACAAACAACCCTAACCCCCTAACAACAAACACTAACCCCCAAACAACAAACAACCCTAACCCCTAAAAACCAAAAACACTAACCCACTAACACAAAAAACCCTAAACCACTAACAACAAACAACCCTAACACCCTAACAACAAACAACACTAACCCCCTAACAACAAACAACCCTAAACCCCTAAAATCAAACAACACTAACCCCCTAACAACACAAAACACTAACACCGTAACAACAAACAACACTAACACCCTAACAACAAAAACCACTAAACCCCAACAAGAAACAACCCTAAACCCCTAACAACAAACAACACTAACCACCTAACAACAAACAATCCTAACCAAACAACAAAAAACCCTAACCCACTAACAACAAACAACACTAACACCCTAACAACAAACAACCCTAACCCCCTAACAACAAACAAAACTAACCCCCTAACAACAAACAACACTAACCCCCTAACAACAAACAACACTAACCCCCTAACAACAAACAACCCTAAACCCCTAACATCAAGGAACACTAACACCCTAACAACAAACAACCCTAACCCCCTAACAACAAACACTAACCCCCAAACAACAAACAACTCTAACCCCTAAAAACAAAAACACTAACCCACTAACAACAAACAACCCTAACCCACTAACAAGAAACAACCCTAACACCCTAACAACAAACACTAACCCCCTAACAACAAACAACCCTAACCCCTAAAAACCAAAAACACTAACCCACTAACAACAAACAACCCTAACACCCTAACAACAAACAACACTAACCCCCTAACAACAAACAACCCGTAACCCCTAACATCAAACAACACTAACCCCATAACGACACAAAACACTAACACCCTAACAACAAACAACACTAACACTCTAACAACAAAAACAACTAAACCCCAACAAGAAACAAGCTGAAACCCCTAACAACAAACACTAACCCCCTAACAACAAACAACACTGAACCCCTAACAAGAAACTACCCTAACCCCGTAACAACAAACAACACTAACCCATAACAACAAACAACCCTAACCCCCAAACAACAAACAACCCTAACCCCCAAACAACAAACAACCCTAACCCCTTAACAACAAACAATCCTAACCCCCCGAACAACCAAACAACACTTACCCCCTAACCACAATAAACACTAACACCCTAACAACAAAAACCACTAAACCCCAACAAGAAACAACCCTAAACCCCTAACAACAAACAACACTAACCCCCTAACAAAAAACAACCCTAACCAAACAACAAAAAACCCTAACCCACTAACAAAAAACAACACTAACACCCTAACAACAAACAACCCTAACTCCCTAACAACAACACTAACACCCTAACAACAAACAACCCTAAACCCCTAACAACAAACACTAATCCCCTAACAAAAAACAACACTAAACCCCGAACAAGAAACTACCGTAACCCCTTAACAACAAACAACACTAACCCCGTAACAAGAAACAACCCCAACCCCCTAACAACGAACAACACTAACCCCTTAACAACAAACAACCCTAAACCCCTAACATCAAAGAACACTAACACCCTAACAACAAACAACCCTAACCCCCTAACAACAAACACTAACCCCCAAACAACAAACAACCCTAACTCCTAAAAAGCAAAAAAACTAACCCACTAACAACAAACAACCCTAACCCACTAACAACAAACAACCCTAACACCCTAACAACAAACAACACTAACCCCCTAACAACAAACAACACTTACCCCCTAACATCAAACAACACTAACCCCCTAACAACACAAAACACTAACACCCTAACAACAAACAACACTAACACCCTAACAACAGAAACCACTAAACCCCAACAAGAAACAACCCTAAACCCCTAACAAAAAACACTAACCCCCTAACAACAAACAACACTGAACCCCTAACAAGAAAATACCCTAACCCCGTAACAAAAAACAACACTACACCGTAACAACAAACAACCCTAACCCCCAAACAACAAACAACCCTAAACCCCAAACAACAAACAACCCTAACCCCTTAAGAACAAACAATGCTAACCCCCCGAACAACCAACAACACTAACACCCTAACCACAATGAACACTAACACCCTAACAACAAAAACCACTAAACCCCAACAAGAAACAACCCTAAACCCCTAACAACGAACAACACTAACCCCCTAACAAGAAACAACCCTAACCCCCTAACAACAAACACTAACCCCCAAACAACAAACAACACTGAACCCCTAACAAGAAAATACCCTAACCCCGTAACAACAAACAACACTACACCGTAACAACAAACAACCCTAACCCCCAAACAACAAACAACACTAACACCCTAACAACAAACAACCCTAACCCCCTAACAACAAACAACACTAACCCCCTAACAACAAACAACCCTAAACCCCTAACATCAAAGAACACTAACACCCTAACAACAAACAACCCTAACCCCCTAACAACAAACACTAACCCCCAAACAACAAACAACCCTAACCCCTAAAAACAAAAACACTAACCCACTAACAACAAACAACCCTAACCCACTAACAAGAAACAACCCTAACACCCTAACAACAAACACTAACCCCCTAACAACAAACAACCCTAACCCCTAAAAACCAAAAACACTAACCCACTAACAACAAACAACCCTAACCCACTAACAACAAACAACCCTAACACCCTAACAACAAACAACACTAACCCCCTAACAACAAACAACCCGTAACCCCTAACATCAAACAACACTAACCCCCTAATGACACAAAACACTAACACCCTAACAACAAACAGCACTAACACTCTAACAACAAAAACAACTAAACCCCAACAAGAAACAACCTGAAACCCCTAACAACAAACACTAACCCCCTAACAACAAACAACACTGAACCCCTAACAAGAAACTACCCTAACCCCGTAACAACAAACAACACTAACCCATAACAACAAACAACCCTAACCCCCAAACAACAAACAACCCTAACCCCCAAACAACAAACAACCCTAACCCCTTAACAACAAACAATCCTAACCCCCCGAACAACCAAACAACACTAACCCCCTAACCACAATAAACACTAACACCCTAACAACAAAAAGCACTAAACCCCAACAAGAAACAACCCTAAACCCCTAACAACAAACAACACTAACCCCCTAACAAAAAACAACCCTAACCAAACAACAAAAAACCCTAACCCACTAACAACAAACAACACTAACACCCTAACAACAAACAACCCTAACTCCCTAACAACAAACAACACTAACACCCTAACAACAAACAACCCTAAACCCCTAACAACAAACACTAATCCCCTAACAAAAAACAACACTAAACCCCGAACAAGAAACTACCGTAACCCCTTAACAACAAACAACACTAACCCCGTAACAAGAAACAACCCCAACCCCCTAACATGGAACAACACTAACCCCTTAACAACAAACAACCCTAAACCCGTAACATCAAAGAACACTAACACCCTAACAACAAACAACCCTAACCCCCTAACAACAAACACTAACCCCCAAACAACAAACAACCCTAACCCCTAAAAACCAAAAAAACTAACCCACCAACAACAAACAACACTAACACCTTAACAACAAACAACCCTAACTCCCTAACAACAAACAACACTAACACCCTGACAACAAACAACCCTAAACCCCTAACAACAAACAACACTAACCCCCTAACAACAAACAACCCTAAACCCCTAACATCAAACAACACTAACCCCCTCACAACACAAAACACTAACACCCTAACAAGAAACAACACTAACACCCTAACAACAAAAACCCCTAAACCCCAACAAGAAACAACCTTAAACCCCTAACAACAAACACTAACCCCCTAACAAAAAACAACACTAAACCCCGAACAAGAAACTACCCTAACCCCGTAACAACAAACAACACTAACCCCGTAACAAGAAACAACCCTAACCCCCTAACAACGAACAACACTAACCCCCTAACAACAAACAACACTAAACCCCTAACATCAAAGAACACTAACACCCTAACAACAAACAACCCTAACCCCCTAACAACAAACACTAACCCCCAAACAACAAACAACCCTAACCCCTAAAAACCAAAAACACTAACCCACTAACAACAAACAACCCTAAACCACTAACAACAAACAACCCTAACACCCTAACAACAAACAACACTAACCCCCTAACAACAAACAACCCTAAACCCCTAACATCAAACAACACTAACCCCCTAACAACACAAGACACTAACACCGTAACAACAAACAACACTAACACCCTAACAACAAAAACCACTAAACCCCAACAAGAAACAACCCTAAACCCCTAACAACAAACAACACTAACCACCTAACAACAAACAATCCTAACCAAACAACAAAAAACCCTAACCCACTAACAACAAACAACACTAACACCCTAACAACAAGCAACCCTAACCCCCTAACAACAAACAACACTAACACCCTAACAACAAACAACCCTAACCCCCTAACAACAAACAACACTAACACCCTAACAACAAACAACCCTAAACCCCTAACATCAAAGAACACTAACACCCTAACAACAAACAACCCTAACCCCCTAACAACAAACAGTAACCCCCAAACAACAAACAACCCTAACCCCTAAAAACAAAAACACTAACCCACTAACAACAAACAACCCTAACCCACTAACAAGAAACAACCCTAACACCCTAACAACAAACACTAACCCCCTAACAACAAACAACACTGAACCCCTAACAAGAAAATACCCTAACCCCGTAACAACAAACAACACTAAACCGTAACAACAAACAAACCTAACCCCCAAACAACAAACAACCCTAAACCCCAAACAACAAACAACCCTAACCCCTTAACAACAAACAATCCTAACCCCCCGAACAACCAACAACACTAACCCCCTAACCACAATAAACACTAACACCCTAACAACAAAAACCACTAAACCCCAACAAGAAACAACCCTAAACCCCTAACAACAAACAACACTAACCCCCTAACAAAAAACAACCCTAACCAAACAACAAAAAACCCTAACCCACCAACAACAAACAACACTAACACCCTAACAACAAACAACCCTAACTCCCTAACAACAAACAACACAAACACCCTAACAACAAACAACCCTAACCCCCTAACAACAAACAACACTAACCCCCTAACAACAAACAACCCTAAACCCCTAACATCAAACAACACTAACCCCCTAACAACACAAAACACTAACACCCTAACAACAAACAACACTAATACCCTAACAACAAAAACCCCTAAACCCCAACAAGAAACAACCCAAAACCCCTAACAACAAACACTAACCCCCTATCAAAAAACAACACTAAACCCCTAACAAGAAACTACCCTAACCCCGTAACAACAAACAACACTAACCCCGTAACAAGAAACAACCCTAACACCCTAACAACGAACAACACTAACCCCCTAACAACAGAAACCACTAAACCCCAAGAAGAAACAGCCCTAAACCCCTAACAACAAACAACACTAACCCCCTAACAAAAAACAACCCTAACCAAACAACAAAAAACCCTAACCCACCAACAACAAACAACACTAACACCCTAACAACAAACAACCCTAACCCCCTAACAACAAACACTAACCCCCAAAGAACAAACAACCCTAACCCCTCAAAACCAAAAACACTAACCCACTAACAACAAAATAACCTAAACCACTAACAACAAACAACCCTTACACCCTAACAACAAACAACACTAACCCCCTAACAACAAACAACCCGTAACCCCTAACATCAAACAACACTAACCCCCTAACGACACAAAACAATAACACCCTAACAACAAACAACACTAACACTCTAACAACAAAAACAACTAAACCCCAACAAGAAACAACCCGAAACCCCTAACAACAAACACTAACCCCCTAACAACAAACAACACTGAACCCCTAACAAGAAACTACCCTAACCCCGTAACAACAAACAACACTAACCCATAACAACAAACAACCCTAACCCCCAAACAACAAACAACCCTAACCCCCAAACAACAAACAACCCTAACCCCTTAACAACAAACAATCCTAAACCCCCCGAACAACCAAACAACACTAACCCCCTAACCACAATAAACACTAACACCCTAACAACAAAAACCACTAAACCCCAACAAGAAACAACCCTAAACCCCTAACAACAAACAACACTAACCCCCTAACAAAAAACAACCCTAACCAAACAAAAAAAACCCTAACCCACTAACAACAAACAACACTAACACCCTAACAACAAACAACCCTAACTCCCTAACAACAAACAACACTAACACCCTAACAACAAACAACCCTAAACCCCTAACAACAAACACTAACCCCCTAACAAAAAACAACACTAAACCCCGAACAAGAAACTACCGTAAACCCTTAACAACAAACAACACTAACCCCGTAACAAGAAACAACCCCAACCCCCTAACAACGAACAACACTAACCCCTTAACAACAAACAACCCTAAACCCCTAACATCAAAGAACACTAACACCCTAACAACAAACAACCCTAACCCCCTAACAACAAACACTAACCCCCAAACAACAAACAACCCTAACCCCTAAAAACCAAAAAAACTAACCCACTAACAACAAACAACCCTAACCCACTAACAACAAACAACCCTAACACCCTAAGAACAAACAACACTAACCCCCTAACAACAAACAACACTTACCCCCTAACATCAAACAACACTAACCCCCTAACAACACAAAACACTAACACCCTAACAACAAACAACACTAACACCCTAACAACAGAAACCACTAAACCCCAACAAGAAACAACCCTAAACCCCTAACAAAAAACACTAACCCCCTAACAACAAACAACACTGAACCCCTAACAAGAAAATACCCTAACCCCGTAACAACAAACAACACTACACCGTAACAACAAACAACACTAACCCCCAAACAACAAACAACACTAACACCCTAACAACAAACAACCCTAACCCCCTAACAACAAACAACACTAACCCCCTAACAACAAACAACCCTAAACCCTTAACATCAAAGAACACTAACACCCTAACAACAAACAACCCTAACCCCCTAACAACAAACACTAACCCCCAAACAACAAACAACCCTAACCCCTAAAAACAAAAACACTAACCCACTAACAACAAACAACCCTAACCCACTAACAAGAAACAACCCTAACACCCTAACAACAAACACTAACCCCCTAACAACAAACAACCCTAACCCCTAAAAACCAAAAACACTAACCCACTAACAACAAACAACCCTAACCCACTAACAACAAACAACCCTAACACCCTAACAACAAACAACACTAACCCCCTAACAACAAACAACCCGTAACTCCTAACATCAAACAACACTAACCCCCTAACGACACAAAACACTAACACCCTAACAACAAACAGCACTAACACTCTAACAACAAAAACAACTAAACCCCAACAAGAAACAACCTGAAACCCCTAACAACAAACACTAACCCCCTAACAACAAACAACACTGAACCCCTAACAAGAAACTACCTTAACCCCGTAACAACAAACAACACTAACCCATAACAACAAACAACCCTAACCCCCAAACAACAAACAACCCTAACCCCCAAACAACAAACAACCCTAACCCCTTAACAACAAACAATCCTAACCCCCCGAACAACCAAACAACACTAACCCCCTAACCACAATAAACACTAACACCCTAACAACAAAAACCACTAAACCCCAACAAGAAACAACCCTAAACCCCTAACAACAAACAACACTAACCCCCTAACAAAAAACAACCCTAACCAAACAACAAAAAACCCTAACCCACTAACAACAAACAACACTAACACCCTAACAACAAACAACCCTAACTCCCTAACACCAAACAACACTAACACCCTAACAACAAACAACCCTAAACCCCTAACAACAAACACTAATCCCCTAACAAAAAACAACACTAAACCCCGAACAAGAAACTACCGTAACCCCTTAACAACAAACAACACTAACCCCGTAACAAGAAACAACCCCAACCCCCTAACAACGAACAACACTAACCCCTTAACAACAAACAACCCTAAACCCCTAACATCAAAGAACACTAACACCCTAACAACAAACAACCCTAACCCCCTAACAACAAACACTAACCCCCAAACAACAAACAACCCTAACCACTAAAAACCAAAAAAACTAACCCACCAACAACAAACAACACTAACACCTTAACAACAAACAACCCTAACTCCCTAACAACAAACAACACTAACACCCTGACAACAACCAACCCTAACCCCCTAACAACAAACAACACTAACCCCCTAACAACAAACAACCCTAAACCCCTAACATCAAACAACACTAACCCCCTCACAACACAAAACACTAACACCCTAACAAGAAACAACACTAACACCCTAACAACAAAAACCCCTAAACCCCAACAAGAAACAACCTTAAACCCCTAACAACAAACACTAACCCCCTAACAAAAAACAACACTAAACCCCGAACAAGAAACTACCCTAACCCCGTAACAACAAACAACACTAACCCCGTAACAAGAAACAACCCTAACCCCCTAACAACGAACAACACTAACCCCCTAACAACAAACAACACTAAACCCCTAACATCAAAGAACACTAACACCCTAACAACAAACAACCCTAACCCCCTAACAACAAACACTAACCCCCAAACAACAAACAACCCTAACCCCTAAAAACCAAAAACACTAACCCACTAACAACAAACAACCCTAAACCACTAACAACAAACAACCCTAACACCCTAACAACAAACAACACTAACCCCCTAACAACAAACAACCCTAAACCCCTAACATCAAACAACACTAACCCCCTAACAACACAAAACACTAACACCGTCACAACAAACAACACTAACACCCTAACAACAAAAACCTCTAAACCCCAACAAGAAACAACCCTAAACCCCTAACAACAAACACTAACCCCCTAACAACAAACAACACTAAACCCCTAACAAGAAACTACCCTAACCGCGTAACAACAAGCAACACTAACCCCGTAACAACAAACAGCCCTAACCCCCAAACAACTAACAACCCTAACCAACTAACAACAAACAATCCTAACCCCCGAACAACCAACAACACTAACCCCCTAACCACAATAAAGACTAACACCCTAACAAAATAAAACCACTAAACCCCAACAACAAACAACACTAACCCCTAACAACAAACAATCCTAACCAAACAACAAAAAACCCTAACCCACTATCAACAAACAACACTAACACCCTAACAACAAACAACCCTAACTCCCTAACAACAAACAACACTATCCCCCTAACAACAAACAACCCTAAACCCCTAGCATCAAAGAACACTAACACCCTAACAACAAACAACCCTAACCCCCTAACAACAAACACTAACCCCCAAACAACAAACAACCCTAACCCCTAAAAACCAAAAACACTAACCCACTAAAAACAAACAACCCTAAACCTCTAACAACAAACAACCCTAACTCCCTAACAACAAACAACCCTAACCCCCTAACAACAAACACTAACCCCCAAACAACAAACAACCCTAACCCCTAAAAACCAAAAACACTAACCCACTAAAAACAAACAACCCTAAACCTCTAACAACAAACAACCCTAACACCCTAACAACAAACAACACTCACCCCCTAACAACAAACAACCCTAAACCCCTAACATCAAACAACACTAACCCCCTAACATCACAAAACACTAACACCCTAACAACAAACTACACTAACACCCTAACAACAAAAACCACTAAACCCCAACAAGAAACAACCCTAAACCCCTAAGAACAAACAGCACTAACCCCCTAACAACAAACAACCCTAACCAAACAACAAAAAACCCTAACCCACTAACAACAAACAACACTAACATCCTAACAACAAACAACACTAACCCCCTAACAACAAACATTAACCCCCAAACAACAAACAACCCTAACCCACTAACAACAAACAATCCTAACCCCCGAACAACCAACAACACTAACCCCCTAACCACAATAAGACTAACACCCTAAAAACAAAAACCACTAAACCCCAACAAGAAACAACCTTAAACCCCTAACAAGAAACAACACTAACCCCCTAACAACAAACAACACTAACACCCTAACAACAACCAACCCTAACCCCTAAGAACAAACAACACTAACGCCGTAAGAACAAACAACACTAACCCCCAGAAACGAACAATACTAACCCCCTAACAACACAAAACCTAACCCCTTATCAACAAACAACCCTACCCCACTAACAAAAAACAACCCTAACACCCTAACAACAAACAACACTAACCGCCTAACAACAAACAACCCTAAACCCCTAACATCAAAGAACACTAACACCCTAACAACAAACAACCCTAGCCCCCTAACAACAAACACTAACCCCCAAACAACAAACAACCCTAACCCCTAAAAACCAAAAACACTAACCCACTAACAACAAACAACCCTAACCCACTAACAACAAACAACCCTAACCCCCTAACAACAAACAACCCTAAACGCCTAACATCAAACAACACTATCCCCCTAACAACACAAAACACTAACACCCTAACAACAAACAACACTAACACCCTAACAACAAAAACCACTAAACCCCAACAAGAAACAACCCTAAACCCCTAACAACAAACACTAACCCCCTAACAACAAACAACACTAAACCCCTAACAAGAAACTACCGTAACCCCGTAACAACAAACAACACTAACCCCGGAACAACAAACAACCCTAACCCCCATAAAACAAACAACCCTAACCCCCTAACAACAAACAATCCTAACCCCCGAACAACCAACAACACTAACCCCCTAACCACAATAAACACTAACACCCTAACAACAAAAACCACTAAACCCCAACAAGAAACAACCCTAAACCCGTAACAACAAACAACACTAACCCCCTAACAACAAACAACCCTAACCAAACAACAAACAACTCTAACCCACTAACAAAAAACAACACTAACACCCTAACAACAAACAACACTAACACCCTAACAACAAACAACAGTAACACCCTAACCAGAAACAACCCTAACCCCCTAACAACAAACAACACTAACCCGCTAACAACAAACAACCCTAAACCCCTAACATCAAAGAACACTATCACCCTAACAACAAACAGCCCTAACCCCCTAACAACAAACACTAACCCCCAAACAACAAACAACCCTAACCCCTGAAAACCAAAAACACTAACCCACTAACAACAAACAACCCTAACCCACTAAAAACAAACAACACTAACCCCCAACAACATAAAACAATAACACCCTAACAACAAACAACACTAACACCCTAACAACAGAAACCACTAAACCCCAACAAGAAACAACCCTAAACCCCTAACAAAAAACACTAACCCCCTAACAACAAACAACACTGAACCCCTAACAAGAAAATACCCTAACCCCGTAACAAAAAACAACACTACACCGTAACAACAAACAACCCTAACCCCCAAACAACAAACAACCCTAAACCCCAAACAACAAACAACCCTAACCCCTTAAGAACAAACAATGCTAACCCCCCGAACAACCAACAACACTAACACCCTAACCACAATGAACACTAACACCCTAACAACAAAAACCACTAAACCCCAACAAGAAACAACCCTAAACCCCTAACAACGAACAACACTAACCCCCTAACAAGAAACAACCCTAACCCCCTAACAACAAACACTAACCCCCAAACAACAAACAACACTGAACCCCTAACAAGAAAATACCCTAACCCCGTAACAACAAACAACACTACACCGTAACAACAAACAACCCTAACCCCCAAACAACAAACAACACTAACACCCTAACAACAAACAACCCTAACCCCCTAACAACAAACAACACTAACCCCCTAACAACAAACAACCCTAAACCCCTAACATCAAAGAACACTAACACCCTAACAACAAACAACCCTAACCCCCTAACAACAAACACTAACCCCCAAACAACAAACAACCCTAACCCCTAAAAACAAAAACACTAACCCACTAACAACAAACAACCCTAACCCACTAACAAGAAACAACCCTAACACCCTAACAACAAACACTAACCCCCTAACAACAAACAACCCTAACCCCTAAAAACCAAAAACACTAACCCACTAACAACAAACAACCCTAACCCACTAACAACAAACAACCCTAACACCCTAACAACAAACAACACTAACCCCCTAACAACAAACAACCCGTAACCCCTAACATCAAACAACACTAACCCCCTAATGACACAAAACACTAACACCCTAACAACAAACAGCACTAACACTCTAACAACAAAAACAACTAAACCCCAACAAGAAACAACCTGAAACCCCTAACAACAAACACTAACCCCCTAACAACAAACAACACTGAACCCCTAACAAGAAACTACCCTAACCCCGTAACAACAAACAACACTAACCCATAACAACAAACAACCCTAACCCCCAAACAACAAACAACCCTAACCCCCAAACAACAAACAACCCTAACCCCTTAACAACAAACAATCCTAACCCCCCGAACAACCAAACAACACTAACCCCCTAACCACAATAAACACTAACACCCTAACAACAAAAAGCACTAAACCCCAACAAGAAACAACCCTAAACCCCTAACAACAAACAACACTAACCCCCTAACAAAAAACAACCCTAACCAAACAACAAAAAACCCTAACCCACTAACAACAAACAACACTAACACCCTAACAACAAACAACCCTAACTCCCTAACAACAAACAACACTAACACCCTAACAACAAACAACCCTAAACCCCTAACAACAAACACTAATCCCCTAACAAAAAACAACACTAAACCCCGAACAAGAAACTACCGTAACCCCTTAACAACAAACAACACTAACCCCGTAACAAGAAACAACCCCAACCCCCTAACATGGAACAACACTAACCCCTTAACAACAAACAACCCTAAACCCGTAACATCAAAGAACACTAACACCCTAACAACAAACAACCCTAACCCCCTAACAACAAACACTAACCCCCAAACAACAAACAACCCTAACCCCTAAAAACCAAAAAAACTAACCCACCAACAACAAACAACACTAACACCTTAACAACAAACAACCCTAACTCCCTAACAACAAACAACACTAACACCCTGACAACAAACAACCCTAAACCCCTAACAACAAACAACACTAACCCCCTAACAACAAACAACCCTAAACCCCTAACATCAAACAACACTAACCCCCTCACAACACAAAACACTAACACCCTAACAAGAAACAACACTAACACCCTAACAACAAAAACCCCTAAACCCCAACAAGAAACAACCTTAAACCCCTAACAACAAACACTAACCCCCTAACAAAAAACAACACTAAACCCCGAACAAGAAACTACCCTAACCCCGTAACAACAAACAACACTAACCCCGTAACAAGAAACAACCCTAACCCCCTAACAACGAACAACACTAACCCCCTAACAACAAACAACACTAAACCCCTAACATCAAAGAACACTAACACCCTAACAACAAACAACCCTAACCCCCTAACAACAAACACTAACCCCCAAACAACAAACAACCCTAACCCCTAAAAACCAAAAACACTAACCCACTAACAACAAACAACCCTAAACCACTAACAACAAACAACCCTAACACCCTAACAACAAACAACACTAACCCCCTAACAACAAACAACCCTAAACCCCTAACATCAAACAACACTAACCCCCTAACAACACAAGACACTAACACCGTAACAACAAACAACACTAACACCCTAACAACAAAAACCACTAAACCCCAACAAGAAACAACCCTAAACCCCTAACAACAAACAACACTAACCACCTAACAACAAACAATCCTAACCAAACAACAAAAAACCCTAACCCACTAACAACAAACAACACTAACACCCTAACAACAAGCAACCCTAACCCCCTAACAACAAACAACACTAACACCCTAACAACAAACAACCCTAACCCCCTAACAACAAACAACACTAACACCCTAACAACAAACAACCCTAAACCCCTAACATCAAAGAACACTAACACCCTAACAACAAACAACCCTAACCCCCTAACAACAAACAGTAACCCCCAAACAACAAACAACCCTAACCCCTAAAAACAAAAACACTAACCCACTAACAACAAACAACCCTAACCCACTAACAAGAAACAACCCTAACACCCTAACAACAAACACTAACCCCCTAACAACAAACAACACTGAACCCCTAACAAGAAAATACCCTAACCCCGTAACAACAAACAACACTAAACCGTAACAACAAACAAACCTAACCCCCAAACAACAAACAACCCTAAACCCCAAACAACAAACAACCCTAACCCCTTAACAACAAACAATCCTAACCCCCCGAACAACCAACAACACTAACCCCCTAACCACAATAAACACTAACACCCTAACAACAAAAACCACTAAACCCCAACAAGAAACAACCCTAAACCCCTAACAACAAACAACACTAACCCCCTAACAAAAAACAACCCTAACCAAACAACAAAAAACCCTAACCCACCAACAACAAACAACACTAACACCCTAACAACAAACAACCCTAACTCCCTAACAACAAACAACACAAACACCCTAACAACAAACAACCCTAACCCCCTAACAACAAACAACACTAACCCCCTAACAACAAACAACCCTAAACCCCTAACATCAAACAACACTAACCCCCTAACAACACAAAACACTAACACCCTAACAACAAACAACACTAATACCCTAACAACAAAAACCCCTAAACCCCAACAAGAAACAACCCAAAACCCCTAACAACAAACACTAACCCCCTATCAAAAAACAACACTAAACCCCTAACAAGAAACTACCCTAACCCCGTAACAACAAACAACACTAACCCCGTAACAAGAAACAACCCTAACACCCTAACAACGAACAACACTAACCCCCTAACAACAGAAACCACTAAACCCCAAGAAGAAACAGCCCTAAACCCCTAACAACAAACAACACTAACCCCCTAACAAAAAACAACCCTAACCAAACAACAAAAAACCCTAACCCACCAACAACAAACAACACTAACACCCTAACAACAAACAACCCTAACCCCCTAACAACAAACACTAACCCCCAAAGAACAAACAACCCTAACCCCTCAAAACCAAAAACACTAACCCACTAACAACAAAATAACCTAAACCACTAACAACAAACAACCCTTACACCCTAACAACAAACAACACTAACCCCCTAACAACAAACAACCCGTAACCCCTAACATCAAACAACACTAACCCCCTAACGACACAAAACAATAACACCCTAACAACAAACAACACTAACACTCTAACAACAAAAACAACTAAACCCCAACAAGAAACAACCCGAAACCCCTAACAACAAACACTAACCCCCTAACAACAAACAACACTGAACCCCTAACAAGAAACTACCCTAACCCCGTAACAACAAACAACACTAACCCATAACAACAAACAACCCTAACCCCCAAACAACAAACAACCCTAACCCCCAAACAACAAACAACCCTAACCCCTTAACAACAAACAATCCTAAACCCCCCGAACAACCAAACAACACTAACCCCCTAACCACAATAAACACTAACACCCTAACAACAAAAACCACTAAACCCCAACAAGAAACAACCCTAAACCCCTAACAACAAACAACACTAACCCCCTAACAAAAAACAACCCTAACCAAACAAAAAAAACCCTAACCCACTAACAACAAACAACACTAACACCCTAACAACAAACAACCCTAACTCCCTAACAACAAACAACACTAACACCCTAACAACAAACAACCCTAAACCCCTAACAACAAACACTAACCCCCTAACAAAAAACAACACTAAACCCCGAACAAGAAACTACCGTAAACCCTTAACAACAAACAACACTAACCCCGTAACAAGAAACAACCCCAACCCCCTAACAACGAACAACACTAACCCCTTAACAACAAACAACCCTAAACCCCTAACATCAAAGAACACTAACACCCTAACAACAAACAACCCTAACCCCCTAACAACAAACACTAACCCCCAAACAACAAACAACCCTAACCCCTAAAAACCAAAAAAACTAACCCACTAACAACAAACAACCCTAACCCACTAACAACAAACAACCCTAACACCCTAAGAACAAACAACACTAACCCCCTAACAACAAACAACACTTACCCCCTAACATCAAACAACACTAACCCCCTAACAACACAAAACACTAACACCCTAACAACAAACAACACTAACACCCTAACAACAGAAACCACTAAACCCCAACAAGAAACAACCCTAAACCCCTAACAAAAAACACTAACCCCCTAACAACAAACAACACTGAACCCCTAACAAGAAAATACCCTAACCCCGTAACAACAAACAACACTACACCGTAACAACAAACAACACTAACCCCCAAACAACAAACAACACTAACACCCTAACAACAAACAACCCTAACCCCCTAACAACAAACAACACTAACCCCCTAACAACAAACAACCCTAAACCCTTAACATCAAAGAACACTAACACCCTAACAACAAACAACCCTAACCCCCTAACAACAAACACTAACCCCCAAACAACAAACAACCCTAACCCCTAAAAACAAAAACACTAACCCACTAACAACAAACAACCCTAACCCACTAACAAGAAACAACCCTAACACCCTAACAACAAACACTAACCCCCTAACAACAAACAACCCTAACCCCTAAAAACCAAAAACACTAACCCACTAACAACAAACAACCCTAACCCACTAACAACAAACAACCCTAACACCCTAACAACAAACAACACTAACCCCCTAACAACAAACAACCCGTAACTCCTAACATCAAACAACACTAACCCCCTAACGACACAAAACACTAACACCCTAACAACAAACAGCACTAACACTCTAACAACAAAAACAACTAAACCCCAACAAGAAACAACCTGAAACCCCTAACAACAAACACTAACCCCCTAACAACAAACAACACTGAACCCCTAACAAGAAACTACCTTAACCCCGTAACAACAAACAACACTAACCCATAACAACAAACAACCCTAACCCCCAAACAACAAACAACCCTAACCCCCAAACAACAAACAACCCTAACCCCTTAACAACAAACAATCCTAACCCCCCGAACAACCAAACAACACTAACCCCCTAACCACAATAAACACTAACACCCTAACAACAAAAACCACTAAACCCCAACAAGAAACAACCCTAAACCCCTAACAACAAACAACACTAACCCCCTAACAAAAAACAACCCTAACCAAACAACAAAAAACCCTAACCCACTAACAACAAACAACACTAACACCCTAACAACAAACAACCCTAACTCCCTAACACCAAACAACACTAACACCCTAACAACAAACAACCCTAAACCCCTAACAACAAACACTAATCCCCTAACAAAAAACAACACTAAACCCCGAACAAGAAACTACCGTAACCCCTTAACAACAAACAACACTAACCCCGTAACAAGAAACAACCCCAACCCCCTAACAACGAACAACACTAACCCCTTAACAACAAACAACCCTAAACCCCTAACATCAAAGAACACTAACACCCTAACAACAAACAACCCTAACCCCCTAACAACAAACACTAACCCCCAAACAACAAACAACCCTAACCACTAAAAACCAAAAAAACTAACCCACCAACAACAAACAACACTAACACCTTAACAACAAACAACCCTAACTCCCTAACAACAAACAACACTAACACCCTGACAACAACCAACCCTAACCCCCTAACAACAAACAACACTAACCCCCTAACAACAAACAACCCTAAACCCCTAACATCAAACAACACTAACCCCCTCACAACACAAAACACTAACACCCTAACAAGAAACAACACTAACACCCTAACAACAAAAACCCCTAAACCCCAACAAGAAACAACCTTAAACCCCTAACAACAAACACTAACCCCCTAACAAAAAACAACACTAAACCCCGAACAAGAAACTACCCTAACCCCGTAACAACAAACAACACTAACCCCGTAACAAGAAACAACCCTAACCCCCTAACAACGAACAACACTAACCCCCTAACAACAAACAACACTAAACCCCTAACATCAAAGAACACTAACACCCTAACAACAAACAACCCTAACCCCCTAACAACAAACACTAACCCCCAAACAACAAACAACCCTAACCCCTAAAAACCAAAAACACTAACCCACTAACAACAAACAACCCTAAACCACTAACAACAAACAACCCTAACACCCTAACAACAAACAACACTAACCCCCTAACAACAAACAACCCTAAACCCCTAACATCAAACAACACTAACCCCCTAACAACACAAAACACTAACACCGTCACAACAAACAACACTAACACCCTAACAACAAAAACCTCTAAACCCCAACAAGAAACAACCCTAAACCCCTAACAACAAACACTAACCCCCTAACAACAAACAACACTAAACCCCTAACAAGAAACTACCCTAACCGCGTAACAACAAGCAACACTAACCCCGTAACAACAAACAGCCCTAACCCCCAAACAACTAACAACCCTAACCAACTAACAACAAACAATCCTAACCCCCGAACAACCAACAACACTAACCCCCTAACCACAATAAAGACTAACACCCTAACAAAATAAAACCACTAAACCCCAACAACAAACAACACTAACCCCTAACAACAAACAATCCTAACCAAACAACAAAAAACCCTAACCCACTATCAACAAACAACACTAACACCCTAACAACAAACAACCCTAACTCCCTAACAACAAACAACACTATCCCCCTAACAACAAACAACCCTAAACCCCTAGCATCAAAGAACACTAACACCCTAACAACAAACAACCCTAACCCCCTAACAACAAACACTAACCCCCAAACAACAAACAACCCTAACCCCTAAAAACCAAAAACACTAACCCACTAAAAACAAACAACCCTAAACCTCTAACAACAAACAACCCTAACTCCCTAACAACAAACAACCCTAACCCCCTAACAACAAACACTAACCCCCAAACAACAAACAACCCTAACCCCTAAAAACCAAAAACACTAACCCACTAAAAACAAACAACCCTAAACCTCTAACAACAAACAACCCTAACACCCTAACAACAAACAACACTCACCCCCTAACAACAAACAACCCTAAACCCCTAACATCAAACAACACTAACCCCCTAACATCACAAAACACTAACACCCTAACAACAAACTACACTAACACCCTAACAACAAAAACCACTAAACCCCAACAAGAAACAACCCTAAACCCCTAAGAACAAACAGCACTAACCCCCTAACAACAAACAACCCTAACCAAACAACAAAAAACCCTAACCCACTAACAACAAACAACACTAACATCCTAACAACAAACAACACTAACCCCCTAACAACAAACATTAACCCCCAAACAACAAACAACCCTAACCCACTAACAACAAACAATCCTAACCCCCGAACAACCAACAACACTAACCCCCTAACCACAATAAGACTAACACCCTAAAAACAAAAACCACTAAACCCCAACAAGAAACAACCTTAAACCCCTAACAAGAAACAACACTAACCCCCTAACAACAAACAACACTAACACCCTAACAACAACCAACCCTAACCCCTAAGAACAAACAACACTAACGCCGTAAGAACAAACAACACTAACCCCCAGAAACGAACAATACTAACCCCCTAACAACACAAAACCTAACCCCTTATCAACAAACAACCCTACCCCACTAACAAAAAACAACCCTAACACCCTAACAACAAACAACACTAACCGCCTAACAACAAACAACCCTAAACCCCTAACATCAAAGAACACTAACACCCTAACAACAAACAACCCTAGCCCCCTAACAACAAACACTAACCCCCAAACAACAAACAACCCTAACCCCTAAAAACCAAAAACACTAACCCACTAACAACAAACAACCCTAACCCACTAACAACAAACAACCCTAACCCCCTAACAACAAACAACCCTAAACGCCTAACATCAAACAACACTATCCCCCTAACAACACAAAACACTAACACCCTAACAACAAACAACACTAACACCCTAACAACAAAAACCACTAAACCCCAACAAGAAACAACCCTAAACCCCTAACAACAAACACTAACCCCCTAACAACAAACAACACTAAACCCCTAACAAGAAACTACCGTAACCCCGTAACAACAAACAACACTAACCCCGGAACAACAAACAACCCTAACCCCCATAAAACAAACAACCCTAACCCCCTAACAACAAACAATCCTAACCCCCGAACAACCAACAACACTAACCCCCTAACCACAATAAACACTAACACCCTAACAACAAAAACCACTAAACCCCAACAAGAAACAACCCTAAACCCGTAACAACAAACAACACTAACCCCCTAACAACAAACAACCCTAACCAAACAACAAACAACTCTAACCCACTAACAAAAAACAACACTAACACCCTAACAACAAACAACACTAACACCCTAACAACAAACAACAGTAACACCCTAACCAGAAACAACCCTAACCCCCTAACAACAAACAACACTAACCCGCTAACAACAAACAACCCTAAACCCCTAACATCAAAGAACACTATCACCCTAACAACAAACAGCCCTAACCCCCTAACAACAAACACTAACCCCCAAACAACAAACAACCCTAACCCCTGAAAACCAAAAACACTAACCCACTAACAACAAACAACCCTAACCCACTAAAAACAAACAACACTAACCCCCAACAACATAAAACAATAACACCCTAACAACAAACAACACTAACACCCTAACAACAAAAACCACTAAACACTAACAAGAAACAACACTAAACCCCTAACAACAAACACTAACCCCCTAACAAAAAACAACACTAAACCCCTAACAAGAAACTACCCTAACCCCCTAACAACAAACAACACTAACCCCCTAACAACAAACAACCCTAAACCCCTAACATCAAAGAACACTAACACCCTAACAACAAACAACCCTAACCCCCTAACTACAAACACTAACCCCCAAACAACAAACAACCCTAACCCCTAAAAACCAAAACCACTAACCCACTAACAACAAACAACCCTAACCCACTAACAACAAACAACCCTAACACCCTAACAACAAACAACACTAACCCCCTAACAACAAACAACCCGAAACCCCTAACATCAAACAACACTAACCCCCTAACGACACAAAACACTAACACCCTAACAACAAACAACACTAACACTCTAACAACAAAAACAACTAAACCCCAACAAGAAACAACCCGAAACCCCTAACAACAAACACTAACCCCCTAACAACAAACAACACTGAACCCCTAACAAGAAACTACCCTAACCCCGTAACAACAAACAACACTAACCCATAACAACAAACAACCCTAACCCCCAAACAACAAACAACCCTAACCCCCAAACAACAAACAACCCTAACCCCTTAACAACAAACAATCCTAAACCCCCCGAACAACCAAACAACACTAACCCCCTAACCACAATAAACACTAACACCCTAACAACAAAAACCACTAAACCCCAACAAGAAACAACCCTAAACCCCTAACAACAAACAACACTAACCCCCTAACAAAAAACAACCCTAACCAAACAAAAAAAACCCTAACCCACTAACAACAAACAACACTAACACCCTAACAACAAACAACCCTAACTCCCTAACAACAAACAACACTAACACCCTAACAACAAACAACCCTAAACCCCTAACAACAAACACTAATGCCCTAACAAAAAACAACACTAAACCCCGAACAAGAAACTACCGTAACCCCTTAACAACAAACAACACTAACCCCGTAACAAGAAACAACCCCAACCCCCTAACAACGAACAACACTAACCCCTTAACAACAAACAACCCTAAACCCCTAACATCAAAGAACACTAACACCCTAACAACAAACAACCCTAACCCCCTAACAACAAACACTAACCCCCAAACAACAAACAACCCTAACCCCTAAAAAGCAAAAAAACTAACCCACTAACAACAAACAACCCTAACCCACTAACAACAAACAACCCTAACACCCTAACAACAAACAACACTAACCGCCTAACAACAAACAACACTTACCCCCTAACATCAAACAACACTAACCCCCTAACAACACAAAACACTAACACCCTAACAACAAACAACACTAACACCCTAAAAACAGAAACCACTAAACCCCAACAAGAAACAACCCTAAACCCCTAACAAAAAACACTAACCCCCTAACAACAAACAACACTGAACCCCTAACAAGAAAATACCCTAACCCCGTAACAACAAACAACACTACACCGTAACAACAAACAACCCTAACCCCCAAACAACAAACAACCCTAAACCCCAAACAACAAACAACCCTAACCCCTTAAGAACAAACAATGCTAACCCCCCGAACAACCAACAACACTAACCCCCTAACCACAATGAACACTAACACCCTAACAACAAAAACCACTAAACCCCAACAAGAAACAACCCTAAACCCCTAACAACGAACAACACTAACCCCCTAACAAAAAACAACCCTAACCAAACAACAAAAAACCCTAACCCACCAACAACAAACAACACTAACACCTTAACAACAAACAACCCTAACTCCCTAACAACAAACAACACTAACACCCTAACAACAAACAACCCTAACCCCCTAACAACAAACAACACTAACCCCCTAACAACAAACAACCCTAAACCCCTAACATCAAACAACACTAACCCCCTAACAACACAAAACACTAACACCCTAACAACAAACAACACTAATACCCTAACAACAAAAACCCCTAAACCCCAACAAGAAACAACCCAAAACCCCTAACAACAAACACTAACCCCCTATCAAAAAACAACACTAAACCCCTAACAAGAAACTACCCTAACCCCGTAACAACAAACAACACTAACCCCGTAACAAGAAACAACCCTAACACCCTAACAACGAACAACACTAACCCCCTAACAACAGAAACCACTAAACCCCAAGAAGAAACAGCCCTAAACCCCTAACAACAAACAACACTAACCCCCTAACAAAAAACAACCCTAACCAAACAACAAAAAACCCTAACCCACCAACAACAAACAACACTAACACCCTAACAACAAACAACCCTAACCCCCTAACAACAAACACTAACCCCCAAAGAACAAACAACCCTAACCCCTCAAAACCAAAAACACTAACCCACTAACAACAAAATAACCTAAACCACTAACAACAAACAACCCTTACACCCTAACAACAAACAACACTAACCCCCTAACAACAAACAACCCGTAACCCCTAACATCAAACAACACTAACCCCCTAACGACACAAAACAATAACACCCTAACAACAAACAACACTAACACTCTAACAACAAAAACAACTAAACCCCAACAAGAAACAACCCGAAACCCCTAACAACAAACACTAACCCCCTAACAACAAACAACACTGAACCCCTAACAAGAAACTACCCTAACCCCGTAACAACAAACAACACTAACCCATAACAACAAACAACCCTAACCCCCAAACAACAAACAACCCTAACCCCCAAACAACAAACAACCCTAACCCCTTAACAACAAACAATCCTAAACCCCCCGAACAACCAAACAACACTAACCCCCTAACCACAATAAACACTAACACCCTAACAACAAAAACCACTAAACCCCAACAAGAAACAACCCTAAACCCCTAACAACAAACAACACTAACCCCCTAACAAAAAACAACCCTAACCAAACAAAAAAAACCCTAACCCACTAACAACAAACAACACTAACACCCTAACAACAAACAACCCTAACTCCCTAACAACAAACAACACTAACACCCTAACAACAAACAACCCTAAACCCCTAACAACAAACACTAACCCCCTAACAAAAAACAACACTAAACCCCGAACAAGAAACTACCGTAAACCCTTAACAACAAACAACACTAACCCCGTAACAAGAAACAACCCCAACCCCCTAACAACGAACAACACTAACCCCTTAACAACAAACAACCCTAAACCCCTAACATCAAAGAACACTAACACCCTAACAACAAACAACCCTAACCCCCTAACAACAAACACTAACCCCCAAACAACAAACAACCCTAACCCCTAAAAACCAAAAAAACTAACCCACTAACAACAAACAACCCTAACCCACTAACAACAAACAACCCTAACACCCTAAGAACAAACAACACTAACCCCCTAACAACAAACAACACTTACCCCCTAACATCAAACAACACTAACCCCCTAACAACACAAAACACTAACACCCTAACAACAAACAACACTAACACCCTAACAACAGAAACCACTAAACCCCAACAAGAAACAACCCTAAACCCCTAACAAAAAACACTAACCCCCTAACAACAAACAACACTGAACCCCTAACAAGAAAATACCCTAACCCCGTAACAACAAACAACACTACACCGTAACAACAAACAACACTAACCCCCAAACAACAAACAACACTAACACCCTAACAACAAACAACCCTAACCCCCTAACAACAAACAACACTAACCCCCTAACAACAAACAACCCTAAACCCTTAACATCAAAGAACACTAACACCCTAACAACAAACAACCCTAACCCCCTAACAACAAACACTAACCCCCAAACAACAAACAACCCTAACCCCTAAAAACAAAAACACTAACCCACTAACAACAAACAACCCTAACCCACTAACAAGAAACAACCCTAACACCCTAACAACAAACACTAACCCCCTAACAACAAACAACCCTAACCCCTAAAAACCAAAAACACTAACCCACTAACAACAAACAACCCTAACCCACTAACAACAAACAACCCTAACACCCTAACAACAAACAACACTAACCCCCTAACAACAAACAACCCGTAACTCCTAACATCAAACAACACTAACCCCCTAACGACACAAAACACTAACACCCTAACAACAAACAGCACTAACACTCTAACAACAAAAACAACTAAACCCCAACAAGAAACAACCTGAAACCCCTAACAACAAACACTAACCCCCTAACAACAAACAACACTGAACCCCTAACAAGAAACTACCTTAACCCCGTAACAACAAACAACACTAACCCATAACAACAAACAACCCTAACCCCCAAACAACAAACAACCCTAACCCCCAAACAACAAACAACCCTAACCCCTTAACAACAAACAATCCTAACCCCCCGAACAACCAAACAACACTAACCCCCTAACCACAATAAACACTAACACCCTAACAACAAAAACCACTAAACCCCAACAAGAAACAACCCTAAACCCCTAACAACAAACAACACTAACCCCCTAACAAAAAACAACCCTAACCAAACAACAAAAAACCCTAACCCACTAACAACAAACAACACTAACACCCTAACAACAAACAACCCTAACTCCCTAACACCAAACAACACTAACACCCTAACAACAAACAATCCTAAACCCCTAACAACAAACACTAATCCCCTAACAAAAAACAACACTAAACCCCGAACAAGAAACTACCGTAACCCCTTAACAACAAACAACACTAACCCCGTAACAAGAAACAACCCCAACCCCCTAACAACGAACAACACTAACCCCTTAACAACAAACAACCCTAAACCCCTAACATCAAAGAACACTAACACCCTAACAACAAACAACCCTAACCCCCTAACAACAAACACTAACCCCCAAACAACAAACAACCCTAACCACTAAAAACCAAAAAAACTAACCCACCAACAACAAACAACACTAACACCTTAACAACAAACAACCCTAACTCCCTAACAACAAACAACACTAACACCCTGACAACAACCAACCCTAACCCCCTAACAACAAACAACACTAACCCCCTAACAACAAACAACCCTAAACCCCTAACATCAAACAACACTAACCCCCTCACAACACAAAACACTAACACCCTAACAAGAAACAACACTAACACCCTAACAACAAAAACCCCTAAACCCCAACAAGAAACAACCTTAAACCCCTAACAACAAACACTAACCCCCTAACAAAAAACAACACTAAACCCCGAACAAGAAACTACCCTAACCCCGTAACAACAAACAACACTAACCCCGTAACAAGAAACAACCCTAACCCCCTAACAACGAACAACACTAACCCCCTAACAACAAACAACACTAAACCCCTAACATCAAAGAACACTAACACCCTAACAACAAACAACCCTAACCCCCTAACAACAAACACTAACCCCCAAACAACAAACAACCCTAACCCCTAAAAACCAAAAACACTAACCCACTAACAACAAACAACCCTAAACCACTAACAACAAACAACCCTAACACCCTAACAACAAACAACACTAACCCCCTAACAACAAACAACCCTAAACCCCTAACATCAAACAACACTAACCCCCTAACAACACAAAACACTAACACCGTCACAACAAACAACACTAACACCCTAACAACAAAAACCTCTAAACCCCAACAAGAAACAACCCTAAACCCCTAACAACAAACACTAACCCCCTAACAACAAACAACACTAAACCCCTAACAAGAAACTACCCTAACCGCGTAACAACAAGCAACACTAACCCCGTAACAACAAACAGCCCTAACCCCCAAACAACTAACAACCCTAACCAACTAACAACAAACAATCCTAACCCCCGAACAACCAACAACACTAACCCCCTAACCACAATAAAGACTAACACCCTAACAAAATAAAACCACTAAACCCCAACAACAAACAACACTAACCCCTAACAACAAACAATCCTAACCAAACAACAAAAAACCCTAACCCACTATCAACAAACAACACTAACACCCTAACAACAAACAACCCTAACTCCCTAACAACAAACAACACTATCCCCCTAACAACAAACAACCCTAAACCCCTAGCATCAAAGAACACTAACACCCTAACAACAAACAACCCTAACCCCCTAACAACAAACACTAACCCCCAAACAACAAACAACCCTAACCCCTAAAAACCAAAAACACTAACCCACTAAAAACAAACAACCCTAAACCTCTAACAACAAACAACCCTAACTCCCTAACAACAAACAACCCTAACCCCCTAACAACAAACACTAACCCCCAAACAACAAACAACCCTAACCCCTAAAAACCAAAAACACTAACCCACTAAAAACAAACAACCCTAAACCTCTAACAACAAACAACCCTAACACCCTAACAACAAACAACACTCACCCCCTAACAACAAACAACCCTAAACCCCTAACATCAAACAACACTAACCCCCTAACATCACAAAACACTAACACCCTAACAACAAACTACACTAACACCCTAACAACAAAAACCACTAAACCCCAACAAGAAACAACCCTAAACCCCTAAGAACAAACAGCACTAACCCCCTAACAACAAACAACCCTAACCAAACAACAAAAAACCCTAACCCACTAACAACAAACAACACTAACATCCTAACAACAAACAACACTAACCCCCTAACAACAAACATTAACCCCCAAACAACAAACAACCCTAACCCACTAACAACAAACAATCCTAACCCCCGAACAACCAACAACACTAACCCCCTAACCACAATAAGACTAACACCCTAAAAACAAAAACCACTAAACCCCAACAAGAAACAACCTTAAACCCCTAACAAGAAACAACACTAACCCCCTAACAACAAACAACACTAACACCCTAACAACAACCAACCCTAACCCCTAAGAACAAACAACACTAACGCCGTAAGAACAAACAACACTAACCCCCAGAAACGAACAATACTAACCCCCTAACAACACAAAACCTAACCCCTTATCAACAAACAACCCTACCCCACTAACAAAAAACAACCCTAACACCCTAACAACAAACAACACTAACCGCCTAACAACAAACAACCCTAAACCCCTAACATCAAAGAACACTAACACCCTAACAACAAACAACCCTAGCCCCCTAACAACAAACACTAACCCCCAAACAACAAACAACCCTAACCCCTAAAAACCAAAAACACTAACCCACTAACAACAAACAACCCTAACCCACTAACAACAAACAACCCTAACCCCCTAACAACAAACAACCCTAAACGCCTAACATCAAACAACACTATCCCCCTAACAACACAAAACACTAACACCCTAACAACAAACAACACTAACACCCTAACAACAAAAACCACTAAACCCCAACAAGAAACAACCCTAAACCCCTAACAACAAACACTAACCCCCTAACAACAAACAACACTAAACCCCTAACAAGAAACTACCGTAACCCCGTAACAACAAACAACACTAACCCCGGAACAACAAACAACCCTAACCCCCATAAAACAAACAACCCTAACCCCCTAACAACAAACAATCCTAACCCCCGAACAACCAACAACACTAACCCCCTAACCACAATAAACACTAACACCCTAACAACAAAAACCACTAAACCCCAACAAGAAACAACCCTAAACCCGTAACAACAAACAACACTAACCCCCTAACAACAAACAACCCTAACCAAACAACAAACAACTCTAACCCACTAACAAAAAACAACACTAACACCCTAACAACAAACAACACTAACACCCTAACAACAAACAACAGTAACACCCTAACCAGAAACAACCCTAACCCCCTAACAACAAACAACACTAACCCGCTAACAACAAACAACCCTAAACCCCTAACATCAAAGAACACTATCACCCTAACAACAAACAGCCCTAACCCCCTAACAACAAACACTAACCCCCAAACAACAAACAACCCTAACCCCTGAAAACCAAAAACACTAACCCACTAACAACAAACAACCCTAACCCACTAAAAACAAACAACACTAACCCCCAACAACATAAAACAATAACACCCTAACAACAAACAACACTAACACCCTAACAACAAAAACCACTAAACACTAACAAGAAACAACACTAAACCCCTAACAACAAACACTAACCCCCTAACAAAAAACAACACTAAACCCCTAACAAGAAACTACCCTAACCCCCTAACAACAAACAACACTAACCCCCTAACAACAAACAACCCTAAACCCCTAACATCAAAGAACACTAACACCCTAACAACAAACAACCCTAACCCCCTAACAACAAACCCTAACCCCCAAACAACAAACAACCCAAACCCCTAAAAACCAAAAACACTAACCCACTAACAACAAACAACCCTAAACCACTAAGAGCAAACAACCCTAACACCCTAAGAACAAACAACCCTAACCCCCTAACAACAAACAACCCTAACCAAACAACAAAAAGCCCTAACTGACTAACAACAAACAACACTAACCCCCTAACAAGAAACAACAGTAACCCAATAACAAGAAACAACACTAACCCCCTAACAACAAACAACACTAACCCCCTAACAACAAACAATCCTAACCAAACAACAAAAAACCCTAACCCACTAACAACAAACAACACTAACACCCTAACAACAAACAACCCTAAAACCCTAACATCAAAGAACACTAACACCCTAACAACAAACAACCCTAACCCCCTAACTACAAACACTAACCCCCAAACAACAAACAACCCTAACCCCTAAAAACCAAAACCACTAACCCACTAACAACAAACAACCCTAACCCACTAACAACAAACAACCCTAACACCCTAACAACAAACAACACTAACCCCCTAACAACAAACAACCCGAAACCCCTAACATCAAACAACACTAACCCCCTAACGACACAAAACACTAACACCCTAACAACAAACAACACTAACACTCTAACAACAAAAACAACTAAACCCCAACAAGAAACAACCCGAAACCCCTAACAACAAACACTAACCCCCTAACAACAAACAACACTGAACCCCTAACAAGAAACTACCCTAACCCCGTAACAACAAACAACACTAACCCATAACAACAAACAACCCTAACCCCCAAACAACAAACAACCCTAACCCCCAAACAACAAACAACCCTAACCCCTTAACAACAAACAATCCTAAACCCCCCGAACAACCAAACAACACTAACCCCCTAACCACAATAAACACTAACACCCTAACAACAAAAACCACTAAACCCCAACAAGAAACAACCCTAAACCCCTAACAACAAACAACACTAACCCCCTAACAAAAAACAACCCTAACCAAACAAAAAAAACCCTAACCCACTAACAACAAACAACACTAACACCCTAACAACAAACAACCCTAACTCCCTAACAACAAACAACACTAACACCCTAACAACAAACAACCCTAAACCCCTAACAACAAACACTAATGCCCTAACAAAAAACAACACTAAACCCCGAACAAGAAACTACTGTAACCCCTTAACAACAAACAACACTAACCCCGTAACAAGAAACAACCCCAACCCCCTAACAACGAACAACACTAACCCCTTAACAACAAACAACCCTAAACCCCTAACATCAAAGAACACTAACACCCTAACAACAAACAACCCTAACCCCCTAACAACAAACACTAACCCCCAAACAACAAACAACCCTAACCCCTAAAAAGCAAAAAAACTAACCCACTAACAACAAACAACCCTAACCCACTAACAACAAACAACCCTAACACCCTAACAACAAACAACACTAACCGCCTAACAACAAACAACACTTACCCCCTAACATCAAACAACACTAACCCCCTAACAACACAAAACACTAACACCCTAACAACAAACAACACTAACACCCTAAAAACAGAAACCACTAAACCCCAACAAGAAACAACCCTAAACCCCTAACAAAAAACACTAACCCCCTAACAACAAACAACACTGAACCCCTAACAAGAAAATACCCTAACCCCGTAACAACAAACAACACTACACCGTAACAACAAACAACCCTAACCCCCAAACAACAAACAACCCTAAACCCCAAACAACAAACAACCCTAACCCCTTAAGAACAAACAATGCTAACCCCCCGAACAACCAACAACACTAACCCCCTAACCACAATGAACACTAACACCCTAACAACAAAAACCACTAAACCCCAACAAGAAACAACCCTAAACCCCTAACAACGAACAACACTAACCCCCTAACAAAAAACAACCCTAACCAAACAACAAAAAACCCTAACCCACCAACAACAAACAACACTAACACCTTAACAACAAACAACCCTAACTCCCTAACAACAAACAACACTAACACCCTAACAACAAACAACCCTAACCCCCTAACAACAAACAACACTAACCCCCTAACAACAAACAACCCTAAACCCCTAACATCAAACAACACTAACCCCCTAACAACACAAAACACTAACACCCTAACAACAAACAACACTAATACCCTAACAACAAAAACCCCTAAACCCCAACAAGAAACAACCCAAAACCCCTAACAACAAACACTAACCCCCTATCAAAAAACAACACTAAACCCCTAACAAGAAACTACCCTAACCCCGTAACAACAAACAACACTAACCCCGTAACAAGAAACAACCCTAACACCCTAACAACGAACAACACTAACCCCCTAACAACAGAAACCACTAAACCCCAAGAAGAAACAGCCCTAAACCCCTAACAACAAACAACACTAACCCCCTAACAAAAAACAACCCTAACCAAACAACAAAAAACCCTAACCCACCAACAACAAACAACACTAACACCCTAACAACAAACAACCCTAACCCCCTAACAACAAACACTAACCCCCAAAGAACAAACAACCCTAACCCCTCAAAACCAAAAACACTAACACACTAACAACAAAATAACCTAAACCACTAACAACAAACAACCCTTACACCCTAACAACAAACAACACTAACCCCCTAACAACAAACAACCCGTAACCCCTAACATCAAACAACACTAACCCCCTAACGACACAAAACAATAACACCCTAACAACAAACAACACTAACACTCTAACAACAAAAACAACTAAACCCCAACAAGAAACAACCCGAAACCCCTAACAACAAACACTAACCCCCTAACAACAAACAACACTGAACCCCTAACAAGAAACTACCCTAACCCCGTAACAACAAACAACACTAACCCATAACAACAAACAACCCTAACCCCCAAACAACAAACAACCCTAACCCCCAAACAACAAACAACCCTAACCCCTTAACAACAAACAATCCTAAACCCCCCGAACAACCAAACAACACTAACCCCCTAACCACAATAAACACTAACACCCTAACAACAAAAACCACTAAACCCCAACAAGAAACAACCCTAAACCCCTAACAACAAACAACACTAACCCCCTAACAAAAAACAACCCTAACCAAACAAAAAAAACCCTAACCCACTAACAACAAACAACACTAACACCCTAACAACAAACAACCCTAACTCCCTAACAACAAACAACACTAACACCCTAACAACAAACAACCCTAAACCCCTAACAACAAACACTAATCCCCTAACAAAAAACAACACTAAACCCCGAACAAGAAACTACCGTAAACCCTTAACAACAAACAACACTAACCCCGTAACAAGAAACAACCCCAACCCCCTAACAACGAACAACACTAACCCCTTAACAACAAACAACCCTAAACCCCTAACATCAAAGAACACTAACACCCTAACAACAAACAACCCTAACCCCCTAACAACAAACACTAACCCCCAAACAACAAACAACCCTAACCCCTAAAAACCAAAAAAACTAACCCACTAACAACAAACAACCCTAACCCACTAACAACAAACAACCCTAACACCCTAAGAACAAACAACACTAACCCCCTAACAACAAACAACACTTACCCCCTAACATCAAACAACACTAACCCCCTAAAAACACAAAACACTAACACCCTAACAACAAACAACACTAACACCCTAACAACAGAAACCACTAAACCCCAACAAGAAACAACCCTAAACCCCTAACAAAAAACACTAACCCCCTAACAACAAACAACACTGAACCCCTAACAAGAAAATACCCTAACCCCGTAACAACAAACAACACTACACCGTAACAACAAACAACCCTAACCCCCAAACAACAAACAACACTAACACCCTAACAACAAACAACCCTAACCCCCTAACAACAAACAACACTAACCCCCTAACAACAAACAACCCTAAACCCTTAACATCAAAGAACACTAACACCCTAACAACAAACAACCCTAACCCCCTAACAACAAACACTAACCCCGAAACAACAAACAACCCTAACCCCTAAAAACAAAAACAGTAACCCACTAACAACAAACAACCCTAACCCACTAACAAGAAACAACCCTAAAACCCTAACAACAAACACTAACCCCCTAACAACAAACAACCCTAACCCCTAAAAACCAAAAACACTAACCCACTAACAACAAACAACCCTAACCCACTAACAACAAACAACCCTAACACCCTAACAACAAACAACACTAACCCCCTAACAACAAACAACCCGTAACTCCTAACATCAAACAACACTAACCCCCTAACGACACAAAACACTAACACCCTAACAACAAACAGCACTAACACTCTAACAACAAAAACAACTAAACCCCAACAAGAAACAACCTGAAACCCCTAACAACAAACACTAACCCCCTAACAACAAACAACACTGAACCCCTAACAAGAAACTACCCTAACCCCGTAACAACAAACAACACTAACCCATAACAACAAACAACCCTAACCCCCAAACAACAAACAACCCTAACCCCCAAACAACAAACAACCCTAACCCCTTAACAACAAACAATCCTAACCCCCCGAACAACCAAACAACACTAATCCCCTAACCACAATAAACACTAACACCCTAACAACAAAAACCACTAAACCCCAACAAGAAACAACCCTAAACCCCTAACAACAAACAACACTAACCCCCTAACAAAAAACAACCCTAACCAAACAACAAAAAACCCTAACCCACTAACAACAAACAACACTAACACCCTAACAACAAACAACCCTAACTCCCTAACACCAAACAACACTAACACCCTAACAACAAACAACCCTAAACCCCTAACAACAAACACTAATCCCCTAACAAAAAACAACACTAAACCCCGAACAAGAAACTACCGTAACCCCTTAACAACAAACAACACTAACCCCGTAACAAGAAACAACCCCAACCCCCTAACAACGAACAACACTAACCCCTTAACAACAAACAACCCTAAACCCCTAACATCAAAGAACACTAACACCCTAACAACAAACAACCCTAACCCCCTAACAACAAACACTAACCCCCAAACAACAAACAACCCTAACCACTAAAAACCAAAAAAACTAACCCACCAACAACAAACAACACTAACACCTTAACAACAAACAACCCTAACTCCCTAACAACAAACAACACTAACACCCTGACAACAAACAACCCTAACCCCCTAACAACAAACAACACTAACCCCCTAACAACAAACAACCCTAAACCCCTAACATCAAACAACACTAACCCCCTCACAACACAAAACACTAACACCCTAACAAGAAACAACACTAACACCCTAACAACAAAAACCCCTAAACCCCAACAAGAAACAACCTTAAACCCCTAACAACAAACACTAACCCCCTAACAAAAAACAACACTAAACCCCGAACAAGAAACTACCCTAACCCCGTAACAACAAACAACACTAACCCCGTAACAAGAAACAACCCTAACCCCCTAACAACGAACAACACTAACCCCCTAACAACAAACAACACTAAACCCCTAACATCAAAGAACACTAACACCCTAACAACAAACAACCCTAACCCCCTAACAACAAACACTAACCCCCAAACAACAAACAACCCTAACCCCTAAAAACCAAAAACACTAACCCACTAACAACAAACAACCCTAAACCACTAACAACAAACAACCCTAACACCCTAACAACAAACAACACTAACCCCCTAACAACAAACAACCCTAAACCCCTAACATCAAACAACACTAACCCCCTAACAACACAAAACACTAACACCGTCACAACAAACAACACTAACACCCTAACAACAAAAACCTCTAAACCCCAACAAGAAACAACCCGAAACCCCTAACAACAAACACTAACCCCCTAACAACAAACAACACTAAACCCCTAACAAGAAACTACCCTAACCGCGTAACAACAAGCAACACTAACCCCGTAACAACAAACAGCCCTAACCCCCAAACAACTAACAACCCTAACCAACTAACAACAAACAATCCTAACCCCCGAACAACCAACAACACTAACCCCCTAACCACAATAAAGACTAACACCCTAACAAAATAAAACCACTAAACCCCAACAACAAACAACACTAACCCCTAACAACAAACAATCCTAACCAAACAACAAAAAACCCTAACCCACTATCAACAAACAACACTAACACCCTAACAACAAACAACCCTAACTCCCTAACAACAAACAACACTATCCCCCTAACAACAAACAACCCTAAACCCCTAGCATCAAAGAACACTAACACCCTAACAACAAACAACCCTAACCCCCTAACAACAAACACTAACCCCCAAACAACAAACAACCCTAACCCCTAAAAACCAAAAACACTAACCCACTAAAAACAAACAACCCTAAACCTCTAACAACAAACAACCCTAACTCCCTAACAACAAACAACCCTAACCCCCTAACAACAAACACTAACCCCCAAACAACAAACAACCCTAACCCCTAAAAACCAAAAACACTAACCCACTGAAAACAAACAACCCTAAACCTCTAACAACAAACAACCCTAACACCCTAACAACAAACAACACTCACCCCCTAACAACAAACAACCCTAAACCCCTAACATCAAACAACACTAACCCCCTAACATCACAAAACACTAACACCCTAACAACAAACTACACTAACACCCTAACAACAAAAACCACTAAACCCCAACAAGAAACAACCCTAAACCCCTAAGAACAAACAGCACTAACCCCCTAACAACAAACAACCCTAACCAAACAACAAAAAACCCTAACCCACTAACAACAAACAACACTAACATCCTAACAACAAACAACCCTAACCCCCTAACAACAAACATTAACCCCCAAACAACAAACAACACTAACCCCCTAACCACAATAAGACTAACACCCTAAAAACAAAAACCACTAAACCCCAACAAGAAACAACCTTAAACCCCTAACAAGAAACAACACTAACCCCCTAACAACAAACAACACTAACACCCAAACAACAACCAACCCTAACCCCTAAGAACAAACAACACTAACGCCGTAAGAACAAACAACACTAACCCCCAGAAACGAACAATACTAACCCCCTAACAACACAAAACCTAACCCCTTATCAACAAACAACCCTACCCCACTAACAAAAAACAACCCTAACACCCTAACAACAAACAACACTAACCGCCTAACAACAAACAACCCTAAACCCCTAACATCAAAGAACACTAACACCCTAACAACAAACAACCCTAGCCCCCTAACAACAAACACTAACCCCCAAACAACAAACAACCCTAACCCCTAAAAACCAAAAACACTAACCCACTAACAACAAACAACCCTAACCCACTAACAACAAACAACCCTAACCCCCAACAACAAACAACCCTAAACGCCTAACATCAAACAACACTATCCCCCTAACAACACAAAACACTAACACCCTAACAACAAACAACACTAACACCCTAACAACAAAAACCACTAAACCCCAACAAGAAACAACCCTAAACCCCTAACAACAAACACTAACCCCCTAACAACAAACAACACTAAACCCCTAATAAGAAACTACCGTAACCCCGTAACAACAAACAACACTAACCCCGGAACAACAAACAACCCTAACCCCCATAAAACAAACAACCCTAACCCCCTAACAACAAACAATCCTAACCCCCGAACAACCAACAACACTAACCCCCTAACCACAATAAACACTAACACCCTAACAACAAAAACCACTAAACCCCAACAAGAAACAACCCTAAACCCGTAACAACAAACAACACTAACCCCCTAACAACAAACAACCCTAACCAAACAACAAACAACTCTAACCCACTAACAAAAAACAACACTAACACCCTAACAACAAACAACACTAACACCCTAACAACAAACAACAGTAACACCCTAACCAGAAACAACCCTAACCCCCTAACAACAAACAACACTAACCCGCTAACAACAAACAACCCTAAACCCCTAACATCAAAGAACACTATCACCCTAACAACAAACAGCCCTAACCCCCTAACAACAAACACTAACCCCCAAACAACAAACAACCCTAACCCCTGAAAACCAAAAACACTAACCCACTAACAACAAACAACCCTAACCCACTAAAAACAAACAACACTAACCCCCAACAACATAAAACAATAACACCCTAACAACAAACAACACTAACACCCTAACAACAAAAACCACTAAACACTAACAAGAAACAACACTAAACCCCTAACAACAAACACTAACCCCCTAACAAAAAACAACACTAAACCCCTAACAAGAAACTACCCTAACCCCCTAACAACAAACAACACTAACCCCCTAACAACAAACAACCCTAAACCCCTAACATCAAAGAACACTAACACCCTAACAACAAACAACCCTAACCCCCTAACAACAAACCCTAACCCCCAAACAACAAACAACCCAAACCCCTAAAAACCAAAAACACTAACCCACTAACAACAAACAACCCTAAACCACTAAGAGCAAACAACCCAAAAACCCTAAGAACAAACAACCCTAACCCCCTAACAAAAAACAACCCTAACCAAACAACAAAAAGCCCTAACTGACTAACAACAAACAACACTAACCCCCTAACAAGAAACAACAGTAACCCAATAACAAGAAACAACACTAACCCCCTAACAACAAACAACACTAACCCCCTAACAACAAACAATCCTAACCAAACAACAAAAAACCCTAACCCACTAACAACAAACAACACTAACACCCTAACAACAAACAACCCTAAAACCCTAACATCAAAGAACACTAACACCCTAACAACAAACAACCCTAACCCCCTAACTACAAACACTAACCCCCAAACAACAAACAACCCTAACCCCTAAAAACCAAAACCACTAACCCACTAACAACAAACAACCCTAAACCACTAACAACAAACAACCCTAACACCCTAACAACAAACAACACTAACCCCCTAACAACAAACAACCCGTAACCCCTAACATCAAACAACACTAACCCCCTAACGACACAAAACACTAACACCCTAACAACAAACAACACTAACACTCTAACAACAAAAACAACTAAACCCCAACAAGAAACAACCCGAAACCCCTAACAACAAACACTAACCCCCTAACAACAAACAACACTGAACCCCTAACAAGAAACTACCCTAACCCCGTAACAACAAACAACACTAACCCATAACAACAAACAACCCTAACCCCCAAACAACAAACAACCCTAACCCCCAAACAACAAACAACCCTAACCCCTTAACAACAAACAATCCTAAACCCCCCGAACAACCAAACAACACTAACCCCCTAACCACAATAAACACTAACACCCTAACAACAAAAACCACTAAACCCCAACAAGAAACAACCCTAAACCCCTAACAACAAACAACACTAACCCCCTAACAAAAAACAACCCTAACCAAACAAAAAAAACCCTAACCCACTAACAACAAACAACACTAACACCCTAACAACAAACAACCCTAACTCCCTAACAACAAACAACACTAACACCCTAACTACAAACAACCCTAAACCCCTAACAACAAACACTAATGCCCTAACAAAAAACAACACTAAACCCCGAACAAGAAACTACCGTAACCCCTTAACAACAAACAACACTAACCCCGTAACAAGAAACAACCCCAACCCCCTAACAACAAACAACACTAACACCCTAACAACAAACAACCCTAACTCCCTAACAACAAACAACACAAACACCCTAACAACAAACAACCCTAACCCCCTAACAACAAACAACACTAACCCCCTAACAACAAACAACCCTAAACCCCTAACATCAAACAACACTAACCCCCTAACAACACAAAACACTAACACCCTAACAACAAACAACACTAATACCCTAACAACAAAAACCCCTAAACCCCAACAAGAAACAACCCAAAACCCCTAACAACAAACACTAACCCCCTATCAAAAAACAACACTAAACCCCTAACAAGAAACTACCCTAACCCCGTAACAACAAACAACACTAACCCCGTAACAAGAAACAACCCTAACACCCTAACAACGAACAACACTAACCCCCTAACAACAGAAACCACTAAACCCCAAGAAGAAACAGCCCTAAACCCCTAACAACAAACAACACTAACCCCCTAACAAAAAACAACCCTAACCAAACAACAAAAAACCCTAACCCACCAACAACAAACAACACTAACACCCTAACAACAAACAACCCTAACCCCCTAACAACAAACACTAACCCCCAAAGAACAAACAACCCTAAACCCTCAAAACCAAAAACACTAACCCACTAACAACAAAATAACCTAAACCACTAACAACAAACAACCCTTACACCCTAACAACAAACAACACTAACCCCCTAACAACAAACAACCCGTAACCCCTAACATCAAACAACACTAACCCCCTAACGACACAAAACAATAACACCCTAACAACAAACAACACTAACACTCTAACAACAAAAACAACTAAACCCCAACAAGAAACAACCCGAAACCCCTAACAACAAACACTAACCCCCTAACAACAAACAACACTGAACCCCTAACAAGAAACTACCCTAACCCCGTAACAACAAACAACACTAACCCATAACAACAAACAACCCTAACCCCCAAACAACAAACAACCCTAACCCCCAAACAACAAACAACCCTAACCCCTTAACAACAAACAATCCTAAACCCCCCGAACAACCAAACAACACTAACCCCCTAACCACAATAAACACTAACACCCTAACAACAAAAACCACTAAACCCCAACAAGAAACAACCCTAAACCCCTAACAACAAACAACACTAACCCCCTAACAAAAAACAACCCTAACCAAACAAAAAAAACCCTAACCCACTAACAACAAACAACACTAACACCCTAACAACAAACAACCCTAACTCCCTAACAACAAACAACACTAACACCCTAACAACAAACAACCCTAAACCCCTAACAACAAACACTAATCCCCTAACAAAAAACAACACTAAACCCCGAACAAGAAACTACCGTAAACCCTTAACAACAAACAACACTAACCCCGAAACAAGAAACAACCCCAACCCCGTAACAACGAACAACACTAACCCCTTAACAACAAACAACCCTAAACCCCTAACATCAAAGAACACTAACACCCTAACAACAAACAACCCTAACCCCCTAACAACAAACACTAACCCCCAAACAACAAACAACCCTAACCCCTAAAAAGCAAAAAAACTAACCCACTAACAACAAACAACCCTAACACCCTAACAACAAACAACACTAACCGCCTAACAACAAACAACACTTACCCCCTAACATCAAACAACACTAACCCCCTAACAACACAAAACACTAACACCCTAACAACAAACAACACTAACACCCTAACAACAAAAACCACTAAACCCCAACAAGAAACAACCCGAAACCCCTAACAACAAACACTAACCCCCTAACAACAAACAACACTAAACCCCTAACAAGAAACTACCCTAACCCCGTAACAACAAACAACACTAACCCCGTAACAACAAACAGCCCTAACCCCCAAACAACTAACAACCCTAACCAACTAACAACAAACAATCCTAACCCCCGAACAACCAACAACACTAAACCCCTAACCACAATAAAGACTAACACCCTAACAAAATAAAACCACTAAACCCCAACAACAAACAACACTAACCCGTAACAACAAACAATTCTAACCAAACAACAAAAAACCCTAACCCACTATCAACAAACAACACTTACACCCTAACAACAAACAACCCTAACCCCCTAACAACAAACAACACTAACACCCTAACAACAAACAACCCTAACTCCCTAACAACAAACAACACTTTCCCCCTAACAACAAACATCCCTAAACCCCTAGCATCAAAGAACACTAACACCCTAACAACAAACAACCCTAACCCCCTAACAACAAACACTAACCCCCAAACAACAAACAACCCTAACCCCTAAAAACCAAAAACACTAACCCACTAAAAACAAACAACCCTAAACCTCTAACAACAAACAACCCTAACACCCTAACAACAAACAACACTCACCCCCTAACAACAAACAACCCTAAACCCCTAACATCAAACAACACTAACCCCCTAACATCACAAAACACTAACACCCTAACAACAAACTACACTAACACCCTAACAACAAAAACCACTAAACCCCAACAAGAAGCAACCCTAAACCCCTAAGAACAAACAGCACTAACCCCCTAACAACAAACAACCCTAACCAAACAACAAAAAACCCTAACCCACTAACAACAAACAACACTAACATCCTAACAACAAACAACCCTAACCCCCTAACAACAAACATTAACCCCCAAACAACAAACAACCCTAACCCCCTAACAACAAACAATCCTAACCCCCGAACAACCAACAACACTAACCCCCTAACCACAATAAGACTAACACCCTAAAAACAAAAACCACTAAACCCCAACAAGAAACAACCTTAAACCCCTAACAAGAAACAACACTAACCCCCTAACAACAAACAACACTAACACCCTAACAACAACCAACCCTAACCCTTAAGAACAAACAACACTAACGCCGTAAGAACAAACAACACTAACCCCCAGAAACGAACAATACTAACCCCCTAACAACACAAAACCTAACCCCTTATCAACAAACAACCCTACCCCACTAACAAAAAACAACCCTAACACCCTAACAACAAACAACACTAACCGCCTAACAACAAACAACCCTAAACCCCTAACATCAAAGAACACTAACACCCTAACAACAAACAACCCTAGCCCCCTAACAACAAACACTAACCCCCAAACAACAAACAACCCTAACCCCTAAAAACCAAAAACACTAACCCACTAACAACAAACAACCCTAACCCACTAACAACAAACAACCCTAACCCCCTAACAACAAACAACCCTAAACGCCTAACATCAAACAACACTATCCCCCTAACAACACAAAACACTAACACCCTAACAACAAACAACACTAACACCCTAACAACAAAAACCACTAAACCCCAACAAGAAACAACCCTAAACCCCTAACAACAAACACTAACCCCCTAACAACAAACAACACTAAACCCCTAACAAGAAACTACCGTAACCCCGTAACAACAAACAACACTAACCCCGGAACAACAAACAACCCTAACCCCCATAAAACAAACAACCCTAACCCCCTAACAACAAACAATCCTAACCCCCGAACAACCAACAACACTAACCCCCTAACCACAATAAACACTAACACCCTAACAACAAAAACCACTAAACCCCAACAAGAAACAACCCTAAACCTGTAACAACAAACAACACTAACCCCCTAACAACAAACAACCCTAACCAAACAACAAACAACTCTAACCCACTAACAAAAAACAACACTAACACCCTAACAACAAACAACACTAACACCTTAACAACAAACAACAGTAACACCCTAACCAGAAACAACCCTAACCCCCTAACAACAAACAACACTAACCCGCTAACAACAAACAACCCTAAACCCCTAACATCAAAGAACACTATCACCCTAACAACAAACAGCCCTAACCCCCTAACAACAAACACTAACCCCCAAACAACAAACAACCCTAACCCCTGAAAACCAAAAACACTAACCCACTAACAACAAACAACCCTAACCCACTAAAAACAAACAACACTAACCCCCAACAACATAAAACAATAACACCCTAACAACAAACAACACTAACACCCTAACAACAAAAACCACTAAACACTAACAAGAAACAACACTAAACCCCTAACAACAAACACTAACCCCCTAACAAAAAACAACACTAAACCCCTAACAAGAAACTACCCTAACCCCCTAACAACAAACAACACTAACCCCCTAACAACAAACAACCCTAAACCCCTAACATCAAAGAACACTAACACCCTAACAAGAAACAACCCTAACCCCCTAACAACAAACCCTAACCCCCAAACAACAAACAACCCAAACCCCTAAAAACCAAAAACACTAACCCACTAACAACAAACAACCCTAAACCACTAAGAGCAAACAACCCTAACACCCTAAGAACAAACAACCCTAACCCCCTAACAACAAACAACCCTAACCAAACAACAAAAAGCCCTAACTGACTAACAACAAACAACACTAACCCCCTAACAAGAAACAACAGTAACCCAATAACAAGAAACAACACTAACCCCCTAACAACAAACAACACTAACCCCCTAACAACAAACAATCCTAACCAAACAACAAAAAACCCTAACCCACTAACAACAAACAACACTAACACCCTAACAACAAACAACCCTAAAACCCTAACATCAAAGAACACTAACACCCTAACAACAAACAACCCTAACCCCCTAACTACAAACACTAACCCCCAAACAACAAACAACCCTAACCCCTAAAAACCAAAACCACTAACCCACTAACAACAAACAACCCTAAACCACTAACAACAAACAACCCTAACACCCTAACAACAAACAACACTAACCCCCTAACAACAAACAACCCGTAACCCCTAACATCAAACAACACTAACCCCATAACGACACAAAACACTAACACCCTAACAACAAACAACACTAACACTCTAACAACAAAAACAACTAAACCCCAACAAGAAACAACCCGAAACCCCTAACAACAAACACTAACCCCCTAACAACAAACAACACTGAACCCCTAACAAGAAACTACCCTAACCCCGTAACAACAAACAACACTAACCCATAACAACAAACAACCCTAACCCCCAAACAACAAACAACCCTAACCCCCAAACAACAAACAACCCTAACCCCTTAACAACAAACAATCCTAAACCCCCCGAACAACCAAACAACACTAACCCCCTAACCACAATAAACACTAACACCCTAACAACAAAAACCACTAAACCCCAACAAGAAACAACCCTAAACCCCTAACAACAAACAACACTAACCCCCTAACAAAAAACAACCCTAACCAAACAAAAAAAACCCTAACCCACTAACAACAAACAACACTAACACCCTAACAACAAACAACCCTAACTCCCTAACAACAAACAACACTAACACCCTAACTACAAACAACCCTAAACCCCTAACAACAAACACTAATGCCCTAACAAAAAACAACACTAAACCCCGAACAAGAAACTACCGTAACCCCTTAACAACAAACAACACTAACCCCGTAACAAGAAACAACCCCAACCCCCTAACAACGAACAACACTAACCCCTTAACAACAAACAACCCTAAACCCCTAACATCAAAGAACACTAACACCCTAACAACAAACAACCCTAACCCCCTAACAACAAACACTAACCCCCAAACAACAAACAACCCTAACCCCTAAAAAGCAAAAAAACTAACCCACTAACAACAAACAACCCTAACCCACTAACAACAAACAACCCTAACACCCTAACAACAAACAACACTAACCGCCTAACAACAAACAACACTTACCCCCTAACATCAAACAACACTAACCCCCTAACAACACAAAACACTAACACCCTAACAACAAACAACACTAACACCCTAAAAACAGAAACCACTAAACCCCAACAAGAAACAACCCTAAACCCCTAACAAAAAACACTAACCCCCTAACAACAAACAACACTGAACCCCTAACAAGAAAATACCCTAACCCCGTAACAACAAACAACACTACACCGTAACAACAAACAACCCTAACCCCCAAACAACAAACAACCCTAAACCCCAAACAACAAACAACCCTAACCCCTTAAGAACAAACAATGCTAACCCCCCGAACAACCAACAACACTAACCCCCTAACCACAATGAACACTAACACCCTAACAACAAAAACCACTAAACCCCAACAAGAAACAACCCTAAACCCCTAACAACGAACAACACTAACCCCCTAACAAAAAACAACCCTAACCAAACAACAAAAAACCCTAACCCACCAACAACAAACAACACTAACACCTTAACAACAAACAACCCTAACTCCCTAACAACAAACAACACTAACACCCTAACAACAAACAACCCTAACCCCCTAACAACAAACAACACTAACCCCCTAACAACAAACAACCCTAAACCCATAACATCAAACAACACTAACCCCCTCACAACACAAAACACTAACACCCTAACAAGAAAGAACACTAACACCCTAACAACAAAAACCCCTAAACCCCAACAAGAAACAACCCTAAACCCCTAACAACAAACACTAACCCCCTAACAAAAAACAACACTAAACCCCGAACAAGAAACTACCCTAACCCCGTAACAACAAACAACACTAACCCCGTAACAAGAAACAACCCTAACCCCCTAACAACGAACAACACTAACCGCCTAACAACAAACACTAAACCCCTAACATCAAAGAACACTAACACCCTAACAACAAACAACCCTAACCCCCTAACAACAAACACTAACCCCCAAACAACAAACAACCCTAACCCCTAAAAACCAAAAACACTAACCCACTAACAACAAACAACCCTAAACCACTAACAACAAACAACCCTAACACCCTAACAACAAACAACACTAACCCCCTAACAACAAACAACCCTAAACCCCTAACATCAAACAACACTAACCCCCTAACAACACAAAACACTAACACCGTAACAACAAACAACACTAACACCCTAACAACAAAAACCACTAAACCCCAACAAGAAAGAACCCTAAACCCCTAACAACAAACAACACTAACCACCTAACAACAAACAATCCTAACCAAACAACAAAAAACCCTAACCCACTAACAACAAACAACACTAACACCCTAACAACAAACAACCCTAACCCCCTAACAACAAACAACACTAACACCCTAACAACAAACAACACTAACACCCTAACAACAAACAACACTAACCCCGTAACAACAAACAACCCTAAACCCCTAACATCAAAGAACACTAACACCCTAACAACAAACAACCCTAACCCCCTAACAACAAACACTAACCCCCAAACAACAAACAACTCTAACCCCTAAAAACAAAAACACTAACCCACTAACAACAAACAACCCTAACCCACTAACAAGAAACAACCCTAACACCCTAACAACAAACACTAACCCCCTAACAACAAACAACCCTAACCCCTAAAAACCAAAAACACTAACCCACTAACAACAAACAACCCTAACCCACTAACAACAAACAACCCTAACACCCTAACAACAAACAACACTAACCCCCTAACAACAAACAACCTGTAACCCCTAACATCAAACAACACTAACCCCCTAACGACACAAAACACTAACACCCTAACAACAAACAACACTAACACTCTAACAACAAAAACAACTAAACCCCAACAAGAAACAACCTGAAACCCCTAACAACAAACACTAACCCCCTAACAACAAACAACACTGAACCCCTAACAAGAAACTACCCTAACCCCGTAACAACAAACAACACTAACCCATAACAACAAACAACCCTAACCCCCAAACAACAAACAACCCTAACACCCAAACAACAAACAACCCTAACCCCTTAACAACAAACAATCCTAACCCCCCGAACAACCAAACAACACTAACCCCCTAACCACAATAAACACTAACACCCTAACAACAAAAACCACTAAACCCCAACAAGAAACAACCCTAAACCCCTAACAACAAACAACACTAACCCCCTAACAAAAAACAACCCTAACCAAACAACAAAAAACCCTAACCCACTAACAACAAACAACACTAACACCCTAACAACAAACAACCCTAACTCCCTAACAACAAACAACACTAACACCCTAACAACAAACAACCCTAAACCCCTAACAACAAACACTAATCCCCTAACAAAAAACAACACTAAACCCCGAACAAGAAACTACCGTAACCCCTTAACAACAAACAACACTAACCCCGTAACAAGAAACAACCCCAACCCCCTAACAACCAACAACACTAACCCCTTAACAACAAACAACCCTAAACCCCTAACATCAAAGAACACTAACACCCTAACAACAAACAACCCTAACCCCCTAACAACAAACACTAACCCCCAAACAACAAACAACCCTAACCCCTAAAAACCAAAAAAACTAACCCACTAACAACAAACAACCCTAACCCACTAACAACAAACAACCCTAACACCCTAACAACAAACAACACTAACCCCCTAACAACAAACAACCCGTAACCCCTAACATCAAACAACACTAACCCCCTAACGACACAAAACACTAACACCCTAACAACAAACAACACTAACACCCTAACAACAGAAACCACTAAACCCCAACAAGAAACAACCCTAAACCCCTAACAAAAAACACTAACCCCCTAACAACAAACAACACTGAACCCCTAACAAGAAAATACCCTAACCCCGTAACAACAAACAACAATACACCGTAACAACAAACAACCCTAACCCCCAAACAACAAACAATCCTAAACCCCAAACAACAAACAACCCTAACCCCTTAAGAACAAACAATGCTAACCCCCCGAACAACCAACCACACTAACCCCCTAACCACAATGAACACTAACACCCTAACAACAAAAACCACTAAACCCCAACAAGAAACAACCCTAAACCCCTAACAACGAACAACACTAACCCCCTAACAAAAAACAACCCTAAACCCCTAACATCAAACAACACTAACCCCCTCACAACACAAAACACTAACACCCTAACAAGAAACAACACTAACACCCTAACAACAAAAACCCCTAAACCCCAAAAAGAAACAACCCTAAACCCCTAACAACAAACACTAACCCCCTAACAAAAAACAACACTAAACCCCGAACAAGAAACTACCCTAACCCCGTAACAACAAACAACACTAACCCCGTAACAAGAAACAACCCTAACCCCCTAACAACGAACAACACTAACCCCCTAACAACAAACAACACTAAACCCCTAACATCAAAGAACACTAACACCCTAACAACAAACAACCCTAACCCCCTAACAACAAACACTAACCCCCAAACAACAAACAACCCTAACCCCTAAAAACCAAAAACACTAACCCACTAACAACAAACAACCCTAAACCACTAACAACAAACAACCCTAACACCCTAACAACAAACAACACTAACCCCCTAACAACAAACAACCCTAAACCCCTAACATCAAACAACACTAACCCCCTAACAACACAAAACACTAACACCGTCACAACAAACAACACTAACACCCTAACAACAAAAACCACTAAACCCCAACAAGAAACAACCCTAAACCCCTAACAAGAAACAACGCTAACCCCCTAACAACAAACAACACTGAACCCCTAACAAGAAACTACCCTAACCCCGTAACAACAAACAACACTAACCCATAACAACAAACAACCCTAACCCCCAAACAACAAACAACCCTAACCCCCAAACAACAAACAACCCTAACCCCTTAACAACAAACAATCCTAAACCCCCCGAACAACCAAACAACACTAACCCCCTAACCACAATAAACACTAACACCCTAACAACAAAAACCACTAAACCCCAACAAGAAACAACCCTAAACCCCTAACAACAAACCACACTAACCCCCTAACAAAAAACAACCCTAACCAAACAACAAAAAACCCTAACCCACTAACAACAAACAACACTAACACCCTAACAACAAACAACCCTAACCCCCTAACAACAAACAACACTAACCCCCTAACAACAAACAACCCTAAACCCCTAACATCAAACAACACTAACCCCCTCACAACACAAAACACTAACACCCTAACAAGAAAGAACACTAACACCCTAACAACAAAAACCCCTAAACCCCAACAAGAAACAACCCTAAACCCCTAACAACAAACACTAACCCCCTAACAAAAAACAACACTAAACCCCGAACAAGAAACTACCCTAACCCCGTAACAACAAACAACACTAACCCCGTAACAAGAAACAACCCTAACCCCCTAACAACGAACAACACTAACCGCCTAACAACAAACACTAAACCCCTAACATCAAAGAACACTAACACCCTAACAACAAACAACCCTAACCCCCTAACAACAAACACTAACCCCCAAACAACAAACAACCCTAACCCCTAAAAACCAAAAACACTAACCCACTAACAACAAACAACCCTAAACCACTAACAACAAACAACCCTAACACCCTAACAACAAACAACACTAACCCCCTAACAACAAACAACCCTAAACCCCTAACATCAAACAACACTAACCCCCTAACAACACAAAACACTAACACCGTAACAACAAACAACACTAACACCCTAACAACAAAAACCACTAAACCCCAACAAGAAACAACCCTAAACCCCTAACAACAAACAACACTAACCACCTAACAACAAACAATCCTAACCAAACAACAAAAAACCCTAACCCACTAACAACAAACAACACTAACACCCTAACAACAAACAACCCTAACCCCCTAACAACAAACAACACTAACACCCTAACAACAAACAACACTAACACCCTAACAACAAACAACACTAACCCCGTAACAACAAACACCCCTAAACCCCTAACATCAAAGAACACTAACACCCTAACAACAAACAACCCTAACCCCCTAACAACAAACACTAACCCCCAAACAACAAACAACTCTAACCCCTAAAAACAAAAACACTAACCCACTAACAACAAACAACCCTAACCCACTAACAAGAAACAACCCTAACACCCTAACAACAAACACTAACCCCCTAACAACAAACAACCCTAACCCCTAAAAACCAAAAACACTAACCCACTAACAACAAACAACCCTAACCCACTAACAACAAACAACCCTAACACCCTAACAACAAACAACACTAACCCCCTAACAACAAACAACCCGTAACCCCTAACATCAAACAACACTAACCCCCTAACGACACAAAACACTAACACCCTAACAACAAACAACACTAACACTCTAACAACAAAAACAACTAAACCCCAACAAGAAACAACCTGAAACCCCTAACAACAAACACTAACCCCCTAACAACAAACAACACTGAACCCCTAACAAGAAACTACCCTAACCCCGTAACAACAAACAACACTAACCCATAACAACAAACAACCCTAACCCCCAAACAACAAACAACCCTAACACCCAAACAACAAACAACCCTAACCCCTTAACAACAAACAATCCTAACCCCCCGAACAACCAAACAACACTAACCCCCTAACCACAATAAACACTAACACCCTAACAACAAAAACCACTAAACCCCAACAAGAAACAACCCTAAACCCCTAACAACAAACAACACTAACCCCCTAACAAAAAACAACCCTAACCAAACAACAAAAAACCCTAACCCACTAACAACAAACAACACTAACACCCTAACAACAAACAACCCTAACTCCCTAAAAACAAACAACACTAACACCCTAACAACAAACAACCCTAAACCCCTAACAACAAACACTAATCCCCTAACAAAAAACAACACTAAACCCCGAACAAGAAACTACCGTAACCCCTTAACAACAAACAACACTAACCCCGTAACAAGAAACAACCCCAACCCCCTAACAACCAACAACACTAACCCCTTAACAACAAACAACCCTAAACCCCTAACATCAAAGAACACTAACACCCTAACAACAAACAACCCTAACCCCCTAACAACAAACACTAACCCCCAAACAACAAACAACCCTAACCCCTAAAAACCAAAAAAACTAACCCACTAACAACAAACAACCCTAACCCACTAACAACAAACAACCCTAACACCCTAACAACAAACAACACTAACCCCCTAACAACAAACAACCCGTAACCCCTAACATCAAACAACACTAACCCCCTAACGACACAAAACACTAACACCCTAACAACAAACAACACTAACACCCTAACAACAGAAACCACTAAACCCCAACAAGAAACAACCCTAAACCCCTAACAAAAAACACTAACCCCCTAACAACAAACAACACTGAACCCCTAACAAGAAAATACCCTAACCCCGTAACAACAAACAACAATACACCGTAACAACAAACAACCCTAACCCCCAAACAACAAACAATCCTAAACCCCAAACAACAAACAACCCTAACCCCTTAAGAACAAACAATGCTAACCCCCCGAACAACCAACCACACTAACCCCCTAACCACAATGAACACTAACACCCTAACAACAAAAACCACTAAACCCCAACAAGAAACAACCCTAAACCCCTAACAACAAACACTAACCCCCTAACAAAAAACAACACTAAACCCCGAACAAGAAACTACCCTAACCCCGTAACAACAAACAACACTAACCCCGTAACAAGAAACAACCCTAACCCCCTAACAACGAACAACACTAACCCCCTAACAACAAACAACCCTAAACCCCTAACATCAAAGAACACTAACACCCTAACAACAAACAACCCTAACCCCCTAACAAAAAACACTAACCCCCAAACAACAAACAACCCTAACCCCTAAAAACCAAAAACACTAACCCACTAAAAACAAACAACCCTAAACCTCTAACAACAAACAACCCTAACACCCTAACAACAAACACCACTAACCCCCTAACAACAAACAACCCTAAACCCCTAACATCAAACAACACTAACCCCCTAACAACACAAAACACTAACACCCTAACAACAAACAACACTAACACCCTAACAACAAACAACCCTAACCCCTAACAACAAACAACACTAACCCCCTAACAACAAACAACCCTAAACACCTAACATCAAAGAACACTAACACCCTAACAACAAACAACCCTAACGCCCTAACAACAAACACTAACCCCCAAACAACAAACAACCCTAACCCCTAAAAACCAAAAAGTCTAACCCACTAACAACAAACAACCCTAACCCACTAACAACAAACAACCCTAACACCCTAACAACAAACAACACTTACCCCCTAACAACAAACTACCGTAAACCCCTAACATCAAACAACACTAACCCCCTAACAACACAAAACACTAACACCCTAACAACAAACAACCCTAACCCCCTAACAACAAACAACACTAACCCCCTAACAACAAACAACCCTAAACCCCTAACATCAAACAACACTAACCCCCTAACAACACAAAACCCTAACACCCTAACAACAAACAACACTAACACCCTAACAACAAACAACACTAACTCCCTAACAACAAACAACCCTAAACCCCTAACAACAAACAACACTAACCCTCTAACAACAAACAACCCTAAACCCCTAACATCAAAGAACACTAACACCCTAACAAAAAACAACCCTAACCCCCTAACGACACACACTCACCTCCAAACAAACAACCCTAACCCCTAAAAACCAAAAACATTAACCCACTAACAACAAACAACCCTAATCCACTAACAACGAACAACCCTAACACCCTAACAACAAACAACCCTAAACCCCTAACATCAAACAACACTAACCGCCTAACAACAGAAACCACTAAACCCCAACAAGAAACAACCCTAAACCCCTAACAACAAACACTAACCCCCTAACAACAAACAACACTGAACCCCTAACAAGAAAATACCCTAACCCCGTAACAACAAACAACACTAAACCGTAACAACAAACAACCCTAACCCCCAAACAACAAACAACCATAAACCCCAAACCACAAACAACCCTAACCCCTTAACAACAAACAATCCTAACCCCACGAACAACCAACAACACTAACCCCCTAACCACAATAAACACTAACACCCTAACAACAAAAACCACTAAACCCCAACAAGAAACAACCCTAAAACCCTAACAACAAACAACACTAACCCCCTAACAAAAAACAACCCTAACCCCCTAACAACAAACAACACTAACACCCTAACAACAAACAACCCTAACCCCCTAACAACAAACAACACTAACACCCTAACAACAAACAACCCTAACCCCCTAACAACAAACAACACTAACCCCCTAACAACAAACAACCCTAAACCCCTAACATCAAAGAACACTAACACCCTAACAACAAACAACCCTAACCCCCTAACAACAAACACTAACCCCCAAACAACAAACAACCCTAACCCCTAAAAAGAAAAACACTAACCCACTAACAACAAACAACCCTAACCCACTAACAAGAAACAACCCTAACACCCTAACAACAAACACTAACCCCCTAACAACAAACAACACTGAACCCCTAACAAGAAAATACCCTAACCCCGTAACAACAAACAACACTAAACCGTAACAACAAACAAACCTAACCCCCAAACAACAAACAACCCTAAACCCCAAACAACAAACAACCCTAACCCCTTAACAACAAACAATCCTAACCCCCCGAACAACCAACAACACTAACCCCCTAACCACAATAAACACTAACACCCTAACAACAAAAACCACTAAACCCCAACAAGAAACAACCCTAAACCCCTAACAACAAACAACACTAACCCCCTAACAAAAAACAACCCTAACCAAACAACAAAAAACCCTAACCCACCAACAACAAACAACACTAACACCCTAACAACAAACAACCCTAACTCCCTAACAACAAACAACACAAACACCCTAACAACAAACAACCCTAACCCCCTAACAACAAACAACACTAACCCCCTAACAACAAACAACCCTAAACCCCTAACATCAAACAACACTAACCCCCTAACAACACAAAACACTAACACCCTAACAACAAACAACACTAATACCCTAACAACAAAAACCCCTAAACCCCAACAAGAAACAACCCAAAACCCCTAACAACAAACACTAACCCCCTATCAAAAAACAACACTAAACCCCGAACAAGAAACTACCCTAACCCCGTAACAACAAACAACACTAACCCCGTAACAAGAAACAACCCTAACCCCCTAACAACGAACAACACTAACCCCCTAACAACAAACAACCCTAAACCCCTAACATCAAAGAACACTAACACCCTAACAACAAACAACCCTAACCCCCTAACAAAAAACACTAACCCCCAAACAACAAACAACCCTAACCCCTAAAAACCAAAAACACTAACCCACTAAAAACAAACAACCCTAAACCTCTAACAACAAACAACCCTAACACCCTAACAACAAACACCACTAACCCCCTAACAACAAACAACCCTAAACCCCTAACATCAAACAACACTAACCCCCTAACAACACAAAACACTAACACCCTAACAACAAACAACCCTAACCCCTAACAACAAACAACACTAACCCCCTAACAACAAACAACCCTAAACACCTAACATCAAAGAACACTAACACCCTAACAACAAACAACCCTAACGCCCTAACAACAAACACTAACCCCCAAACAACAAACAACCCTAACCCCTAAAAACCAAAAAGTCTAACCCACTAACAACAAACAACCCTAACCCACTAACAACAAACAACCCTAACACCCTAACAACAAACAACACTTACCCCCTAACAACAAACTACCGTAAACCCCTAACATCAAACAACACTAACCCCCTAACAACACAAAACACTAACACCCTAACAACAAACAACCCTAACCCCCTAACAACAAACAACACTAACCCCCTAACAACAAACAACCCTAAACCCCTAACATCAAACAACACTAACCCCCTAACAACACAAAACCCTAACACCCTAACAACAAACAACACTAACACCCTAACAACAAACAACACTAACTCCCTAACAACAAACAACCCTAAACCCCTAACAACAAACAACACTAACCCTCTAACAACAAACAACCCTAAACCCCTAACATCAAAGAACACTAACACCCTAACAAAAAACAACCCTAACCCCCTAACGACACACACTCACCTCCAAACAAACAACCCTAACCCCTAAAAACCAAAAACATTAACCCACTAACAACAAACAACCCTAATCCACTAACAACGAACAACCCTAACACCCTAACAACAAACAACCCTAAACCCCTAACATCAAACAACACTAACCGCCTAACAACAGAAACCACTAAACCCCAACAAGAAACAACCCTAAACCCCTAACAACAAACACTAACCCCCTAACAACAAACAACACTGAACCCCTAGCAAGAAAATACCCTAACCCCGTAACAACAAACAACACTAAACCGTAACAACAAACAACCCTAACCCCCAAAGAACAAACAACCATAAACCCCAAACAACAAACAACCCTAACCCCTTAACAACAAACAATCCTAACCCCACGAACAACCAACAACACTAACCCCCTAACCACAATAAACACTAACACCCTAACAACAAAAACCACTAAACCCCAACAACAAACAACCCTAACCCCCTAACAACAAACAACACTAACACCCTAACAACAAACAACCCTAACCCCCTAACAACAAACAACACTAACCCCCTAACAACAAACAACCCTAAACCCCTAACATCAAAGAACACTAACACCCTAACAACAAACAACCCTAACCCCCTAACAACAAACACTAACCCCCAAACAACAAACAACCCTAACCCCTAAAAACAAAAACACTAACCCACTAACAACAAACAACCCTAACCCACTAACAAGAAACAACCCTAACACCCTAACAACAAACACTAACCCCCTAACAACAAACAACACTGAACCCCTAACAAGAAAATACCCTAACCCCGTAACAACAAACAACACTAAACCGTAACAACAAACAAACCTAACCCCCAAACAACAAACAACCCTAAACCCCAAACAACAAACAACCCTAACCCCTTAACAACAAACAATCCTAACCCCCCGAACAACCAACAACACTAACCCCCTAACCACAATAAACACTAACACCCTAACAACAAAAACCACTAAACCCCAACAAGAAACAACCCTAAACCCCTAACAACAAACAACACTAACCCCCTAACAAAAAACAACCCTAACCAAACAACAAAAAACCCTAACCCACCAACAACAAACAACACTAACACCCTAACAACAAACAACCCTAACTCCCTAACAACAAACAACACAAACACCCTAACAACAAACAACCCTAACCCCCTAACAACAAACAACACTAACCCCCTAACAACAAACAACCCTAAACCCCTAACATCAAACAACACTAACCCCCTAACAACACAAAACACTAACACCCTAACAACAAACAACACTAATACCCTAACAACAAAAACCCCTAAACCCCAACAAGAAACAACCCAAAACCCCTAACAACAAACACTAACCCCCTATCAAAAAACAACACTAAACCCCGAACAAGAAACTACCCTAACCCCGTAACAACAAACAACACTAACCCCGTAACAAGAAACAACCCTAACCCCCTAACAACGAACAACACTAACCCCCTAACAACAAACAACCCTAAACCCCTAACATCAAAGAACACTAACACCCTAACAACAAACAACCCTAACCCCCTAACAACAAACACTAACCCCCAAACAACAAACAACCCTAACCCCTAAAAACCAAAAACACTAACCCACTAAAAACAAACAACCCTAAACCTCTAACAACAAACAACCCTAACACCCTAACAACAAACAACACTAACCCCCTAACAACAAACAACCCTAAACCCCTAACATCAAACAACACTAACCCCCTAACAACACAAAACACTAACACCCTAACAACAAACAACCCTAACCCCTAACAACAAACAACACTAACCCCCTAACAACAAACAACCCTAAACACCTAACATCAAAGAACACTAACACCCTAACAACAAACAACCCTAACGCCCTAACAACAAACACTAACCCCCAAACAACAAACAACCCTAACCCCTAAAAACCAAAAAGTCTAACCCACTAACAACAAACAACCCTAACCCACTAAGAACAAACAACCCTAACACCCTAACAACAAACAACACTTACCCCCTAACAACAAACTACCGTAAACCCCTAACATCAAACAACACTAACCCCCTAACAACACAAAACACTAACTCCCTAACAACAAACAACCCTAACCCCCTAACAACAAACAACACTAACCCCCTAACAACAAACAACCCTAAACCCCTAACATCAAACAACACTAACCCCCTAACAACACAAAACCCTAACACCCTAACAACAAACAACACTAACACCCTAACAACAAACAACACTAACTCCCTAACAACAAACAACCCTAAACCCCTAACAACAAACAACACTAACCCTCTAACAACAAACAACCCTAAACCCCTAACATCAAAGAACACTAACACCCTAACAAAAAACAACCCTAACCCCCTAACGACACACACTCACCTCCGAACAAACAACCCTAACCCCTAAAAACCAAAAACATTAACCCACTAACAACAAACAACCCTAATCCACTAACAACGAACAACCCTAACACCCTAACAACAAACAACCCTAAACCCCTAACATCAAACAACACTAACCGCCTAACAACAGAAACCACTAAACCCCAACAAGAAACAACCCTAAACCCCTAACAACAAACACTAACCCCCTAACAACAAACAACACTGAACCCCTAACAAGAAAATACCCTAACCCCGTAACAACAAACAACACTAAACCGTAACAACAAACAACCCTAACCCCCAAACAACAAACAACCATAAACCCCAAACCACAAACAACCCTAACCCCTTAACAACAAACAATCCTAACCCCACGAACAACCAACAACACTAACCCCCTAACCACAATAAACACTAACACCCTAACAACAAAAACCACTAAACCCCAACAAGAAACAACCCTAAAACCCTAACAACAAACAACACTAACCCCCTAACAAAAAACAACCCTAACCCCCTAACAACAAACAACACTAACACCCTAACAACAAACAACCCTACCCCCCTAACAACAAACAACACTAACACCCTAACAACAAACAACCCTAACCCCCTAACAACAAACAACACTAACCCCCTAACAACAAACAACCCTAAACCCCTAACATCAAAGAACACTAACACCCTAACAACAAACAACCCTAACCCCCTAACAACAAACACTAACCCCCAAACAACAAACAACCCTAACCCCTAAAAAGAAAAACACTAACCCACTAACAACAAACAACCCTAACCCACTAACAAGAAACAACCCTAACACCCTAACAACAAACACTAACCCCCTAACAACAAACAACACTGAACCCCTAACAAGAAAATACCCTAACCCCGTAACAACAAACAACACTAAACCGTAACAACAAACAAACCTAACCCCCAAACAACAAACAACCCTAAACCCCAAACAACAAACAACCCTAACCCCTTAACAACAAACAATCCTAACCCCCCGAACAACCAACAACACTAACCCCCTAACCACAATAAACACTAACACCCTAACAACAAAAACCACTAAACCCCAACAAGAAACAACCCTAAACCCCTAACAACAAACAACACTAACCCCCTAACAAAAAACAACCCTAACCAAACAACAAAAAACCCTAACCCACCAACAACAAACAACACTAACACCCTAACAACAAACAACCCTAACTCCCTAACAACAAACAACACAAACACCCTAACAACAAACAACCCTAACCCCCTAACAACAAACAACACTAACCCCCTAACAACAAACAACCCTAAACCCCTAACATCAAACAACACTAACCCCCTAACAACACAAAACACTAACACCCTAACAACAAACAACACTAATACCCTAACAACAAAAACCCCTAAACCCCAACAAGAAACAACCCAAAACCCCTAACAACAAACACTAACCCCCTATCAAAAAACAACACTAAACCCCGAACAAGAAACTACCCTAACCCCGTAACAACAAACAACACTAACCCCGTAACAAGAAACAACCCTAACCCCCTAACAACGAACAACACTAACCCCCTAACAACAAACAACCCTAAACCCCTAACATCAAAGAACACTAACACCCTAACAACAAACAACCCTAACCCCCTAACAAAAAACACTAACCCCCAAACAACAAACAACCCTAACCCCTAAAAACCAAAAACACTAACCCACTAAAAACAAACAACCCTAAACCTCTAACAACAAACAACCCTAACACCCTAACAACAAACACCACTAACCCCCTAACAACAAACAACCCTAAACCCCTAACATCAAACAACACTAACCCCCTAACAACACAAAACACTAACACCCTAACAACAAACAACCCTAACCCCTAACAACAAACAACACTAACCCCCTAACAACAAACAACCCTAAACACCTAACATCAAAGAACACTAACACCCTAACAACAAACAACCCTAACGCCCTAACAACAAACACTAACCCCCAAACAACAAACAACCCTAACCCCTAAAAACCAAAAAGTCTAACCCACTAACAACAAACAACCCTAACCCACTAACAACAAACAACCCTAACACCCTAACAACAAACAACACTTACCCCCTAACAACAAACTACCGTAAACCCCTAACATCAAACAACACTAACCCCCTAACAACACAAAACACTAACACCCTAACAACAAACAACCCTAACCCCCTAACAACAAACAACACTAACCCCCTAACAACAAACAACCCTAAACCCCTAACATCAAACAACACTAACCCCCTAACAACACAAAACCCTAACACCCTAACAACAAACAACACTAACACCCTAACAACAAACAACACTAACTCCCTAACAACAAACAACCCTAAACCCCTAACAACAAACAACACTAACCCTCTAACAACAAACAACCCTAAACCCCTAACATCAAAGAACACTAACACCCTAACAAAAAACAACCCTAACCCCCTAACGACACACACTCACCTCCAAACAAACAACCCTAACCCCTAAAAACCAAAAACATTAACCCACTAACAACAAACAACCCTAATCCACTAACAACGAACAACCCTAACACCCTAACAACAAACAACCCTAAACCCCTAACATCAAACAACACTAACCGCCTAACAACAGAAACCACTAAACCCCAACAAGAAACAACCCTAAACCCCTAACAACAAACACTAACCCCCTAACAACAAACAACACTGAACCCCTAGCAAGAAAATACCCTAACCCCGTAACAACAAACAACACTAAACCGTAACAACAAACAACCCTAACCCCCAAACAACAAACAACCATAAACCCCAAACAACAAACAACCCTAACCCCTTAACAACAAACAATCCTAACCCCACGAACAACCAACAACACTAACCCCCTAACCACAATAAACACTAACACCCTAACAACAAAAACCACTAAACCCCAACAACAAACAACCCTAACCCCCTAACAACAAACAACACTAACACCCTAACAACAAACAACCCTAACCCCCTAACAACAAACAACACTAACCCCCTAACAACAAACAACCCTAAACCCCTAACATCAAAGAACACTAACACCCTAACAACAAACAACCCTAACCCCCTAACAACAAACACTAACCCCCAAACAACAAACAACCCTAACCCCTAAAAACAAAAACACTAACCCACTAACAACAAACAACCCTAACCCACTAACAAGAAACAACCCTAACACCCTAACAACAAACACTAACCCCCTAACAACAAACAACACTGAACCCCTAACAAGAAAATACCCTAACCCCGTAACAACAAACAACACTAAACCGTAACAACAAACAAACCTAACCCCCAAACAACAAACAACCCTAAACCCCAAACAACAAACAACCCTAACCCCTTAACAACAAACAATCCTAACCCCCCGAACAACCAACAACACTAACCCCCTAACCACAATAAACACTAACACCCTAACAACAAAAACCACTAAACCCCAACAAGAAACAACCCTAAACCCCTAACAACAAACAACACTAACCCCCTAACAAAAAACAACCCTAACCAAACAACAAAAAACCCTAACCCACCAACAACAAACAACACTAACACCCTAACAACAAACAACCCTAACTCCCTAACAACAAACAACACAAACACCCTAACAACAAACAACCCTAACCCCCTAACAACAAACAACACTAACCCCCTAACAACAAACAACCCTAAACCCCTAACATCAAACAACACTAACCCCCTAACAACACAAAACACTAACACCCTAACAACAAACAACACTAATACCCTAACAACAAAAACCCCTAAACCCCAACAAGAAACAACCCAAAACCCCTAACAACAAACACTAACCCCCTATCAAAAAACAACACTAAACCCCGAACAAGAAACTACCCTAACCCCGTAACAACAAACAACACTAACCCCGTAACAAGAAACAACCCTAACCCCCTAACAACGAACAACACTAACCCCCTAACAACAAACAACCCTAAACCCCTAACATCAAAGAACACTAACACCCTAACAACAAACAACCCTAACCCCCTAACAACAAACACTAACCCCCAAACAACAAACAACCCTAACCCCTAAAAACCAAAAACACTAACCCACTAAAAACAAACAACCCTAAACCTCTAACAACAAACAACCCTAACACCCTAACAACAAACAACACTAACCCCCTAACAACAAACAACCCTAAACCCCTAACATCAAACAACACTAACCCCCTAACAACACAAAACACTAACACCCTAACAACAAACAACCCTAACCCCTAACAACAAACAACACTAACCCCCTAACAACAAACAACCCTAAACACCTAACATCAAAGAACACTAACACCCTAACAACAAACAACCCTAACGCCCTAACAACAAACACTAACCCCCAAACAACAAACAACCCTAACCCCTAAAAACCAAAAAGTCTAACCCACTAACAACAAACAACCCTAACCCACTAAGAACAAACAACCCTAACACCCTAACAACAAACAACACTTACCCCCTAACAACAAACTACCGTAAACCCCTAACATCAAACAACACTAACCCCCTAACAACACAAAACACTAACTCCCTAACAACAAACAACCCTAACCCCCTAACAACAAACAACACTAACCCCCTAACAACAAACAACCCTAAACCCCTAACATCAAACAACACTAACCCCCTAACAACACAAAACCCTAACACCCTAACAACAAACAACACTAACACCCTAACAACAAACAACACTAACTCCCTAACAACAAACAACCCTAAACCCCTAACAACAAACAACACTAACCCTCTAACAACAAACAACCCTAAACCCCTAACATCAAAGAACACTAACACCCTAACAAAAAACAACCCTAACCCCCTAACGACACACACTCACCTCCGAACAAACAACCCTAACCCCTAAAAACCAAAAACATTAACCCACTAACAACAAACAACCCTAATCCACTAACAACGAACAACCCTAACACCCTAACAACAAACAACCCTAAACCCCTAACATCAAACAACACTAACCGCCTAACAACAGAAACCACTAAACCCCAACAAGAAACAACCCTAAACCCCTAACAACAAACACTAACCCCCTAACAACAAACAACACTGAACCCCTAACAAGAAAATACCCTAACCCCGTAACAACAAACAACACTAAACCGTAACAACAAACAACCCTAACCCCCAAACAACAAACAACCATAAACCCCAAACCACAAACAACCCTAACCCCTTAACAACAAACAATCCTAACCCCACGAACAACCAACAACACTAACCCCCTAACCACAATAAACACTAACACCCTAACAACAAAAACCACTAAACCCCAACAAGAAACAACCCTAAAACCCTAACAACAAACAACACTAACCCCCTAACAAAAAACAACCCTAACCCCCTAACAACAAACAACACTAACACCCTAACAACAAACAACCCTAACCCCCTAACAACAAACAACACTAACACCCTAACAACAAACAACCCTAACCCCCTAACAACAAACAACACTAACCCCCTAACAACAAACAACCCTAAACCCCTAACATCAAAGAACACTAACACCCTAACAACAAACAACCCTAACCCCCTAACAACAAACACTAACCCCCAAACAACAAACAACCCTAACCCCTAAAAAGAAAAACACTAACCCACTAACAACAAACAACCCTAACCCACTAACAAGAAACAACCCTAACACCCTAACAACAAACACTAACCCCCTAACAACAAACAACACTGAACCCCTAACAAGAAAATACCCTAACCCCGTAACAACAAACAACACTAAACCGTAACAACAAACAAACCTAACCCCCAAACAACAAACAACCCTAAACCCCAAACAACAAACAACCCTAACCCCTTAACAACAAACAATCCTAACCCCCCGAACAACCAACAACACTAACCCCCTAACCACAATAAACACTAACACCCTAACAACAAAAACCACTAAACCCCAACAAGAAACAACCCTAAACCCCTAACAACAAACAACACTAACCCCCTAACAAAAAACAACCCTAACCAAACAACAAAAAACCCTAACCCACCAACAACAAACAACACTAACACCCTAACAACAAACAACCCTAACTCCCTAACAACAAACAACACAAACACCCTAACAACAAACAACCCTAACCCCCTAACAACAAACAACACTAACCCCCTAACAACAAACAACCCTAAACCCCTAACATCAAACAACACTAACCCCCTAACAACACAAAACACTAACACCCTAACAACAAACAACAGTAATACCCTAACAACAAAAACCCCTAAACCCCAACAAGAAACAACCCTAAAACCCTAACAACAAACAACACTAACCCCCTAACAAAAAACAACCCTAACCCCCTAACAACAAACAACACTAACACCCTAACAACAAACAACCCTAACCCCCTAACAACAAACAACACTAACACCCTAACAACAAACAACCCTAACCCCCTAACAACAAACAACACTAACCCCCTAACAACAAACAACCCTAAACCCCTAACATCAAAGAACACTAACACCCTAACAACAAACAACCCTAACCCCCTAACAACAAACACTAACCCCCAAACAACAAACAACCCTAACCCCTAAAAAGAAAAACACTAACCCACTAACAACAAACAACCCTAACCCACTAACAAGAAACAACCCTAACACCCTAACAACAAACACTAACCCCCTAACAACAAACAACACTGAACCCCTAACAAGAAAATACCCTAACCCCGTAACAACAAACAACACTAAACCGTAACAACAAACAAACCTAACCCCCAAACAACAAACAACCCTAAACCCCAAACAACAAACAACCCTAACCCCTTAACAACAAACAATCCTAACCCCCCGAACAACCAACAACACTAACCCCCTAACCACAATAAACACTAACACCCTAACAACAAAAACCACTAAACCCCAACAAGAAACAACCCTAAACCCCTAACAACAAACAACACTAACCCCCTAACAAAAAACAACCCTAACCAAACAACAAAAAACCCTAACCCACCAACAACAAACAACACTAACACCCTAACAACAAACAACCCTAACTCCCTAACAACAAACAACACAAACACCCTAACAACAAACAACCCTAACCCCCTAACAACAAACAACACTAACCCCCTAACAACAAACAACCCTAAACCCCTAACATCAAACAACACTAACCCCCTAACAACACAAAACACTAACACCCTAACAACAAACAACACTAATACCCTAACAACAAAAACCCCTAAACCCCAACAAGAAACAACCCAAAACCCCTAACAACAAACACTAACCCCCTATCAAAAAACAACACTAAACCCCGAACAAGAAACTACCCTAACCCCGTAACAACAAACAACACTAACCCCGTAACAAGAAACAACCCTAACCCCCTAACAACGAACAACACTAACCCCCTAACAACAAACAACCCTAAACCCCTAACATCAAAGAACACTAACACCCTAACAACAAACAACCCTAACCCCCTAACAAAAAACACTAACCCCCAAACAACAAACAACCCTAACCCCTAAAAACCAAAAACACTAACCCACTAAAAACAAACAACCCTAAACCTCTAACAACAAACAACCCTAACACCCTAACAACAAACACCACTAACCCCCTAACAACAAACAACCCTAAACCCCTAACATCAAACAACACTAACCCCCTAACAACACAAAACACTAACACCCTAACAACAAACAACCCTAACCCCTAACAACAAACAACACTAACCCCCTAACAACAAACAACCCTAAACACCTAACATCAAAGAACACTAACACCCTAACAACAAACAACCCTAACGCCCTAACAACAAACACTAACCCCCAAACAACAAACAACCCTAACCCCTAAAAACCAAAAAGTCTAACCCACTAACAACAAACAACCCTAACCCACTAACAACAAACAACCCTAACACCCTAACAACAAACAACACTTACCCCCTAACAACAAACTACCGTAAACCCCTAACATCAAACAACACTAACCCCCTAACAACACAAAACACTAACACCCTAACAACAAACAACCCTAACCCCCTAACAACAAACAACACTAACCCCCTAACAACAAACAACCCTAAACCCCTAACATCAAACAACACTAACCCCCTAACAACACAAAACCCTAACACCCTAACAACAAACAACACTAACACCCTAACAACAAACAACACTAACTCCCTAACAACAAACAACCCTAAACCCCTAACAACAAACAACACTAACCCTCTAACAACAAACAACCCTAAACCCCTAACATCAAAGAACACTAACACCCTAACAAAAAACAACCCTAACCCCCTAACGACACACACTCACCTCCAAACAAACAACCCTAACCCCTAAAAACCAAAAACATTAACCCACTAACAACAAACAACCCTAATCCACTAACAACGAACAACCCTAACACCCTAACAACAAACAACCCTAAACCCCTAACATCAAACAACACTAACCGCCTAACAACAGAAACCACTAAACCCCAACAAGAAACAACCCTAAACCCCTAACAACAAACACTAACCCCCTAACAACAAACAACACTGAACCCCTAGCAAGAAAATACCCTAACCCCGTAACAACAAACAACACTAAACCGTAACAACAAACAACCCTAACCCCCAAACAACAAACAACCATAAACCCCAAACAACAAACAACCCTAACCCCTTAACAACAAACAATCCTAACCCCACGAACAACCAACAACACTAACCCCCTAACCACAATAAACACTAACACCCTAACAACAAAAACCACTAAACCCCAACAACAAACAACCCTAACCCCCTAACAACAAACAACACTAACACCCTAACAACAAACAACCCTAACCCCCTAACAACAAACAACACTAACCCCCTAACAACAAACAACCCTAAACCCCTAACATCAAAGAACACTAACACCCTAACAACAAACAACCCTAACCCCCTAACAACAAACACTAACCCCCAAACAACAAACAACCCTAACCCCTAAAAACCAAAAACACTAACCCACTAAAAACAAACAACCCTAAACCTCTAACAACAAACAACCCTAACACCCTAACAACAAACAACACTAACCCCCTAACAACAAACAACCCTAAACCCCTAACATCAAACAACACTAACCCCCTAACAACACAAAACACTAACACCCTAACAACAAACAACCCTAACCCCTAACAACAAACAACACTAACCCCCTAACAACAAACAACCCTAAACACCTAACATCAAAGAACACTAACACCCTAACAACAAACAACCCTAACGCCCTAACAACAAACACTAACCCCCAAACAACAAACAACCCTAACCCCTAAAAACCAAAAAGTCTAACCCACTAACAACAAACAACCCTAACCCACTAAGAACAAACAACCCTAACACCCTAACAACAAACAACACTTACCCCCTAACAACAAACTACCGTAAACCCCTAACATCAAACAACACTAACCCCCTAACAACACAAAACACTAACTCCCTAACAACAAACAACCCTAACCCCCTAACAACAAACAACACTAACCCCCTAACAACAAACAACCCTAAACCCCTAACATCAAACAACACTAACCCCCTAACAACACAAAACCCTAACACCCTAACAACAAACAACACTAACACCCTAACAACAAACAACACTAACTCCCTAACAACAAACAACCCTAAACCCCTAACAACAAACAACACTAACCCTCTAACAACAAACAACCCTAAACCCCTAACATCAAAGAACACTAACACCCTAACAAAAAACAACCCTAACCCCCTAACGACACACACTCACCTCCGAACAAACAACCCTAACCCCTAAAAACCAAAAACATTAACCCACTAACAACAAACAACCCTAATCCACTAACAACGAACAACCCTAACACCCTAACAACAAACAACCCTAAACCCCTAACATCAAACAACACTAACCGCCTAACAACAGAAACCACTAAACCCCAACAAGAATCAACCCTAAACCCCTAACAACAAACACTAACCCCCTAACAACAAACAACACTGAACCCCTAACAAGAAAATACCCTAACCCCGTAACAACAAACAACACTAAACCGTAACAACAAACAACCCTAACCCCCAAACAACAAACAACCATAAACCCCAAACCACAAACAACCCTAACCCCTTAACAACAAACAATCCTAACCCCACGAACAACCAACAACACTAACCCCCTAACCACAATAAACACTAACACCCTAACAACAAAAACCACTAAACCCCAACAAGAAACAACCCTAAAACCCTAACAACAAACAACACTAACCCCCTAACAAAAAACAACCCTAACCCCCTAACAACAAACAACACTAACACCCTAACAACAAACAACCCTAACCCCCTAACAACAAACAACACTAACACCCTAACAACAAACAACCCTAACCCCCTAACAACAAACAACACTAACCCCCTAACAACAAACAACCCTAAACCCCTAACATCAAAGAACACTAACACCCTAACAACAAACAACCCTAACCCCCTAACAACAAACACTAACCCCCAAACAACAAACAACCCTAACCCCTAAAAAGAAAAACACTAACCCACTAACAACAAACAACCCTAACCCACTAACAAGAAACAACCCTAACACCCTAACAACAAACACTAACCCCCTAACAACAAACAACACTGAACCCCTAACAAGAAAATACCCTAACCCCGTAACAACAAACAACACTAAACCGTAACAACAAACAAACCTAACCCCCAAACAACAAACAACCCTAAACCCCAAACAACAAACAACCCTAACCCCTTAACAACAAACAATCCTAACCCCCCGAACAACCAACAACACTAACCCCCTAACCACAATAAACACTAACACCCTAACAACAAAAACCACTAAACCCCAACAAGAAACAACCCTAAACCCCTAACAACAAACAACACTAACCCCCTAACAAAAAACAACCCTAACCAAACAACAAAAAACCCTAACCCACCAACAACAAACAACACTAACACCCTAACAACAAACAACCCTAACTCCCTAACAACAAACAACACAAACACCCTAACAACAAACAACCCTAACCCCCTAACAACAAACAACACTAACCCCCTAACAACAAACAACCCTAAACCCCTAACATCAAACAACACTAACCCCCTAACAACACAAAACACTAACACCCTAACAACAAACAACAGTAATACCCTAACAACAAAAACCCCTAAACCCCAACAAGAAACAACCCTAAAACCCTAACAACAAACAACACTAACCCCCTAACAAAAAACAACCCTAACCCCCTAACAACAAACAACACTAACACCCTAACAACAAACAACCCTAACCCCCTAACAACAAACAACACTAACACCCTAACAACAAACAACCCTAACCCCCTAACAACAAACAACAGTAACCCCCTAACAACAAACAACCCTAAACCCCTAACATCAAAGAACACTAACACCCTAACAACAAACAACCCTAACCCCCTAACAACAAACACTAACCCCCAAACAACAAACAACCCTAACCCCTAAAAAGAAAAACACTAACCCACTAACAACAAACAACCCTAACCCACTAACAAGAAACAACCCTAACACCCTAACAACAAACACTAACCCCCTAACAACAAACAACACTGAACCCCTAACAAGAAAATACCCTAACCCCGTAACAACAAACAACACTAAACCGTAACAACAAACAAACCTAACCCCCAAACAACAAACAACCCTAAACCCCAATCAACAAACAACCCTAACCCCTTAACAACAAACAATCCTAACCCCCCGAACAACCAACAACACTAACCCCCTAACCACAATAAACACTAACACCCTAACAACAAAAACCACTAAACCCCAACAAGAAACAACCCTAAACCCCTAACAACAAACAACACTAACCCCCTAACAAAAAACAACCCTAACCAAACAACAAAAAACCCTAACCCACCAACAACAAACAACACTAACACCCTAACAACAAACAACCCTAACTCCCTAACAACAAACAACACAAACACCCTAACAACAAACAACCCTAACCCCCTAACAACAAACAACACTAACCCCCTAACAACAAACAACCCTAAACCCCTAACATCAAACAACACTAACCCCCTAACAACACAAAACACTAACACCCTAACAACAAACAACACTAATACCCTAACAACAAAAACCCCTAAACCCCAACAAGAAACAACCCAAAACCCCTAACAACAAACACTAACCCCCTATCAAAAAACAACACTAAACCCCGAACAAGAAACTACCCTAACCCCGTAACAACAAACAACACTAACCCCGTAACAAGAAACAACCCTAACCCCCTAACAACGAACAACACTAACCCCCTAACAACAAACAACCCTAAACCCCTAACATCAAAGAACACTAACACCCTAACAACAAACAACCCTAACCCCCTAACAAAAAACACTAACCCCCAAACAACAAACAACCCTAACCCCTAAAAACCAAAAACACTAACCCACTAAAAACAAACAACCCTAAACCTCTAACAACAAACAACCCTAACACCCTAACAACAAACACCACTAACCCCCTAACAACAAACAACCCTAAACCCCTAACATCAAACAACACTAACCCCCTAACAACACAAAACACTAACACCCTAACAACAAACAACCCTAACCCCTAACAACAAACAACACTAACCCCCTAACAACAAACAACCCTAAACACCTAACATCAAAGAACACTAACACCCTAACAACAAACAACCCTAACGCCCTAACAACAAACACTAACCCCCAAACAACAAACAACCCTAACCCCTAAAAACCAAAAAGTCTAACCCACTAACAACAAACAACCCTAACCCACTAACAACAAACAACCCTAACACCCTAACAACAAACAACACTTACCCCCTAACAACAAACTACCGTAAACCCCTAACATCAAACAACACTAACCCCCTAACAACACAAAACACTAACACCCTAACAACAAACAACCCTAACCCCCTAACAACAAACAACACTAACCCCCTAACAACAAACAACCCTAAACCCCTAACATCAAACAACACTAACCCCCTAACAACACAAAACCCTAACACCCTAACAACAAACAACACTAACACCCTAACAACAAACAACACTAACTCCCTAACAACAAACAACCCTAAACCCCTAACAACAAACAACACTAACCCTCTAACAACAAACAACCCTAAACCCCTAACATCAAAGAACACTAACACCCTAACAAAAAACAACCCTAACCCCCTAACGACACACACTCACCTCCAAACAAACAACCCTAACCCCTAAAAACCAAAAACATTAACCCACTAACAACAAACAACCCTAATCCACTAACAACGAACAACCCTAACACCCTAACAACAAACAACCCTAAACCCCTAACATCAAACAACACTAACCGCCTAACAACAGAAACCACTAAACCCCAACAAGAAACAACCCTAAACCCCTAACAACAAACACTAACCCCCTAACAACAAACAACACTGAACCCCTAGCAAGAAAATACCCTAACCCCGTAACAACAAACAACACTAAACCGTAACAACAAACAACCCTAACCCCCAAACAACAAACAACCATAAACCCCAAACAACAAACAACCCTAACCCCTTAACAACAAACAATCCTAACCCCACGAACAACCAACAACACTAACCCCCTAACCACAATAAACACTAACACCCGAACAACAAAAACCACTAAACCCCAACCACAAACAACCCTAACCCCCTAACAACAAACAACACTAACACCCTAACAACAAACAACCCTAACCCCCTAACAACAAACAACACTAACCCCCTAACAACAAACAACCCTAAACCCCTAACATCAAAGAACACTAACACCCTAACAACAAACAACCCTAACCCCCTAACAACAAACACTAACCCCCAAACAACAAACAACCCTAACCCCTAAAAAGAAAAACACTAACCCACTAACAACAAACAACCCTAACCCACTAACAAGAAACAACCCTAACACCCTAACAACAAACACTAACCCCCTAACAACAAACAACACTGAACCCCTAACAAGAAAATACCCTAACCCCGTAACAACAAACAACACTAAACCGTAACAACAAACAAACCTAACCCCCAAACAACAAACAACCCTAAACCCCAAACAACAAACAACCCTAACCCCTTAACAACAAACAATCCTAACCCCCCGAACAACCAACAACACTAACCCCCTAACCACAATAAACACTAACACCCTAACAACAAAAACCACTAAACCCCAACAAGAAACAACCCTAAACCCCTAACAACAAACAACACTAACCCCCTAACAAAAAACAACCCTAACCAAACAACAAAAAACCCTAACCCACCAACAACAAACAACACTAACACCCTAACAACAAACAACCCTAACTCCCTAACAACAAACAACACAAACACCCTAACAACAAACAACCCTAACCCCCTAACAACAAACAACACTAACCCCCTAACAACAAACAACCCTAAACCCCTAACATCAAACAACACTAACCCCCTAACAACACAAAACACTAACACCCTAACAACAAACAACACTAATACCCTAACAACAAAAACCCCTAAACCCCAACAAGAAACAACCCAAAACCCCTAACAACAAACACTAACCCCCTATCAAAAAACAACACTAAACCCCGAACAAGAAACTACCCTAACCCCGTAACAACAAACAACACTAACCCCGTAACAAGAAACAACCCTAACCCCCTAACAACGAACAACACTAACCCCCTAACAACAAACAACCCTAAACCCCTAACATCAAAGAACACTAACACCCTAACAACAAACAACCCTAACCCCCTAACAACAAACACTAACCCCCAAACAACAAACAACCCTAACCCCTAAAAACCAAAAACACTAACCCACTAAAAACAAACAACCCTAAACCTCTAACAACAAACAACCCTAACACCCTAACAACAAACAACACTAACCCCCTAACAACAAACAACCCTAAACCCCTAACATCAAACAACACTAACCCCCTAACAACACAAAACACTAACACCCTAACAACAAACAACCCTAACCCCTAACAACAAACAACACTAACCCCCTAACAACAAACAACCCTAAACACCTAACATCAAAGAACACTAACACCCTAACAACAAACAACCCTAACGCCCTAACAACAAACACTAACCCCCAAACAACAAACAACCCTAACCCCTAAAAACCAAAAAGTCTAACCCACTAACAACAAACAACCCTAACCCACTAAGAACAAACAACCCTAACACCCTAACAACAAACAACACTTACCCCCTAACAACAAACTACCGTAAACCCCTAACATCAAACAACACTAACCCCCTAACAACACAAAACACTAACTCCCTAACAACAAACAACCCTAACCCCCTAACAACAAACAACACTAACCCCCTAACAACAAACAACCCTAAACCCCTAACATCAAACAACACTAACCCCCTAACAACACAAAACCCTAACACCCTAACAACAAACAACACTAACACCCTAACAACAAACAACACTAACTCCCTAACAACAAACAACCCTAAACCCCTAACAACAAACAACACTAACCCTCTAACAACAAACAACCCTAAACCCCTAACATCAAAGAACACTAACACCCTAACAAAAAACAACCCTAACCCCCTAACGACACACACTCACCTCCGAACAAACAACCCTAACCCCTAAAAACCAAAAACATTAACCCACTAACAACAAACAACCCTAATCCACTAACAACGAACAACCCTAACACCCTAACAACAAACAACCCTAAACCCCTAACATCAAACAACACTAACCGCCTAACAACAGAAACCACTAAACCCCAACAAGAAACAACCCTAAACCCCTAACAACAAACACTAACCCCCTAACAACAAACAACACTGAACCCCTAACAAGAAAATACCCTAACCCCGTAACAACAAACAACACTAAACCGTAACAACAAACAACCCTAACCCCCAAACAACAAACAACCATAAACCCCAAACCACAAACAACCCTAACCCCTTAACAACAAACAATCCTAACCCCACGAACAACCAACAACACTAACCCCCTAACCACAATAAACACTAACACCCTAACAACAAAAACCACTAAACCCCAACAAGAAACAACCCTAAAACCCTAACAACAAACAACACTAACCCCCTAACAAAAAACAACCCTAACCCCCTAACAACAAACAACACTAACACCCTAACAACAAACAACCCTAACCCCCTAACAACAAACAACACTAACACCCTAACAACAAACAACCCTAACCCCCTAACAACAAACAACACTAACCCCCTAACAACAAACAACCCTAAACCCCTAACATCAAAGAACACTAACACCCTAACAACAAACAACCCTAACCCCCTAACAACAAACACTAACCCCCAAACAACAAACAACCCTAACCCCTAAAAAGAAAAACACTAACCCACTAACAACAAACAACCCTAACCCACTAACAAGAAACAACCCTAACACCCTAACAACAAACACTAACCCCCTAACAACAAACAACACTGAACCCCTAACAAGAAAATACCCTAACCCCGTAACAACAAACAACACTAAACCGTAACAACAAACAAACCTAACCCCCAAACAACAAACAACCCTAAACCCCAAACAACAAACAACCCTAACCCCTTAACAACAAACAATCCTAACCCCCCGAACAACCAACAACACTAACCCCCTAACCACAATAAACACTAACACCCTAACAACAAAAACCACTAAACCCCAACAAGAAACAACCCTAAACCCCTAACAACAAACAACACTAACCCCCTAACAAAAAACAACCCTAACCAAACAACAAAAAACCCTAACCCACCAACAACAAACAACACTAACACCCTAACAACAAACAACCCTAACTCCCTAACAACAAACAACACAAACACCCTAACAACAAACAACCCTAACCCCCTAACAACAAACAACACTAACCCCCTAACAACAAACAACCCTAAACCCCTAACATCAAACAACACTAACCCCCTAACAACACAAAACACTAACACCCTAACAACAAACAACAGTAATACCCTAACAACAAAAACCCCTAAACCCCAACAAGAAACAACCCAAAACCCCTAACAACAAACACTAACCCCCTATCAAAAAACAACACTAAACCCCGAACAAGAAACTACCCTAACCCCGTAACAACAAACAACACTAACCCCGTAACAAGAAACAACCCTAACCCCCTAACAACGAACAACACTAACCCCCTAACAACAAACAACCCTAAACCCCTAACATCAAAGAACACTAACACCCTAACAACAAACAACCCTAACCCCCTAACAACAAACACTAACCCCCAAACAACAAACAACCCTAACCCCTAAAAACCAAAAACACTAACCCACTAAAAACAAACAACCCTAAACCTCTAACAACAAACAACCCTAACACCCTAACAACAAACAACACTAACCCCCTAACAACAAACAACCCTAAACCCCTAACATCAAACAACACTAACCCCCTAACAACACAAAACACTAACACCCTAACAACAAACAACCCTAACCCCTAACAACAAACAACCCTAAACACCTAACATCAAAGAACACTAACACCCTAACAACAAACAACCCTAACGCCCTAACAACAAACACTAACCCCCAAACAACAAACAACCCTAACCCCTAAAAACCAAAAAGTCTAACCCACTAACAACAAACAACCCTAACACACTAACAACAAACAACCCTAACACCCTAACCACAAACAACACTTACCCCCTAACAACAAACTACCGTAAACCCCTAACATCAAACAACACTAACCCCCTAACAACACAAAACACTAACACCCTAACAACAAACAACCCTAACCCCCTAACAACAAACAACACTAACCCCCTAACAACAAACAACCCTAAACCCCTAACATCAAACAACACTAACCCCCTAACAACACAAAACCCTAACACCCTAACAACAAACAACACTAACACCCTAACAACAAACAACACTAACTCCCTAACAACAAACAACCCTAAACCCCTAACAACAAACAACACTAACCCTCTAACAACAAACAACCCTAAACCCCTAACATCAAAGAACACTAACACCGTAACAAAAAACAACCCTAACCCCCTAACGACACACACTCACCTCCAAACAAACAACCCTAACCCCTAAAAACCAAAAACATTAACCCACTAACAACAAACAACCCTAATCCACTAACAACGAACAACCCTAACACCCTAACAACAAACAACCCTAAACCCCTAACATCAAACAACACTAACCGCCTAACAACAGAAACCACTAAACCCCAACAAGAAACAACCCTAAACCCCTAACAACAAACACTAACCCCCTAACAACAAACAACCCTAAACCCCTAACATCAAAGAACACTAACACCCTAACAACAAACAACCCTAACCCCCTAACAACAAACACTAACCCCGAAACAACAAACAACCCTAACCCCTAAAAACAAAAACACTAACCCACTAACAACAAACAACCCTAACCCACTAACAAGAAACAACCCTAACACCCTAACAACAAACACTAACCCCCTAACAACAAACAACACTGAACCCCTAACAAGAAAATACCCTAACCCCGTAACAACAAACAACACTAAACCGTAACAACAAACAAACCTAACCCCCAAACAACAAACAACCCTAAACCCCAAACAACAAACAACCCTAACCCCTTAACAACAAACAATCCTAACCCCCCGAACAACCAACAACACTAACCCCCTAACCACAATAAACACTAACACCCTAACAACAAAAACCACTAAACCCCAACAAGAAACAACCCTAAACCCCTAACAACAAACAACACTAACCCCCTATCAAAAAACAACCCTAACCAAACAACAAAAATCCCTAACCCACCAACAACAAACAACCCTAACTCCCTAACAACAAACAACAAAAACACCCTAACAACAAACAACCCTAACCCCCTAACAACAAACAACACTAACCCCCTAACAACAAACAACCCTAAACCCCTAACATCAAACAACACTAACCCCCTAACAACACAAAACACTAACACCCTAACAACAAACAACACTAATACCCTAACAACAAAAACCCCTAAACCCCAACAAGAAACAACCCAAAACCCCTAACAACAAACACTAACCCCCTATCAAAAAACAACACTAAACCCCGAACAAGAAACTACCCTAACCCCGTAACAACAAACAACACTAACCCCGTAACAAGAAACAACCCTAACCCCCTAACAACGAACAACACTAACCCCCTAACAACAAACAACCCTAAACCCCTAACATCAAAGAACACTAACACCCTAACAACAAACAACCCTAACCCCCTAACAACAAACACTAACCCCCAAACAACAAACAACCCTAACCCCTAAAAACCAAAAACACTAACCCACTAAAAACAAACAACCCTAAACCTCTAACAACAAACAACCCTAACACCCTAACAACAAACACCACTAACCCCCTAACAACAAACAACCCTAAACCCCTAACATCAAACAACACTAACCCCCTAACAACACAAAACACTAACACCCTAACAACAAACAACACTAACACCCTAACAACAAACAACCCTAACCCCTAACAACAAACAACACTAACCCCCTAACAACAAACAACCCTAAACACCTAACATCAAAGAACACTAACACCCTAACAACAAACAACCCTAACGCCCTAACAACAAACACTAACCCCCAAACAACAAACAACCCTAACCCCTAAAAACCAAAAAGTCTAACCCACTAACAACAAACAACCCTAACCCACTAACAACAAACAACCCTAACACCCTAACAACAAACAACACTTACCCCCTAACAACAAACTACCGTAAACCCCTAACATCAAACAACACTAACCCCCTAACAACACAAAACACTAACACCCTAACAACAAACAACCCTAACCCCCTAACAACAAACAACACTAACCCCCTAACAACAAACAACCCTAAACCCCTAACATCAAACAACACTAACCCCCTAACAACACAAAACCCTAACACCCTAACAACAAACAACACTAACACCCTAACAACAAACAACACTAACTCCCTAACAACAAACAACAATAAACCCCTAACAACAAACAACACTAACCCTCTAACAACAAATAACCCTAAACCCCTAACATCAAAGAACACTAACTCCCTAACAAAAAACAACCCTAACCCCCTAACAACACACACTCACCTCCAAACAAACAACCCTAACCCCTAAAAACCAAAAACATTAACCCACTAACAACAAACAACCCTAATCCACTAACAACGAACAACCCTAACACCCTAACAACAAACAACCCTAAACCCCTAACATCAAACAACACTAACCGCCTAACAACAGAAACCACTAAACCCCAACAAGAAACAACCCTAAACCCCTAACAACAAACACTAACCCCCTAACAACAAACAACACTGAACCCCTAACAAGAAAATACCCTAACCCCGTAACAACAAACAACACTAAACCGTAACAACAAACAACCCTAACCCCCAAACAACAAACAACCATAAACCCCAAACAACAAACAACCCTAACCCCTTAACAACAAACAATCCTAACCCCACGAACAACCAACAACACTAACCCCCTAACCACAATAAACACTAACACCCTAACAACAAAAACCACTAAACCCCAACAAGAAACAACCCTAAACCCCTAACAACAAACAACACTAACCCCCTAACAAAAAACAACCCTAACCCCCTAACAACAAACAACACTAACACCCTAACAACAAACAACCCTAACCCCCTAACAACAAACAACACTAACACCCTAACAACAAACAACCCTAACCCCCTAACAACAAACAACACTAACCCCCTAACAACAAACAACCCTAAACCCCTAACATCAAAGAACACTAACACCCTAACAACAAACAACCCTAACCCCCTAACAACAAACACTAACCCCCAAACAACAAACAACCCTAACCCCTAAAAACAAAAACACTAACCCACTAACAACAAACAACCCTAACCCACTAACAAGAAACAACCCTAACACCCTAACAACAAACACTAACCCCCTAACAACAAACAACACTGAACCCCTAACAAGAAAATACCCTAACCCCGTAACAACAAACAACACTAAACCGTAACAACAAACAAACCTAACCCCCAAACAACAAACAACCCTAAACCCCAAACAACAAACAACCCTAACCCCTTAACAACAAACAATCCTAACCCCCCGAACAACCAACAACACTAACCCCCTAACCACAATAAACACTAACACCCTAACAACAAAAACCACTAAACCCCAACAAGAAACAACCCTAAACCCCTAACAACAAACAACACTAACCCCCTAACAAAAAACAACCCTAACAAAACAACAAAAAACCCTAACCCACCAACAACAAACAACACTAACACCCTAACAACAAACAACCCTAACTCCCTAACAACAAACAACACAAACACCCTAACAACAAACAACCCTAACCCCCTAACAACAAACAACACTAACCCCCTAACAACAAACAACCCTAAACCCCTAACATCAAACAACACTAACCCCCTAACAACACAAAACACTAACACCCTAACAACAAACAACACTAATACCCTAACAACAAAAACCCCTAAACCCCAACAAGAAACAACCCAAAACCCCTAACAACAAACACTAACCCCCTATCAAAAAACAACACTAAACCCCGAACAAGAAACTACCCTAACCCCGTAACAACAAACAACACTAACCCCGTAACAAGAAACAACCCTAACCCCCTAACAACGAACAACACTAACCCCCTAACAACAAACAACCCTAAACCCCTAACATCAAAGAACACTAACACCCTAACAACAAACAACCCTAACCCCCTAACAACAAACACTAACCCCCAAACAACAAACAACCCTAACCCCTAAAAACCAAAAACACTAACCCACTAAAAACAAACAACCCTAAACCTCTAACAACAAACAACCCTAACACCCTAACAACAAACAACACTAACCCCCTAACAACAAACAACCCTAAACCCCTAACATCAAACAACACTAACCCCCTAACAACACAAAACACTAACACCCTAACAACAAACAACCCTAACCCCTAACAACAAACAACACTAACCCCCTAACAACAAACAACCCTAAACACCTAACATCAAAGAACACTAACACCCTAACAACAAACAACCCTAACGCCCTAACAACAAACACTAACCCCCAAACAACAAACAACCCTAACCCCTAAAAACCAAAAAGTCTAACCCACTAACAACAAACAACCCTAACACACTAACAACAAACAACCCTAACACCCTAACAACAAACAACACTTACCCCCTAACAACAAACTACCGTAAACCCCTAACATCAAACAACACTAACCCCCTAACAACACAAAACACTAACACCCTAACAACAAACAACCCTAACCCCCTAACAACAAACAACACTAACCCCCTAACAACAAACAACCCTAAACCCCTAACATCAAACAACACTAACCCCCTAACAACACAAAACCCTAACACCCTAACAACAAGCAACACTAACACCCTAACAACAAACAACACTAACTCCCTAACAACAAACAACCCTAAACCCCTAACAACAAACAACACTAACCCTCTAACAACAAACAACCCTAAACCCCTAACATCAAAGAACACTAACACCGTAACAAAAAACAACCCTAACCCCCTAACGACACACACTCACCTCCAAACAAACAACCCTAACCCCTAAAAACCAAAAACATTGACCCACTAACAACAAACAACCCTAATCCACTAACAACGAACAACCCTAACACCCTAACAACAAACAACCCTAAACCCCTAACATCAAACAACACTAACCGCCTAACAACAGAAACCACTAAACCCCAACAAGAAACAACCCTAAACCCCTAACAACAAACACTAACCCCCTAACAACAAACAACACTGAACCCCTAACAAGAAAATACCCTAACCCCGTAACAACAAACAACACTAAACCGTAACAACAAACAACCCTAACCCCCAAACAACAAACAACCATAAACCCCAAACCACAAACAACCCTAACCCCTTAACAACAAACAATCCTAACCCCACGAACAACCAACAACACTAACCCCCTAACCACAATAAACACTAACACCCTAACAACAAAAACCACTAAACCCCAACAAGAAACAACCCTAAAACCCTAACAACAAACAACACTAACCCCCTAACAAAAAACAACCCTAACCCCCTAACAACAAACAACACTAACACCCTAACAACAAACAACCCTAACCCCCTAACAACAAACAACACTAACACCCTAACAACAAACAACCCTAACCCCCTAACAACAAACAACACTAACCCCCTAACAACAAACAACCCTAAACCCCTAACATCAAAGAACACTAACACCCTAACAACAAACAACCCTAACCCCCTAACAACAAACACTAACCCCCAAACAACAAACAACCCTAACCCCTAAAAAGAAAAACACTAACCCACTAACAACAAACAACCCTAACCCACTAACAAGAAACAACCCTAACACCCTAACAACAAACACTAACCCCCTAACAACAAACAACACTGAACCCCTAACAAGAAAATACCCTAACCCCGTAACAACAAACAACACTAAACCGTAACAACAAACAAACCTAACCCCCAAACAACAAACAACCCTAAACCCCAAACAACAAACAACCCTAACCCCTTAACAACAAACAATCCTAACCCCCCGAACAACCAACAACACTAACCCCCTAACCACAATAAACACTAACACCCTAACAACAAAAACCACTAAACCCCAACAAGAAACAACCCTAAACCCCTAACAACAAACAACACTAACCCCCTAACAAAAAACAACCCTAACCAAACAACAAAAAACCCTAACCCACCAACAACAAACAACACTAACACCCTAACAACAAACAACCCTAACTCCCTAACAACAAACAACACAAACACCCTAACAACAAACAACCCTAACCCCCTAACAACAAACAACACTAACCCCCTAACAACAAACAACCCTAAACCCCTAACATCAAACAACACTAACCCCCTAACAACACAAAACACTAACACCCTAACAACAAACAACACTAATACCCTAACAACAAAAACCCCTAAACCCCAACAAGAAACAACCCAAAACCCCTAACAACAAACACTAACCCCCTATCAAAAAACAACACTAAACCCCGAACAAGAAACTACCCTAACCCCGTAACAACAAACAACACTAACCCCGTAACAAGAAACAACCCTAACCCCCTAACAACGAACAACACTAACCCCCTAACAACAAACAACCCTAAACCCCTAACATCAAAGAACACTAACACCCTAACAACAAACAACCCTAACCCCCTAACAAAAAACACTAACCCCCAAACAACAAACAACCCTAACCCCTAAAAACCAAAAACACTAACCCACTAAAAACAAACAACCCTAAACCTCTAACAACAAACAACCCTAACACCCTAACAACAAACACCACTAACCCCCTAACAACAAACAACCCTAAACCCCTAACATCAAACAACACTAACCCCCTAACAACACAAAACACTAACACCCTAACAACAAACAACCCTAACCCCTAACAACAAACAACACTAACCCCCTAACAACAAACAACCCTAAACACCTAACATCAAAGAACACTAACACCCTAACAACAAACAACCCTAACGCCCTAACAACAAACACTAACCCCCAAACAACAAACAACCCTAACCCCTAAAAACCAAAAAGTCTAACCCACTAACAACAAACAACCCTAACCCACTAACAACAAACAACCCTAACACCCTAACAACAAACAACACTTACCCCCTAACAACAAACTACCGTAAACCCCTAACATCAAACAACACTAACCCCCTAACAACACAAAACACTAACACCCTAACAACAAACAACCCTAACCCCCTAACAACAAACAACACTAACCCCCTAACAACAAACAACCCTAAACCCCTAACATCAAACAACACTAACCCCCTAACAACACAAAACCCTAACACCCTAACAACAAACAACACTAACACCCTAACAACAAACAACACTAACTCCCTAACAACAAACAACCCTAAACCCCTAACAACAAACAACACTAACCCTCTAACAACAAACAACCCTAAACCCCTAACATCAAAGAACACTAACACCCTAACAAAAAACAACCCTAACCCCCTAACGACACACACTCACCTCCAAACAAACAACCCTAACCCCTAAAAACCAAAAACATTAACCCACTAACAACAAACAACCCTAATCCACTAACAACGAACAACCCTAACACCCTAACAACAAACAACCCTAAACCCCTAACATCAAACAACACTAACCGCCTAACAACAGAAACCACTAAACCCCAACAAGAAACAACCCTAAACCCCTAACAACAAACACTAACCCCCTAACAACAAACAACACTGAACCCCTAGCAAGAAAATACCCTAACCCCGTAACAACAAACAACACTAAACCGTAACAACAAACAACCCTAACCCCCAAACAACAAACAACCATAAACGCCAAACAACAAACAACCCTAACCCCTTAACAACAAACAATCCTAACCCCACGAACAACCAACAACACTAACCCCCTAACCACAATAAACACTAACACCCTAACAACAAAAACCACTAAACCCCAACAACAAACAACCCTAACCCCCTAACAACAAACAACACTAACACCCTAACAACAAACAACCCTAACCCCCTAACAACAAACAACACTAACCCCCTAACAACAAACAACCCTAAACCCCTAACATCAAAGAACACTAACACCCTAACAACAAACAACCCTAACCCCCTAACAACAAACACTAACCCCCAAACAACAAACAACCCTAACCCCTAAAAACAAAAACACTAACCCACTAACAACAAACAACCCTAACCCACTAACAAGAAACAACCCTAACACCCTAACAACAAACACTAACCCCCTAACAACAAACAACACTGAACCCCTAACAAGAAAATACCCTAACCCCGTAACAACAAACAACACTAAACCGTAACAACAAACAAACCTAACCCCCAAACAACAAACAACCCTAAACCCCAAACAACAAACAACCCTAACCCCTTAACAACAAACAATCCTAACCCCCCGAACAACCAACAACACTAACCCCCTAACCACAATAAACACTAACACCCTAACAACAAAAACCACTAAACCCCAACAAGAAACAACCCTAAACCCCTAACAACAAACAACACTAACCCCCTAACAAAAAACAACCCTAACCAAACAACAAAAAACCCTAACCCACCAACAACAAACAACACTAACACCCTAACAACAAACAACCCTAACTCCCTAACAACAAACAACACAAACACCCTAACAACAAACAACCCTAACCCCCTAACAACAAACAACACTAACCCCCTAACAACAAACAACCCTAAACCCCTAACATCAAACAACACTAACCCCCTAACAACACAAAACACTAACACCCTAACAACAAACAACACTAATACCCTAACAACAAAAACCCCTAAACCCCAACAAGAAACAACCCAAAACCCCTAACAACAAACACTAACCCCCTATCAAAAAACAACACTAAACCCCGAACAAGAAACTACCCTAACCCCGTAACAACAAACAACACTAACCCCGTAACAAGAAACAACCCTAACCCCCTAACAACGAACAACACTAACCCCCTAACAACAAACAACCCTAAACCCCTAACATCAAAGAACACTAACACCCTAACAACAAACAACCCTAACCCCCTAACAACAAACACTAACCCCCAAACAACAAACAACCCTAACCCCTAAAAACCAAAAACACTAACCCACTAAAAACAAACAACCCTAAACCTCTAACAACAAACAACCCTAACACCCTAACAACAAACAACACTAACCCCCTAACAACAAACAACCCTAAACCCCTAACATCAAACAACACTAACCCCCTAACAACACAAAACACTAACACCCTAACAACAAACAACCCTAACCCCTAACAACAAACAACACTAACCCCCTAACAACAAACAACCCTAAACACCTAACATCAAAGAACACTAACACCCTAACAACAAACAACCCTAACGCCCTAACAACAAACACTAACCCCCAAACAACAAACAACCCTAACCCCTAAAAACCAAAAAGTCTAACCCACTAACAACAAACAACCCTAACCCACTAAGAACAAACAACCCTAACACCCTAACAACAAACAACACTTACCCCCTAACAACAAACTACCGTAAACCCCTAACATCAAACAACACTAACCCCCTAACAACACAAAACACTAACTCCCTAACAACAAACAACCCTAACCCCCTAACAACAAACAACACTAACCCCCTAACAACAAACAACCCTAAACCCCTAACATCAAACAACACTAACCCCCTAACAACACAAAACCCTAACACCCTAACAACAAACAACACTAACACCCTAACAACAAACAACACTAACTCCCTAACAACAAACAACCCTAAACCCCTAACAACAAACAACACTAACCCTCTAACAACAAACAACCCTAAACCCCTAACATCAAAGAACACTAACACCCTAACAAAAAACAACCCTAACCCCCTAACGACACACACTCACCTCCGAACAAACAACCCTAACCCCTAAAAACCAAAAACATTAACCCACTAACAACAAACAACCCTAATCCACTAACAACGAACAACCCTAACACCCTAACAACAAACAACCCTAAACCCCTAACATCAAACAACACTAACCGCCTAACAACAGAAACCACTAAACCCCAACAAGAAACAACCCTAAACCCCTAACAACAAACACTAACCCCCTAACAACAAACAACACTGAACCCCTAACAAGAAAATACCCTAACCCCGTAACAACAAACAACACTAAACCGTAACAACAAACAACCCTAACCCCCAAACAACAAACAACCATAAACCCCAAACCACAAACAACCCTAACCCCTTAACAACAAACAATCCTAACCCCACGAACAACCAACAACACTAACCCCCTAACCACAATAAACACTAACACCCTAACAACAAAAACCACTAAACCCCAACAAGAAACAACCCTAAAACCCTAACAACAAACAACACTAACCCCCTAACAAAAAACAACCCTAACCCCCTAACAACAAACAACACTAACACCCTAACAACAAACAACCCTAACCCCCTAACAACAAACAACACTAACACCCTAACAACAAACAACCCTAACCCCCTAACAACAAACAACACTAACCCCCTAACAACAAACAACCCTAAACCCCTAACATCAAAGAACACTAACACCCTAACAACAAACAACCCTAACCCCCTAACAACAAACACTAACCCCCAAACAACAAACAACCCTAACCCCTAAAAAGAAAAACACTAACCCACTAACAACAAACAACCCTAACCCACTAACAAGAAACAACCCTAACACCCTAACAACAAACACTAACCCCCTAACAACAAACAACACTGAACCCCTAACAAGAAAATACCCTAACCCCGTAACAACAAACAACACTAAACCGTAACAACAAACAAACCTAACCCCCAAACAACAAACAACCCTAAACCCCAAACAACAAACAACCCTAACCCCTTAACAACAAACAATCCTAACCCCCCGAACAACCAACAACACTAACCCCCTAACCACAATAAACACTAACACCCTAACAACAAAAACCACTAAACCCCAACAAGAAACAACCCTAAACCCCTAACAACAAACAACACTAACCCCCTAACAAAAAACAACCCTAACCAAACAACAAAAAACCCTAACCCACCAACAACAAACAACACTAACACCCTAACAACAAACAACCCTAACTCCCTAACAACAAACAACACAAACACCCTAACAACAAACAACCCTAACCCCCTAACAACAAACAACACTAACCCCCTAACAACAAACAACCCTAAACCCCTAACATCAAACAACACTAACCCCCTAACAACACAAAACACTAACACCCTAACAACAAACAACACTAATACCCTAACAACAAAAACCCCTAAACCCCAACAAGAAACAACCCAAAACCCCTAACAACAAACACTAACCCCCTATCAAAAAACAACACTAAACCCCGAACAAGAAACTACCCTAACCCCGTAACAACAAACAACACTAACCCCGTAACAAGAAACAACCCTAACCCCCTAACAACGAACAACACTAACCCCCTAACAACAAACAACCCTAAACCCCTAACATCAAAGAACACTAACACCCTAACAACAAACAACCCTAACCCCCTAACAAAAAACACTAACCCCCAAACAACAAACAACCCTAACCCCTAAAAACCAAAAACACTAACCCACTAAAAACAAACAACCCTAAACCTCTAACAACAAACAACCCTAACACCCTAACAACAAACACCACTAACCCCCTAACAACAAACAACCCTAAACCCCTAACATCAAACAACACTAACCCCCTAACAACACAAAACACTAACACCCTAACAACAAACAACCCTAACCCCTAACAACAAACAACACTAACCCCCTAACAACAAACAACCCTAAACACCTAACATCAAAGAACACTAACACCCTAACAACAAACAACCCTAACGCCCTAACAACAAACACTAACCCCCAAACAACAAACAACCCTAACCCCTAAAAACCAAAAAGTCTAACCCACTAACAACAAACAACCCTAACCCACTAACAACAAACAACCCTAACACCCTAACAACAAACAACACTTACCCCCTAACAACAAACTACCGTAAACCCCTAACATCAAACAACACTAACCCCCTAACAACACAAAACACTAACACCCTAACAACAAACAACCCTAACCCCCTAACAACAAACAACACTAACCCCCTAACAACAAACAACCCTAAACCCCTAACATCAAACAACACTAACCCCCTAACAACACAAAACCCTAACACCCTAACAACAAACAACACTAACACCCTAACAACAAACAACACTAACTCCCTAACAACAAACAACCCTAAACCCCTAACAACAAACAACACTAACCCTCTAACAACAAACAACCCTAAACCCCTAACATCAAAGAACACTAACACCCTAACAAAAAACAACCCTAACCCCCTAACGACACACACTCACCTCCAAACAAACAACCCTAACCCCTAAAAACCAAAAACATTAACCCACTAACAACAAACAACCCTAATCCACTAACAACGAACAACCCTAACACCCTAACAACAAACAACCCTAAACCCCTAACATCAAACAACACTAACCGCCTAACAACAGAAACCACTAAACCCCAACAAGAAACAACCCTAAACCCCTAACAACAAACACTAACCCCCTAACAACAAACAACACTGAACCCCTAGCAAGAAAATACCCTAACCCCGTAACAACAAACAACACTAAACCGTAACAACAAACAACCCTAACCCCCAAACAACAAACAACCATAAACCCCAAACAACAAACAACCCTAACCCCTTAACAACAAACAATCCTAACCCCACGAACAACCAACAACACTAACCCCCTAACCACAATAAACACTAACACCCTAACAACAAAAACCACTAAACCCCAACAACAAACAACCCTAACCCCCTAACAACAAACAACACTAACACCCTAACAACAAACAACCCTAACCCCCTAACAACAAACAACACTAACCCCCTAACAACAAACAACCCTAAACCCCTAACATCAAAGAACACTAACACCCTAACAACAAACAACCCTAACCCCCTAACAACAAACACTAACCCCCAAACAACAAACAACCCTAACCCCTAAAAACAAAAACACTAACCCACTAACAACAAACAACCCTAACCCACTAACAAGAAACAACCCTAACACCCTAACAACAAACACTAACCCCCTAACAACAAACAACACTGAACCCCTAACAAGAAAATACCCTAACCCCGTAACAACAAACAACACTAAACCGTAACAACAAACAAACCTAACCCCCAAACAACAAACAACCCTAAACCCCAAACAACAAACAACCCTAACCCCTTAACAACAAACAATCCTAACCCCCCGAACAACCAACAACACTAACCCCCTAACCACAATAAACACTAACACCCTAACAACAAAAACCACTAAACCCCAACAAGAAACAACCCTAAACCCCTAACAACAAACAACACTAACCCCCTAACAAAAAACAACCCTAACCAAACAACAAAAAACCCTAACCCACCAACAACAAACAACACTAACACCCTAACAACAAACAACCCTAACTCCCTAACAACAAACAACACAAACACCCTAACAACAAACAACCCTAACCCCCTAACAACAAACAACACTAACCCCCTAACAACAAACAACCCTAAACCCCTAACATCAAACAACACTAACCCCCTAACAACACAAAACACTAACACCCTAACAACAAACAACACTAATACCCTAACAACAAAAACCCCTAAACCCCAACAAGAAACAACCCAAAACCCCTAACAACAAACACTAACCCCCTATCAAAAAACAACACTAAACCCCGAACAAGAAACTACCCTAACCCCGTAACAACAAACAACACTAACCCCGTAACAAGAAACAACCCTAACCCCCTAACAACGAACAACACTAACCCCCTAACAACAAACAACCCTAAACCCCTAACATCAAAGAACACTAACACCCTAACAACAAACAACCCTAACCCCCTAACAACAAACACTAACCCCCAAACAACAAACAACCCTAACCCCTAAAAACCAAAAACACTAACCCACTAAAAACAAACAACCCTAAACCTCTAACAACAAACAACCCTAACACCCTAACAACAAACAACACTAACCCCCTAACAACAAACAACCCTAAACCCCTAACATCAAACAACACTAACCCCCTAACAACACAAAACACTAACACCCTAACAACAAACAACCCTAACCCCTAACAACAAACAACACTAACCCCCTAACAACAAACAACCCTAAACACCTAACATCAAAGAACACTAACACCCTAACAACAAACAACCCTAACGCCCTAACAACAAACACTAACCCCCAAACAACAAACAACCCTAACCCCTAAAAACCAAAAAGTCTAACCCACTAACAACAAACAACCCTAACCCACTAAGAACAAACAACCCTAACACCCTAACAACAAACAACACTTACCCCCTAACAACAAACTACCGTAAACCCCTAACATCAAACAACACTAACCCCCTAACAACACAAAACACTAACTCCCTAACAACAAACAACCCTAACCCCCTAACAACAAACAACACTAACCCCCTAACAACAAACAACCCTAAACCCCTAACATCAAACAACACTAACCCCCTAACAACACAAAACCCTAACACCCTAACAACAAACAACACTAACACCCTAACAACAAACAACACTAACTCCCTAACAACAAACAACCCTAAACCCCTAACAACAAACAACACTAACCCTCTAACAACAAACAACCCTAAACCCCTAACATCAAAGAACACTAACACCCTAACAAAAAACAACCCTAACCCCCTAACGACACACACTCACCTCCGAACAAACAACCCTAACCCCTAAAAACCAAAAACATTAACCCACTAACAACAAACAACCCTAATCCACTAACAACGAACAACCCTAACACCCTAACAACAAACAACCCTAAACCCCTAACATCAAACAACACTAACCGCCTAACAACAGAAACCACTAAACCCCAACAAGAAACAACCCTAAACCCCTAACAACAAACACTAACCCCCTAACAACAAACAACACTGAACCCCTAACAAGAAAATACCCTAACCCCGTAACAACAAACAACACTAAACCGTAACAACAAACAACCCTAACCCCCAAACAACAAACAACCATAAACCCCAAACCACAAACAACCCTAACCCCTTAACAACAAACAATCCTAACCCCACGAACAACCAACAACACTAACCCCCTAACCACAATAAACACTAACACCCTAACAACAAAAACCACTAAACCCCAACAAGAAACAACCCTAAAACCCTAACAACAAACAACACTAACCCCCTAACAAAAAACAACCCTAACCCCCTAACAACAAACAACACTAACACCCTAACAACAAACAACCCTAACCCCCTAACAACAAACAACACTAACACCCTAACAACAAACAACCCTAACCCCCTAACAACAAACAACACTAACCCCCTAACAACAAACAACCCTAAACCCCTAACATCAAAGAACACTAACACCCTAACAACAAACAACCCTAACCCCCTAACAACAAACACTAACCCCCAAACAACAAACAACCCTAACCCCTAAAAAGAAAAACACTAACCCACTAACAACAAACAACCCTAACCCACTAACAAGAAACAACCCTAACACCCTAACAACAAACACTAACCCCCTAACAACAAACAACACTGAACCCCTAACAAGAAAATACCCTAACCCCGTAACAACAAACAACACTAAACCGTAACAACAAACAAACCTAACCCCCAAACAACAAACAACCCTAAACCCCAAACAACAAACAACCCTAACCCCTTAACAACAAACAATCCTAACCCCCCGAACAACCAACAACACTAACCCCCTAACCACAATAAACACTAACACCCTAACAACAAAAACCACTAAACCCCAACAAGAAACAACCCTAAACCCCTAACAACAAACAACACTAACCCCCTAACAAAAAACAACCCTAACCAAACAACAAAAAACCCTAACCCACCAACAACAAACAACACTAACACCCTAACAACAAACAACCCTAACTCCCTAACAACAAACAACACAAACACCCTAACAACAAACAACCCTAACCCCCTAACAACAAACAACACTAACCCCCTAACAACAAACAACCCTAAACCCCTAACATCAAACAACACTAACCCCCTAACAACACAAAACACTAACACCCTAACAACAAACAACAGTAATACCCTAACAACAAAAACCCCTAAACCCCAACAAGAAACAACCCTAAAACCCTAACAACAAACAACACTAACCCCCTAACAAAAAACAACCCTAACCCCCTAACAACAAACAACACTAACACCCTAACAACAAACAACCCTAACCCCCTAACAACAAACAACACTAACACCCTAACAACAAACAACCCTAACCCCCTAACAACAAACAACACTAACCCCCTAACAACAAACAACCCTAAACCCCTAACATCAAAGAACACTAACACCCTAACAACAAACAACCCTAACCCCCTAACAACAAACACTAACCCCCAAACAACAAACAACCCTAACCCCTAAAAAGAAAAACACTAACCCACTAACAACAAACAACCCTAACCCACTAACAAGAAACAACCCTAACACCCTAACAACAAACACTAACCCCCTAACAACAAACAACACTGAACCCCTAACAAGAAAATACCCTAACCCCGTAACAACAAACAACACTAAACCGTAACAACAAACAAACCTAACCCCCAAACAACAAACAACCCTAAACCCCAAACAACAAACAACCCTAACCCCTTAACAACAAACAATCCTAACCCCCCGAACAACCAACAACACTAACCCCCTAACCACAATAAACACTAACACCCTAACAACAAAAACCACTAAACCCCAACAAGAAACAACCCTAAACCCCTAACAACAAACAACACTAACCCCCTAACAAAAAACAACCCTAACCAAACAACAAAAAACCCTAACCCACCAACAACAAACAACACTAACACCCTAACAACAAACAACCCTAACTCCCTAACAACAAACAACACAAACACCCTAACAACAAACAACCCTAACCCCCTAACAACAAACAACACTAACCCCCTAACAACAAACAACCCTAAACCCCTAACATCAAACAACACTAACCCCCTAACAACACAAAACACTAACACCCTAACAACAAACAACACTAATACCCTAACAACAAAAACCCCTAAACCCCAACAAGAAACAACCCAAAACCCCTAACAACAAACACTAACCCCCTATCAAAAAACAACACTAAACCCCGAACAAGAAACTACCCTAACCCCGTAACAACAAACAACACTAACCCCGTAACAAGAAACAACCCTAACCCCCTAACAACGAACAACACTAACCCCCTAACAACAAACAACCCTAAACCCCTAACATCAAAGAACACTAACACCCTAACAACAAACAACCCTAACCCCCTAACAAAAAACACTAACCCCCAAACAACAAACAACCCTAACCCCTAAAAACCAAAAACACTAACCCACTAAAAACAAACAACCCTAAACCTCTAACAACAAACAACCCTAACACCCTAACAACAAACACCACTAACCCCCTAACAACAAACAACCCTAAACCCCTAACATCAAACAACACTAACCCCCTAACAACACAAAACACTAACACCCTAACAACAAACAACCCTAACCCCTAACAACAAACAACACTAACCCCCTAACAACAAACAACCCTAAACACCTAACATCAAAGAACACTAACACCCTAACAACAAACAACCCTAACGCCCTAACAACAAACACTAACCCCCAAACAACAAACAACCCTAACCCCTAAAAACCAAAAAGTCTAACCCACTAACAACAAACAACCCTAACCCACTAACAACAAACAACCCTAACACCCTAACAACAAACAACACTTACCCCCTAACAACAAACTACCGTAAACCCCTAACATCAAACAACACTAACCCCCTAACAACACAAAACACTAACACCCTAACAACAAACAACCCTAACCCCCTAACAACAAACAACACTAACCCCCTAACAACAAACAACCCTAAACCCCTAACATCAAACAACACTAACCCCCTAACAACACAAAACCCTAACACCCTAACAACAAACAACACTAACACCCTAACAACAAACAACACTAACTCCCTAACAACAAACAACCCTAAACCCCTAACAACAAACAACACTAACCCTCTAACAACAAACAACCCTAAACCCCTAACATCAAAGAACACTAACACCCTAACAAAAAACAACCCTAACCCCCTAACGACACACACTCACCTCCAAACAAACAACCCTAACCCCTAAAAACCAAAAACATTAACCCACTAACAACAAACAACCCTAATCCACTAACAACGAACAACCCTAACACCCTAACAACAAACAACCCTAAACCCCTAACATCAAACAACACTAACCGCCTAACAACAGAAACCACTAAACCCCAACAAGAAACAACCCTAAACCCCTAACAACAAACACTAACCCCCTAACAACAAACAACACTGAACCCCTAGCAAGAAAATACCCTAACCCCGTAACAACAAACAACACTAAACCGTAACAACAAACAACCCTAACCCCCAAACAACAAACAACCATAAACCCCAAACAACAAACAACCCTAACCCCTTAACAACAAACAATCCTAACCCCACGAACAACCAACAACACTAACCCCCTAACCACAATAAACACTAACACCCTAACAACAAAAACCACTAAACCCCAACAACAAACAACCCTAACCCCCTAACAACAAACAACACTAACACCCTAACAACAAACAACCCTAACCCCCTAACAACAAACAACACTAACCCCCTAACAACAAACAACCCTAAACCCCTAACATCAAAGAACACTAACACCCTAACAACAAACAACCCTAACCCCCTAACAACAAACACTAACCCCCAAACAACAAACAACCCTAACCCCTAAAAACAAAAACACTAACCCACTAACAACAAACAACCCTAACCCACTAACAAGAAACAACCCTAACACCCTAACAACAAACACTAACCCCCTAACAACAAACAACACTGAACCCCTAACAAGAAAATACCCTAACCCCGTAACAACAAACAACACTAAACCGTAACAACAAACAAACCTAACCCCCAAACAACAAACAACCCTAAACCCCAAACAACAAACAACCCTAACCCCTTAACAACAAACAATCCTAACCCCCCGAACAACCAACAACACTAACCCCCTAACCACAATAAACACTAACACCCTAACAACAAAAACCACTAAACCCCAACAAGAAACAACCCTAAACCCCTAACAACAAACAACACTAACCCCCTAACAAAAAACAACCCTAACCAAACAACAAAAAACCCTAACCCACCAACAACAAACAACACTAACACCCTAACAACAAACAACCCTAACTCCCTAACAACAAACAACACAAACACCCTAACAACAAACAACCCTAACCCCCTAACAACAAACAACACTAACCCCCTAACAACAAACAACCCTAAACCCCTAACATCAAACAACACTAACCCCCTAACAACACAAAACACTAACACCCTAACAACAAACAACACTAATACCCTAACAACAAAAACCCCTAAACCCCAACAAGAAACAACCCAAAACCCCTAACAACAAACACTAACCCCCTATCAAAAAACAACACTAAACCCCGAACAAGAAACTACCCTAACCCCGTAACAACAAACAACACTAACCCCGTAACAAGAAACAACCCTAACCCCCTAACAACGAACAACACTAACCCCCTAACAACAAACAACCCTAAACCCCTAACATCAAAGAACACTAACACCCTAACAACAAACAACCCTAACCCCCTAACAACAAACACTAACCCCCAAACAACAAACAACCCTAACCCCTAAAAACCAAAAACACTAACCCACTAAAAACAAACAACCCTAAACCTCTAACAACAAACAACCCTAACACCCTAACAACAAACAACACTAACCCCCTAACAACAAACAACCCTAAACCCCTAACATCAAACAACACTAACCCCCTAACAACACAAAACACTAACACCCTAACAACAAACAACCCTAACCCCTAACAACAAACAACACTAACCCCCTAACAACAAACAACCCTAAACACCTAACATCAAAGAACACTAACACCCTAACAACAAACAACCCTAACGCCCTAACAACAAACACTAACCCCCAAACAACAAACAACCCTAACCCCTAAAAACCAAAAAGTCTAACCCACTAACAACAAACAACCCTAACCCACTAAGAACAAACAACCCTAACACCCTAACAACAAACAACACTTACCCCCTAACAACAAACTACCGTAAACCCCTAACATCAAACAACACTAACCCCCTAACAACACAAAACACTAACTCCCTAACAACAAACAACCCTAACCCCCTAACAACAAACAACACTAACCCCCTAACAACAAACAACCCTAAACCCCTAACATCAAACAACACTAACCCCCTAACAACACAAAACCCTAACACCCTAACAACAAACAACACTAACACCCTAACAACAAACAACACTAACTCCCTAACAACAAACAACCCTAAACCCCTAACAACAAACAACACTAACCCTCTAACAACAAACAACCCTAAACCCCTAACATCAAAGAACACTAACACCCTAACAAAAAACAACCCTAACCCCCTAACGACACACACTCACCTCCGAACAAACAACCCTAACCCCTAAAAACCAAAAACATTAACCCACTAACAACAAACAACCCTAATCCACTAACAACGAACAACCCTAACACCCTAACAACAAACAACCCTAAACCCCTAACATCAAACAACACTAACCGCCTAACAACAGAAACCACTAAACCCCAACAAGAAACAACCCTAAACCCCTAACAACAAACACTAACCCCCTAACAACAAACAACACTGAACCCCTAACAAGAAAATACCCTAACCCCGTAACAACAAACAACACTAAACCGTAACAACAAACAACCCTAACCCCCAAACAACAAACAACCATAAACCCCAAACCACAAACAACCCTAACCCCTTAACAACAAACAATCCTAACCCCACGAACAACCAACAACACTAACCCCCTAACCACAATAAACACTAACACCCTAACAACAAAAACCACTAAACCCCAACAAGAAACAACCCTAAAACCCTAACAAAAAACAACACTAACCCCCTAACAAAAAACAACCCTAACCCCCTAACAACAAACAACACTAACACCCTAACAACAAACAACCCTAACCCCCTAACAACAAACAACACTAACACCCTAACAACAAACAACCCTAACCCCCTAACAACAAACAACACTAACCCCCTAACAACAAACAACCCTAAACCCCTAACATCAAAGAACACTAACACCCTAACAACAAACAACCCTAACCCCCTAACAACAAACACTAACCCCCAAACAACAAACAACCCTAACCCCTAAAAAGAAAAACACTAACCCACTAACAACAAACAACCCTAACCCACTAACAAGAAACAACCCTAACACCCTAACAACAAACACTAACCCCCTAACAACAAACAACACTGAACCCCTAACAAGAAAATACCCTAACCCCGTAACAACAAACAACACTAAACCGTAACAACAAACAAACCTAACCCCCAAACAACAAACAACCCTAAACCCCAAACAACAAACAACCCTAACCCCTTAACAACAAACAATCCTAACCCCCCGAACAACCAACAACACTAACCCCCTAACCACAATAAACACTAACACCCTAACAACAAAAACCACTAAACCCCAACAAGAAACAACCCTAAACCCCTAACAACAAACAACACTAACCCCCTAACAAAAAACAACCCTAACCAAACAACAAAAAACCCTAACCCACCAACAACAAACAACACTAACACCCTAACAACAAACAACCCTAACTCCCTAACAACAAACAACACAAACACCCTAACAACAAACAACCCTAACCCCCTAACAACAAACAACACTAACCCCCTAACAACAAACAACCCTAAACCCCTAACATCAAACAACACTAACCCCCTAACAACACAAAACACTAACACCCTAACAACAAACAACAGTAATACCCTAACAACAAAAACCCCTAAACCCCAACAAGAAACAACCCAAAACCCCTAACAACAAACACTAACCCCCTATCAAAAAACAACACTAAACCCCGAACAAGAAACTACCCTAACCCCGTAACAACAAACAACACTAACCCCGTAACAAGAAACAACCCTAACCCCCTAACAACGAACAACACTAACCCCCTAACAACAAACAACCCTAAACCCCTAACATCAAAGAACACTAACACCCTAACAACAAACAACCCTAACCCCCTAACAACAAACACTAACCCCCAAACAACAAACAACCCTAACCCCTAAAAACCAAAAACACTAACCCACTAAAAACAAACAACCCTAAACCTCTAACAACAAACAACCCTAACACCCTAACAACAAACAACACTAACCCCCTAACAACAAACAACCCTAAACCCCTAACATCAAACAACACTAACCCCCTAACAACACAAAACACTAACACCCTAACAACAAACAACCCTAACCCCTAACAACAAACAACCCTAAACACCTAACATCAAAGAACACTAACACCCTAACAACAAACAACCCTAACGCCCTAACAACAAACACTAACCCCCAAACAACAAACAACCCTAACCCCTAAAAACCAAAAAGTCTAACCCACTAACAACAAACAACCCTAACACACTAACAACAAACAACCCTAACACCCTAACCACAAACAACACTTACCCCCTAACAACAAACTACCGTAAACCCCTAACATCAAACAACACTAACCCCCTAACAACACAAAACACTAACACCCTAACAACAAACAACCCTAACCCCCTAACAACAAACAACACTAACCCCCTAACAACAAACAACCCTAAACCCCTAACATCAAACAACACTAACCCCCTAACAACACAAAACCCTAACACCCTAACAACAAACAACACTAACACCCTAACAACAAACAACACTAACTCCCTAACAACAAACAACCCTAAACCCCTAACAACAAACAACACTAACCCTCTAACAACAAACAACCCTAAACCCCTAACATCAAAGAACACTAACACCGTAACAAAAAACAACCCTAACCCCCTAACGACACACACTCACCTCCAAACAAACAACCCTAACCCCTAAAAACCAAAAACATTAACCCACTAACAACAAACAACCCTAATCCACTAACAACGAACAACCCTAACACCCTAACAACAAACAACCCTAAACCCCTAACATCAAACAACACTAACCGCCTAACAACAGAAACCACTAAACCCCAACAAGAAACAACCCTAAACCCCTAACAACAAACACTAACCCCCTAACAACAAACAACCCTAAACCCCTAACATCAAAGAACACTAACACCCTAACAACAAACAACCCTAACCCCCTAACAACAAACACTAACCCCGAAACAACAAACAACCCTAACCCCTAAAAACAAAAACACTAACCCACTAACAACAAACAACCCTAACCCACTAACAAGAAACAACCCTAACACCCTAACAACAAACACTAACCCCCTAACAACAAACAACACTGAACCCCTAACAAGAAAATACCCTAACCCCGTAACAACAAACAACACTAAACCGTAACAACAAACAAACCTAACCCCCAAACAACAAACAACCCTAAACCCCAAACAACAAACAACCCTAACCCCTTAACAACAAACAATCCTAACCCCCCGAACAACCAACAACACTAACCCCCTAACCACAATAAACACTAACACCCTAACAACAAAAACCACTAAACCCCAACAAGAAACAACCCTAAACCCCTAACAACAAACAACACTAACCCCCTATCAAAAAACAACCCTAACCAAACAACAAAAATCCCTAACCCACCAACAACAAACAACCCTAACTCCCTAACAACAAACAACACAAACACCCTAACAACAAACAACCCTAACCCCCTAACAACAAACAACACTAACCCCCTAACAACAAACAACCCTAAACCCCTAACATCAAACAACACTAACCCCCTAACAACACAAAACACTAACACCCTAACAACAAACAACACTAATACCCTAACAACAAAAACCCCTAAACCCCAACAAGAAACAACCCAAAACCCCTAACAACAAACACTAACCCCCTATCAAAAAACAACACTAAACCCCGAACAAGAAACTACCCTAACCCCGTAACAACAAACAACACTAACCCCGTAACAAGAAACAACCCTAACCCCCTAACAACGAACAACACTAACCCCCTAACAACAAACAACCCTAAACCCCTAACATCAAAGAACACTAACACCCTAACAACAAACAACCCTAACCCCCTAACAACAAACACTAACCCCCAAACAACAAACAACCCTAACCCCTAAAAACCAAAAACACTAACCCACTAAAAACAAACAACCCTAAACCTCTAACAACAAACAACCCTAACACCCTAACAACAAACACCACTAACCCCCTAACAACAAACAACCCTAAACCCCTAACATCAAACAACACTAACCCCCTAACAACACAAAACACTAACACCCTAACAACAAACAACACTAACACCCTAACAACAAACAACCCTAACCCCTAACAACAAACAACACTAACCCCCTAACAACAAACAACCCTAAACACCTAACATCAAAGAACACTAACACCCTAACAACAAACAACCCTAACGCCCTAACAACAAACACTAACCCCCAAACAACAAACAACCCTAACCCCTAAAAACCAAAAAGTCTAACCCACTAACAACAAACAACCCTAACCCACTAACAACAAACAACCCTAACACCCTAACAACAAACAACACTTACCCCCTAACAACAAACTACCGTAAACCCCTAACATCAAACAACACTAACCCCCTAACAACACAAAACACTAACACCCTAACAACAAACAACCCTAACCCCCTAACAACAAACAACACTAACCCCCTAACAACAAACAACCCTAAACCCCTAACATCAAACAACACTAACCCCCTAACAACACAAAACCCTAACACCCTAACAACAAACAACACTAACACCCTAACAACAAACAACACTAACTCCCTAACAACAAACAACCCTAAACCCCTAACAACAAACAACACTAACCCTCTAACAACAAATAACCCTAAACCCCTAACATCAAAGAACACTAACTCCCTAACAAAAAACAACCCTAACCCCCTAACAACACACACTCACCTCCAAACAAACAACCCTAACCCCTAAAAACCAAAAACATTAACCCACTAACAACAAACAACCCTAATCCACTAACAACGAACAACCCTAACACCCTAACAACAAACAACCCTAAACCCCTAACATCAAACAACACTAACCGCCTAACAACAGAAACCACTAAACCCCAACAAGAAACAACCCTAAACCCCTAACAACAAACACTAACCCCCTAACAACAAACAACACTGAACCCCTAACAAGAAAATACCCTAACCCCGTAACAACAAACAACACTAAACCGTAACAACAAACAACCCTAACCCCCAAACAACAAACAACCATAAACCCCAAACAACAAACAACCCTAACCCCTTAACAACAAACAATCCTAACCCCACGAACAACCAACAACACTAACCCCCTAACCACAATAAACACTAACACCCTAACAACAAAAACCACTAAACCCCAACAAGAAACAACCCTAAACCCCTAACAACAAACAACACTAACCCCCTAACAAAAAACAACCCTAACCCCCTAACAACAAACAACACTAACACCCTAACAACAAACAACCCTAACCCCCTAACAACAAACAACACTAACACCCTAACAACAAACAACCCTAACCCCCTAACAACAAACAACACTAACCCCCTAACAACAAACAACCCTAAACCCCTAACATCAAAGAACACTAACACCCTAACAACAAACAACCCTAACCCCCTAACAACAAACACTAACCCCCAAACAACAAACAACCCTAACCCCTAAAAACAAAAACACTAACCCACTAACAACAAACAACCCTAACCCACTAACAAGAAACAACCCTAACACCCTAACAACAAACACTAACCCCCTAACAACAAACAACACTGAACCCCTAACAAGAAAATACCCTAACCCCGTAACAACAAACAACACTAAACCGTAACAACAAACAAACCTAACCCCCAAACAACAAACAACCCTAAACCCCAAACAACAAACAACCCTAACCCCTTAACAACAAACAATCCTAACCCCCCGAACAACCAACAACACTAACCCCCTAACCACAATAAACACTAACACCCTAACAACAAAAACCACTAAACCCCAACAAGAAACAACCCTAAACCCCTAACAACAAACAACACTAACCCCCTAACAAAAAACAACCCTAACAAAACAACAAAAAACCCTAACCCACCAACAACAAACAACACTAACACCCTAACAACAAACAACCCTAACTCCCTAACAACAAACAACACAAACACCCTAACAACAAACAACCCTAACCCCCTAACAACAAACAACACTAACCCCCTAACAACAAACAACCCTAAACCCCTAACATCAAACAACACTAACCCCCTAACAACACAAAACACTAACACCCTAACAACAAACAACACTAATACCCTAACAACAAAAACCCCTAAACCCCAACAAGAAACAACCCAAAACCCCTAACAACAAACACTAACCCCCTATCAAAAAACAACACTAAACCCCGAACAAGAAACTACCCTAACCCCGTAACAACAAACAACACTAACCCCATAACAAGAAACAACCCTAACCCCCTAACAACGAACAACACTAACCCCCTAACAACAAACAACCCTAAACCCCTAACATCAAAGAACACTAACACCCTAACAACAAACAACCCTAACCCCCTAACAACAAACACTAACCCCCAAACAACAAACAACCCTAACCCCTAAAAACCAAAAACACTAACCCACTAAAAACAAACAACCCTAAACCTCTAACAACAAACAACCCTAACACCCTAACAACAAACAACACTAACCCCCTAACAACAAACAACCCTAAACCCCTAACATCAAACAACACTAACCCCCTAACAACACAAAACACTAACACCCTAACAACAAACAACCCTAACCCCTAACAACAAACAACACTAACCCCCTAACAACAAACAACCGTAAACACCTAACATCAAAGAACACTAACACCCTAACAACAAACAACCCTAACGCCCTAACAACAAACACTAACCCCCAAACAACAAACAACCCTAACCCCTAAAAACCAAAAAGTCTAACCCACTAACAACAAACAACCCTAACACACTAACAACAAACAACCCTAACACCCTAACAACAAACAACACTTACCCCCTAACAACAAACTACCGTAAACCCCTAACATCAAACAACACTAACCCCCTAACAACACAAAACACTAACACCCTAACAACAAACAACCCTAACCCCCTAACAACAAACAACACTAACCCCCTAACAACAAACAACCCTAAACCCCTAACATCAAACAACACTAACCCCCTAACAACACAAAACCCTAACACCCTAACAACAAGCAACACTAACACCCTAACAACAAACAACACTGACTCCCTAACAACAAACAACCCTAAACCCCTAACAACAAACAACACTAACCCTCTAACAACAAACAACCCTAAACCCCTAACATCAAAGAACACTAACACCGTAACAAAAAACAACCCTAACCCCCTAACGACACACACTCACCTCCAAACAAACAACCCTAACCCCTAAAAACCAAAAACATTGACCCACTAACAACAAACAACCCTAATCCACTAACAACGAACAACCCTAACACCCTAACAACAAACAACCCTAAACCCCTAACATCAAACAACACTAACCGCCTAACAACAGAAACCACTAAACCCCAACAAGAAACAACCCTAAACCCCTAACAACAAACACTAACCCCCTAACAACAAACAACACTGAACCCCTAACAAGAAAATACCCTAACCCCGTAACAACAAACAACACTAAACCGTAACAACAAACAACCCTAACCCCCAAACAACAAACAACCATAAACCCCAAACAACAAACAACCCCAACCCCTTAACAACAAACAATCCTAACCCCACGAACAACCAACAACACTAACCCCCTAACCACAATAAACACTAACACCCTAACAACAAAAACCACTAAACCCCAACAACAAACAACCCTAACCCCCTAACAACAAACAACACTAACACCCTAACAACAAACAACCCTAACCCCCTAACAACAAACAACACTAACCCTCTCACAACAAACAACCCTAAACCCCTAACATCAAGGAACACTAACACCCTAACAACAAACAACCCTAACCCCCTAACAACAAACACTAACCCCCAAACAACAAACAACCCTAACCCCTAAAAACAAAAACACTAACCCACTAACAACAAACAACCCTAACCCACTAACAAGAAACAACCCTAACACCCTAACAACAAACACTAACCCCCTAACAACAAACAACACTGAACCCCTAACAAGAAAATACCCTAACCCCGTAACAACAAACAACACTAAACCGTAACAACAAACAAACCTAACCCCCAAACAACAAACAACCCTAAACCCCAAACAACAAACAACCCTAACCCCTTAACAACAAACAATCCTAACCCCCCGAACAACCAACAACACTAACCCCCTAACCACAATAAACACTAACACCCTAACAACAAAAACCACTAAACCCCAACAAGAAACAACCCTAAACCCCTAACAACAAACAACACTAACCCCCTAACAAAAAACAACCCTAACCAAACAACAAAAAACCCTAACCCACCAACAACAAACAACACTAACACCCTAACAACAAACAACCCTAACTCCCTAACAACAAACAACACAAACACCCTAACAACAAACAACCCTAACCCCCTAACAACAAACAACACTAACCCCCTAACAACAAACAACCCTAAACCCCTAACATCAAACAACACTAACCCCCTAACAACACAAAACACTAACACCCTAACAACAAACAACACTAATACCCTAACAACAAAAACCCCTAAACCCCAACAAGAAACAACCCAAAACCCCTAACAACAAACACTAACCCGCTATCAAAAAACAACACTAAACCCCGAACAAGAAACTACCCTAACCCCGTAACAACAAACAACACTAACCCCGTAACAAGAAACAACCCTAACCCCCTAACAACGAACAACACTAACCCCCTAACAACAAACAACCCTAAACCCCTAACATCAAAGAACACTAACGCCCTAACAACAAACAACCCTAACCCCCTAACAACAAACACTAACCCCCAAACAACAAACAACCCTAACCCCTAAAAACCAAAAACACTAACCCACTAAAAACAAACAACCCTAAACCTCTAACAACAAACAACCCTAACACCCTAACAACAAACACCACTAACCCCCTAACAACAAACAACCCTAAACCCCTAACATCAAACAACACTAACCCCCTAACAACACAAAACACTAACACCCTAACAACAAACAACACTAACACCCTAACAACAAACAACCCTAACCCCTAACAACAAACAACACTAACCCCCTAACAACAAACAACACTAAACACCTAACATCAAAGAACACTAACACCCTAACAACAAACAACCCTAACGCCCTAACAACAAACACTAACCCCCAAACAACAAACAACCCTAACCCCTAAAAACCAAAAAGTCTAACCCACTAACAACAAACAACCCTAACCCACTAACAACAAACAACCCTAACACCCTAACAACAAACAACACTTACCCCCTAACAACAAACTACCGTAAACCCCTAACATCAAACAACACTAACCCCCTAACAACACAAAACACTAACACCCTAACAACAAACAACCCTAACCCCCTAACAACAAACAACACTAACCCCCTAACAACAAACAACCCTAAACCCCTAACATCAAACAACACTAACCCCCTAACAACACAAAACCCTAACACCCTAACAACAAACAACACTAACACCCTAACAACAAACAACACTAACTCCCTAACAACAAACAACCCTAAACCCCTAACAACAAACAACACTAACCCTCTAACAACAAACAACCCTAAACCCCTAACATCAAAGAACACTAACACCCTAACAAAAAACAACCCTAACCCCCTAACGACACACACTCACCTCCAAACAAACAACCCTAACCCCTAAAAACCAAAAACATTAACCCACTAACAACAAACAACCCTAATCCACTAACAACGAACAACCCTAACACCCTAACAACAAACAACCCTAAACCCCTAACATCAAACAACACTAACCGCCTAACAACAGAAACCACTAAACCCCAACAAGAAACAACCCTAAACCCCTAACAACAAACACTAACCCCCTAACAACAAACAACACTGAACCCCTAACAAGAAAATACCCTAACCCCGTAACAACAAACAACACTAAACCGTAACAACAAACAACCCTAACCCCCAAACAACAAACAACCATAAACCCCAAACAACAAACAACCCTAACCCCTTAACAACAAACGATCCTAACCCCACGAACAACCAACAACACTAACCCCCTAACCACAATAAACACTAACACAATAACAACAAAAACCACTAAACCCCAACAAGAAACAACCCTAAACCCCTAACAACAAACAACACTAACCCCCTAACAAAAAACAACCCTAACCCCCTAACAACAAACAACACTAACACCCTAACAACAAACAACCCTAACCCCCTAACAACAAACAACACTAACACCCTAACAACAAACAACCCTAACCCCCTAACAACAAAGAACACTAACCCCCTAACAACAAACAACCCTAAACCCCTAACATCAAAGAACACTAACACCCTAACAACAAACAACCCTAACCCCCTAACAACAAACACTAACCCCCAAACAACAAACAACCCTAACCCCTAAAAAGAAAAACACTAACCCACTAACAACAAACAACCCTAACCCACTAACAAGAAACAACCCTAACACCCTAACAACAAACACTAACCCCCTAACAACAAACAACACTGAACCCCTAACAAGAAAATACCCTAACCCCGTAACAACAAACAACACTAAACCGTAACAACAAACAAACCTAACCCCCAAACAACAAACAACCCTAAACCCCAAACAACAAACAACCCTAACCCCTTAACAACAAACAATCCTAACCCCCCGAACAACCAACAACACTAACCCCCTAACCACAATAAACACTAACACCCTAACAACAAAAACCACTAAACCCCAACAAGAAACAACCCTAAACCCCTAACAACAAACAACACTAACCCCCTAACAAAAAACAACCCTAACCAAACAACAAAAAACCCTAACCCACCAACAACAAACAACACTAACACCCTAACAACAAACAACCCTAACTCCCTAACAACAAACAACACAAACACCCTAACAACAAACAACCCTAACCCCCTAACAACAAACAACACTAACCCCCTAACAACAAACAACCCTAAACCCCTAACATCAAACAACACTAACCCCCTAACAACACAAAACACTAACACCCTAACAACAAACAACACTAATACCCTAACAACAAAAACCCCTAAACCCCAACAAGAAACAACCCAAAACCCCTAACAACAAACACTAACCCCCTATCAAAAAACAACACTAAACCCCGAACAAGAAACTACCCTAACCCCGTAGCAACAAACAACACTAACCCCGTAACAAGAAACAACCCTAACCCCCTAACAACGAACAACACTAACCCCCTAACAACAAACAACCCTAAACCCCTAACATCAAAGAACACTAACACCCTAACAACAAACAACCCTAACCCCCTAACAACAAACACTAACCCCCAAACAACAAACAACCCTAACCCCTAAAAACCAAAAACACTAACCCACTAAAAACAAACAACCCTAAACCTCTAACAACAAACAACCCTAACACCCTAACAACAAACAACACTAACCCCCTAACAACAAACAACCCTAAACCCCTAACATCAAACAACACTAACCCCCTAACAACACAAAACACTAACACCCTAACAACAAACAACCCTAACCCCTAACAACAAACAACACTAACCCCCTAACAACAAACAACCCTAAACACCTAACATCAAAGAACACTAACACCCTAACAACAAACAACCCTAACGCCCTAACAACAAACACTAACCCCCAAACAACAAACAACCCTAACCCCTAAAAACCAAAAAGTCTAACCCACTAACAACAAACAACCCTAACACACTAACAACAAACAACCCTAACACCCTAACAACAAACAACACTTACCCCCTAACAACAAACTACCGTAAACCCCTAACATCAAACAACACTAACCCCCTAACAACACAAAACACTAACACCCTAACAACAAACAACCCTAACCCCCTAACAACAAACAACACTAACCCCCTAACAACAAACAACCCTAAACCCCTAACATCAAACAACACTAACCCCCTAACAACACAAAACCCTAACACCCTAACAACAAACAACACTAACACCCTAACAACAAACAACCCTAACCCCTAACAACAAACAACACTAACCCCCTAACAACAAACAACCCTAAACCCCTAACATCAAAGAACACTAACACCCTAACAACAAACAACCCTAACCCCCTAACAACAAACACTAACCCCCAAACAACAAACAACCCTAACCCCTAAAAACCAAAAACACTAACCCACTAAAAACAAACAACCCTAAACCTCTAACAACAAACAACCCTAACACCCTAACAACAAACAACACTAACCCCCTAACACCAAACAACCCTAAACCCCTAACATCAAACAACACTAACCCCCTAACAACACAAAACACTAACACCCTAACAACAAACAACCCGAACCCCTAACAACAAACAACACTAACCCCCTAACAACAAACAACCCTAAACACCTAACATCAAAGAACACTAACACGCTAACAACAAACAACCCTAACGCCCTAACAACAAACACTAACCCCCAAACAACAAACAACCCTAACCCCTAAAAACCAAAAAGTCTAACCCACTAACAACAAACAACCCTAACACACTAACAACAAACAACCCTAACACCCTAACAACAAACAACACTTACCCCCTAACAACAAACTACCGTAAACCCCTAACATCAAACAACACTAACCCCCTAACAACACAAAACACTAACACCCTAACAACAAACAACCCTAACCCCCTAACAACAAACAACACTAACCCCCTAACAACAAACAACCCTAAACCCCTAACATCAAACAACACTAACCCCCTAACAACACAAAACCCTAACACCCTAACAACAAACAACACTAACACCCTAACAACAAACAACACTAACTCCCTAACAACAAACAACCCTAAACCCCTAACAACAAACAACACTAACCCTCTAACAACAAACAACCCTAAACCCCTAACATCAAAGAACACTAACACCGTAACAAAAAACAACCCTAACCCCCTAACGACACACACTCACCTCCAAACAAACAACCCTAACCCCTAAAAACCAAAAACATTAACCCACTAACAACAAACAACCCTAATCCACTAACAACGAACAACCCTAACACCCTAACAACAAACAACCCTAAACCCCTAACATCAAACAACACTAACCGCCTAACAACAGAAACCACTAAACCCCAACAAGAAACAACCCTAAAACCCTAACAACAAACACTAACCCCCTAACAACAAACAACACTGAACCCCTAACAAGAAAATACCCTAACCCCGTAACAACAAACAACACTAAACCGTAACAACAAACAACCCTAACCCCCAAACAACAAACAACCATAAACCCCAAACAACAAACAACCCTAACCCCTTAACAACAAACAATCCTAACCCCACGAACAACCAACAACACTAACCCCCTAACCACAATAAACACTAACACCCTAACAACAAAAACCACTAAACCCCAACAACAAACAACCCTAACCCCCTAACAACAAACAACACTAACACCCTAACAACAAACAACCCTAACCCCCTAACAACAAACAACACTAACCCCCTAACAACAAACAACCCTAAACCCCTAACATCAAAGAACACTAACACCCTAACAACAAACAACCCTAAACCCCTAACAACAAACACTAACCCCCAAACAACAAACAACCCTAACCCCTAAAAACAAAAACACTAACCCACTAACAACAAACAACCCTAACCCACTAACAAGAAACAACCCTAACACCCTAACAACAAACACTAACCCCCTAACAACAAACAACACTGAACCCCTAACAAGAAAATACCCTAACCCCGTAACAACAAACAACACTAAACCGTAACAACAAACAAACCTAACCCCCAAACAACAAACAACCCTAAACCCCAAACAACAAACAACCCTAACCCCTTAACAACAAACAATCCTAACCCCCCGAACAACCAACAACACTAACCCCCTAACCACAATAAACACTAACACCCTAACAACAAAAACCACTAAACCCCAACAAGAAACAACCCTAAACCCCTAACAACTAACAACACTAACCCCCTAACAAAAAACAACCCTAACCAAACAACAAAAAACCCTAACCCACCAACAACAAACAACACTAACACCCTAACAACAAACAACCCTAACTCCCTAACAACAAACAACACAAACACCCTAACAACAAACAACCCTAACCCCCTAACAACAAACAACACTAACCCCCTAACAACAAACAACCCTAAACCCCTAACATCAAACAACACTAACCCCCTAACAACACAAAACACTAACACCCTAACAACAAACAACAGTAATACCCTAACAACAAAAACCCCTAAACCCCAACAAGAAACAACCCAAAACCCCTAACAACAAACACTAACCCCCTATCAAAAAACAACACTAAACCCCGAACAAGAAACTACCCTAACCCCGTAACAACAAACAACACTAACCCCGTAACAAGAAACAACCCTAACCCCCTAACAACGAACAACACTAACCCCCTAACAACAAACAACCCTAAACCCCTAACATCAAAGAACACTAACACCGTAACAAAAAACAACCCTAACCCCCTAACGACACACACTCACCTCCAAACAAACAACCCTAACCCCTAAAAACCAAAAACATTAACCCACTAACAACAAACAACCCTAATCCACTAACAACGAACAACCCTAACACCCTAACAACAAACAACCCTAAACCCCTAACATCAAACAACACTAACCGCCTAACAACAAACAACCCTAAACCCCTAACATCAAAGAACACAAACACCCTAACAACAAACAACCCTAACCCCCTAACAACAAACACTAACCCCCAAACAACAAACAACCCTAACCCCTAAAAACAAAAACACTAACCCACTAACAACAAACAACCCTAACCCACTAACAAGAAACAACCCTAACACCCTAACAACAAACACTAACCCCCTAACAACAAACAACACTGAACCCCTAACAAGAAAATACCCTAACCCCGTAACAACAAACAACACTAAACCGTAACAACAAACAAACCTAACCCCCAAACAACAAACAACCCTAAACCCCAAACAACAAACAACCCTAACCCCTTAACAACAAACAATCCTAACCCCCCGAACAACCAACAACACTAACCCCTTAACCACAATAAACACTAACACCCTAACAACAAAAACCACTAAACCCCAACAAGAAACAACCCTAAACCCCTAACAACAAACAACACTAACCCCCTAACAAAAAACAACCCTAACCAAACAACAAAAAACCCTAACCCACCAACAACAAACAACACTAACACCCTAACAACAAACAACCCTAACTCCCTAACAACAAACAACACAAACACCCTAACAACAAACAACCCTAACCCCCTAACAACAAACAACACTAACCCCCTAACAACAAACAACCCTAAACCCCTAACATCAAACAACACTAACCCCCTAACAACACAAAACACTAACACCCTAACAACAAACAACACTAATACCCTAACAACAAAAACCCCTAAACCCCAACAAGAAACAACCCAAAACCCCTAACAACAAACACTAACCCCCTATCAAAAAACAACACTAAACCCCGAACAAGAAACTACCCTAACCCCGTAACAACAAACAACACTAACCCCGTAACAAGAAACAACCCTAACCCCCTAACAACGAACAACACTAACCCCCTAACAACAAACAACCCTAAACCCCTAACATCAAAGAACACTAACACCCTAACAACAAACAACCCTAACCCCCTAACAACAAACACTAACCCGCAAACAACAAACAACCCTAACCCCTAAAAACCAAAAACACTAACCCACTAAAAACAAACAACCCTAAACCTCTAACAACAAACAACCCTAACACCCTAACAACAAACACCACTAACCCCCTAACAACAAACAACCCTAAACCCCTAACATCAAACAACACTAACCCCCTAACAACACAAAACACTAACACCCTAACAACAAACAACACTAACACCCTAACAACAAACAACCCTAACCCCTAACAACAAACAACACTAACCCCCTAACAACAAACAACCCTAAACACCTAACATCAAAGAACACTAACACCCTAACAACAAACAACCCTAACGCCCTAACAACAAACACTAACCCCCAAACAACAAACAACCCTAACCCCTAAAAACCAAAAAGTCTAACCCACTAACAACAAACAACCCTAACCCACTAACAACAAACAACCCTAACACCCTAACAACAAACAACACTTACCCCCTAACAACAAACTACCGTAAACCCCTAACATCAAACAACACTAACCCCCTAACAACACAAAACACTAACACCCTAACAACAAACAACCCTAACCCCCTAACAACAAACAACACTAACCCCCTAACAACAAACAACCCTAAACCCCTAACATCAAACAACACTAACCCCCTAACAACACAAAACCCTAACACCCTAACAACAAACAACACTAACACCCTAACAACAAACAACACTAACTCCCTAACAACAAACAACCCTAAACCCCTAACAACAAACAACACTAACCCTCTAACAACAAACAACCCTAAACCCCTAACTTCAAAGAACACTAACACCGTAACAAAAAACAACCCTAACCCCCTAACGACACACACTCACCTCCAAACAAACAACCCTAACCCCTAAAAACCAAAAACATTAACCCACTAACAACAAACAACCCTAATCCACTAACAACGAACAACCCTAACACCCTAACAACAAACAACCCTAAACCCCTAACATCAAACAACACTAACCGCCTAACAACAGAAACCACTAAACCCCAACAAGAAACAACCCTAAACCCCTAACAACAAACACTAACCCCCTAACAACAAACAACACTGAACCCCTAACAAGAAAATACCCTAACCCCGTAACAACAAACAACACTAAACCGTAACAACAAACAACCCTAACCCCCAAACAACAAACAACCATAAACCCCAAACAACAAACAACCCTAACCCCTTAACAACAAACAATCCTAACCCCACGAACAACCAACAACACTAACCCCCTAACCACAATAAACACTAACACCCTAACAACAAAAACCACTAAACCCCAACAACAAACAACCCTAACCCCCTAACAACAAACAACACTAACACCCTAACAACAAACAACCCTAACCCCCTAACAACAAACAACACTAACCCCCTAACAACAAACAACCCTAAACCCCTAACATCAAAGAACACTAACACCCTAACAACAAACAACCCTAAACCCCTAACAACAAACACTAACCCCCAAACAACAAAAAACCCTAACCCCTAAAAACAAAAACACTAACCCACTAACAACAAACAACCCTAACCCACTAACAAGAAACAACCCTAACACCCTAACAACAAACACTAACCCCCTAACAACAAACAACACTGAACCCCTAACAAGAAAATACCCTAACCCCGTAACAACAAACAACACTAAACCGTAACAACAAACAAACCTAACCCCCAAACAACAAACAACCCTAAACCCCAAACAACAAACAACCCTAACCCCTTAACAACAAACAATCCTAACCCCCCGAACAACCAACAACACTAACCCCCTAACCACAATAAACACTAACACCCTAACAACAAAAACCACTAAACCCCAACAAGAAACAACCCTAAACCCCTAACAACTAACAACACTAACCCCCTAACAAAAAACAACCCTAACCAAACAACAAAAAACCCTAACCCACCAACAACAAACAACACTAACACCCTAACAACAAACAACCCTAACTCCCTAACAACAAACAACACAAACACCCTAACAACAAACAACCCTAACCCCCTAACAACAAACAACACTAACCCCCTAACAACAAACAACCCTAAACCCCTAACATCAAACAACACTAACCCCCTAACAACACAAAACACTAACACCCTAACAACAAACAACACTAATACCCTAACAACAAAAACCCCTAAACCCCAACAAGAAACAACCCAAAACCCCTAACAACAAACACTAACCCCCTATCAAAAAACAACACTAAACCCCGAACAAGAAACTACCCTAACCCCGTAACAACAAACAACACTAACCCCGTAACAAGAAACAACCCTAACCCCCTAACAACGAACAACACTAACCCCCTAACAACAAACAACCCTAAACCCCTAACATCAAAGAACACTAACACCGTAACAAAAAACAACCCTAACCCCCTAACGACACACACTCACCTCCAAACAAACAACCCTAACCCCTAAAAACCAAAAACATTAACCCACTAACAACAAACAACCCTAATCCACTAACAACGAACAACCCTAACACCCTAACAACAAACAACCCTAAACCCCTAACATCAAACAACACTAACCGCCTGACAACAAACAACCCTAAACCCCTAACATCAAAGAACACTAACACCCTAACAACAAACAACCCTAACCCCCTAACAACAAACACTAACCCCCAAACAACAAACAACCCTAACCCCTAAAAACAAAAACACTAACCCACTAACAACAAACAACCCTAACCCACTAACAAGAAACAACCCTAACACCCTAACAACAAACACTAACCCCCTAACAACAAACAACACTGAACCCCTAACAATAAAATACCCTAACCCCGTAACAACAAACAACACTAAACCGTAACAACAAACAAACCTAACCCCCAAACAACAAACAACCCTAAACCCCAAACAACAAACAACCCTAACCCCTTAACAACAAACAATCCTAACCCCCCGAACAACCAACAACACTAACCCCCTAACCACAATAAACACTAACACCCTAACAACAAAAACCACTAAACCCCAACAAGAAACAACCCTAAACCCCTAACAACAAACAACACTAACCCCCTAACAAAAAACAACCCTAACCAAACAACAAAAAACCCTAACCCACCAACAACAAACAACACTAACACCCTAACAACAAACAACCCTAACTCCCTAACAACAAACAACACAAACACCCTAACAACAAACAACCCTAACCCCCTAACAACAAACAACACTAACCCCCTAACAACAAACAACCCTAAACCCCTAACATCAAACAACACTAACCCCCTAACAACACAAAACACTAACACCCTAACAACAAACAACACTAATACCCTAACAACAAAAACCCCTAAACCCCAACAAGAAACAACCCAAAACCCCTAACAACAAACACTAACCCCCTATCAAAAAACAACACTAAACCCCGAACAAGAAACTACCCTAACCCCGTAACAACAAACAACACTAACCCCGTAACAAGAAACAACCCTAACCCCCTAACAACGAACAACACTAACCCCCTAACAACAAACAACCCTAAACCCCTAACATCAAAGAACACTAACACCGTAACAAAAAACAACCCTAACCCCCTAACGACACACACTCACCTCCAAACAAACAACCCTAACCCCTAAAAACCAAAAACATTAACCCACTAACAACAAACAACCCTAATCCACTAACAACGAACAACCCTAACACCCTAACAACAAACAACCCTAAACCCCTAACATCAAACAACACTAACCGCCTAACAACAAACAACCCTAAACCCCTAACATCAAAGAACACTAACACCCTAACAACAAACAACCCTAACCCCCTAACAACAAACACTAACCCCCAAACAACAAACAACCCTAACCCCTAAAAACAAAAACACTAACCCACTAACAACAAACAACCCTAACCCACTAACAAGAAACAACCCTAACACCCTAACAACAAACACTAACCCCCTAACAACAAACAACACTGAACCCCTAACAAGAAAATACCCTAACCCCGTAACAACAAACAACACTAAACCGTAACAACAAACAAACCTAACCCCCAAACAACAAACAACCCTAAACCCCAAACAACAAACAACCCTAACCCCTTAACAACAAACAATCCTAACCCCCCGAACAACCAACAACACTAACCCCCTAACCACAATAAACACTAACACCCTAACAACAAAAACCACTAAACCCCAACAAGAAACAACCCTAAACCCCTAACAACAAACAACACTAACCCCCTAACAAAAAACAACCCTAACCAAACAACAAAAAACCCTAACCCACCAACAACAAACAACACTAACACCCTAACAACAAACAACCCTAACTCCCTAACAACAAACAACACAAACACCCTAACAACAAACAACCCTAACCCCCTAACAACAAACAACACTAACCCCCTAACAACAAACAACCCTAAACCCCTAACATCAAACAACACTAACCCCCTAACAACACAAAACACTAACACCCTAACAACAAACAACACTAATACCCTAACAACAAAAACCCCTAAACCCCAACAAGAAACAACCCAAAACCCCTAACAACAAACACTAACCCCCTATCAAAAAACAACACTAAACCCCGAACAAGAAACTACCCTAACCCCGTAACAACAAACAACACTAACCCCGTAACAAGAAACAACCCTAACCCCCTAACAACGAACAACACTAACCCCCTAACAACAAACAACCCTAAACCCCTAACATCAAAGAACACTAACACCCTAACAACAAACAACCCTAACCCCCTAACAACAAACACTAACCCCCAAACAACAAACAACCCTAACCCCTAAAAACCAAAAACACTAACCCACTAAAAACAAACAACCCTAAACCTCTAACAACAAACAACCCTAACACCCTAACAACAAACACCACTAACCCCCTAACAACAAACAACCCTAAACCCCTAACATCAAACAACACTAACCCCCTAACAACACAAAACACTAACACCCTAACAACAAACAACACTAACACCCTAACAACAAACAACCCTAACCCCTAACAACAAACAACACTAACCCCCTAACAACAAACAACCCTAAACACCTAACATCAAAGAACACTAACACCCTAACAACAAACAACCCTAACGCCCTAACAACAAACACTAACCCCCAAACAACAAACAACCCTAACCCCTAAAAACCAAAAAGTCTAACCCACTAACAACAAACAACCCTAACCCACTAACAACAAACAACCCTAACACCCTAACAACAAACAACACTTACCCCCTAACAACAAACTACCGTAAACCCCTAACATCAAACAACACTAACCCCCTAACAACACAAAACACTAACACCCTAACAACAAACAACCCTAACCCCCTAACAACAAACAACACCAACCCCCTAACAACAAACAACCCTAAACCCCTAACATCAAACAACACTAACCCCCTAACAACACAAAGCCCTAACACCCTAACAACAAACAACACTAACACCCTAACAACAAACAACACTAACTCCCTAACAACAAACAACCCTAAACCCCTAACAACAAACAACACTAACCCTCTAACAACAAACAACCCTAAACCCCTAACATCAAAGAACACTAACACCCTAACAAAAAACAACCCTAACCCCCTAACGACACACACTCACCTCCAAACAAACAACCCTAACCCCTAAAAACCAAAAACATTAACCCACTAACAACAAACAACCCTAATCCACTAACAATGAACAACCCTAACACCCTAACAACAAACAACCCTAAACCCCTAACATCAAACAACACTAACCGCCTAACAACAGAAACCACTAAACCCCAACAAGAAACAACCCTAAACCCCTAACAACAAACACTAACCCCCTAACAACAAACAACACTGAACCCCTAACAAGAAAATACCCTAACCCCGTAACAACAAACAACACTAAACCGTAACAACAAACAACCCTAACCCCCAAACAACAAACAACCATAAACCCCAAACAACAAACAACCCTAACCCCTTAACAACAAACAATCCTAACCCCACGAACAACCAACAACACTAACCCCCTAACCACAATAAACACTAACACCCTAACAACAAAAACCACTAAACCCCAACAACAAACAACCCTAACCCCCTAACAACAAACAACACTAACACCCTAACAACAAACAACCCTAACCCCCTAACAACAAACAACACTAACCCCCTAACAACAAACAACCCTAAACCCCTAACATCAAAGAACACTAACACCCTAACAACAAACAACCCTAACCCCCTAACAACAAACACTAACCCCCAAACAACAAACAACCCTAACCCCTAAAAACAAAAACACTAACCCACTAACAACAAACAACCCTAACCCACTAACAAGAAACAACCCTAACACCCTAACAACAAACACTAACCCCCTAACAACAAACAACACTGAACCCCTAACAAGAAAATACCCTAACCCCGTAACAACAAACAACACTAAACCGTAACTACAAACAAACCTAACCCCCAAACAACAAACAACCCTAAACCCCAAACAACAAACAACCCTAACCCCTTAACAACAAACAATCCTAACCCCCCGAACAACCAACAACACTAACCCCCTAACCACAATAAACACTAACACCCTAACAACAAAAACCACTAAACCCCAACAAGAAACAACCCTAAACCCCTAACAACAAACAACACTAACCCCCTAACAAAAAACAACCCTAACCAAACAACAAAAAACCCTAACCCACCAACAACAAACAACACTAACACCCTAACAACAAACAACCCTAACTCCCTAACAACAAACAACACAAACACCCTAACAACAAACAACCCTAACCCCCTAACAACAAACAACACTAACCCCCTAACAACAAACAACCCTAAACCCCTAACATCAAACAACACTAACCCCCTAACAACACAAAACACTAACACCCTAACAACAAACAACACTAATACCCTAACAACAAAAATCCCTAAACCCCAACAAGAAACAACCCAAAACCCCTAACAACAAACACTAACCCCCTATCAAAAAACAACACTAAACCCCGAACAAGAAACTACCCTAACCCCGTAACAACAAACAACACTAACCCCGTAACAAGAAACAACCCTAACCCCCTAACAACGAACAACACTAACCCCCTAACAACAAACAACCCTAAACCCCTAACATCAAAGAACACTAACACCCTAACAACAAACAACCCTAACCCCCTAACAACAAACACTAACCCCCAAACAACAAACAACCCTAACCCCTAAAAACCAAAAACACTAACCCACTAAAAACAAACAACCCTAAACCTCTAACAACAAACAACCCTAACACCCTAACAACAAACAACACTAACCCCCTAACAACAAACAACCCTAAACCCCTAACATCAAACAACACTAACCCCCTAACAACACAAAACACTAACACCCTAACAACAAACAACACTAACACCCTAACAACAAACAACCCTAACCCCTAACAACAAACAACACTAACCCCCTAACAACAAGCAACCCTAAACACCTAACATCAAAGAACACTAACACCCTAACAACAAACAACCCTAACGCCCTAACAACAAACACTAACCCCCAAACAACAAACAACCCTACCCTCTAAAAACCAAAAAGTCTAACCCACTAACAACAAACAACCCTAACCCACTAACAACAAACAACCCTAACACCCTAACAACAAACAACACTTACCCCCTAACAACAAACTACCGTAAACCCCTAACATCAAACAACACTAACCCCCTAACAACACAAAACACTAACACCCTAACAACAAACAACCCTAACCCCCTAACAACAAACAACACTAACCCCCTAACAACAAACAACCCTAAACCCCTAACATCAAACAACACTAACCCCCTAACAACACAAAACCCTAACACCCTAACAACAAACAACACTAACACCCTAACAACAAACAACACTAACTCCCTAACAACAAACAACCCTAAACCCCTAACAACAAACAACACTAACCCTCTAACAACAAACAACCCTAAACCCATAACATCAAAGAACACTAACACCCTAACAAAAAACAACCCTAACCCCCTAACGACACACACTCACCTCCAAACAAACAACCCTAACCCCTAAAAACCAAAAACATTAACCCACTAACAACAAACAACCCTAATCCACTAACAACGAACAACCCTAACACCCTAACAACAAACAACCCTAAACCCCTAACATCAAACAACACTAACCGCCTAACAACAGAAACCACTAAACCCCAACAAGAAACAACCCTAAACCCCTAACAACAAACACTAACCCCCTAACAACAAACAACACTGAACCCCTAACAAGAAAATACCCTAACCCCGTAACAACAAACAACACTAAACCGTAACAACAAACAACCCTAACCCCCAAACAACAAACAACCATAAACCCCAAACCACAAACAACCCTAACCCCTTAACAACAAACAATCCTAACCCCACGAACAACCAACAACACTAACCCCCTAACCACAATAAACACTAACACCCTAACAACAAAAACCACTAAACCCCAACAACAAACAACCCTAACCCCCTAACAACAAACAACACTAACACCCTAACAACAAACAACCCTAACCCCCTAACAACAAACAACACTAACCCCCTAACAACAAACAACCCTAAACCCCTAACATTAAAGAACACTAACACCCTAACAACAAACAACCCTAACCCCCTAACAACAAACACTAACCCCCAAACAACAAACAACCCTAACCCCTAAAAACAAAAACACTAACCCTCTAACAACAAACAACCCTAACCCACTAACAAGAAACAACCCTAACACCCTAACAACAAACACTAACCCCCTAACAACAAACAACACTGAACCCCTAACAAGAAAATACCCTAACCCCGTAACAACAAACAACACTAAAACGTAACAACAAACAAACCTAACCCCCAAACAACAAACAACCCTAAACCCCAAACAACAAACAACCCTAACCCCTTAACAACAAACAATCCTAACCCCCCGAACAACCAACAACACTAACCCCCTAACCACAATAAACACTAACACCCTAACAACAAAAACCAATAAACCCCAACAAGAAACAACCCTAAACCCCTAACAACAAACAACACTAACCCCCTAACAAAAAACAACCCTAACCAAACAACAAAAAACCCTAACCCACCAACAACAAACAACACTAACACCCTAACAACAAACAACCCTAACTCCCTAACAACAAACAACACAAACACCCTAACAACAAACAACCCTAACCTCCTAACAACAAACAACACTAACCCCCTAACAACAAACAACCCTAAACCCCTAACATCAAACAACACTAACCCCCTAACAACACAAAACACTAACACCCTAACAACAAACAACACTAATACCCTAACAACAAAAACCCCTAAACCCCAACAAGAAACAACCCAAAACCCCTAACAACAAACACTAACCCCCTATCAAAAAACAACACTAAACCCCGAACAAGAAACTACCCTAACCCCGTAACAACAAACAACACTAACCCCGTAACAAGAAACAACCCTAACCCCCTAACAACGAACAACACTAACCCCCTAACAACAAACAACCCTAAACCCCTAACATCAAAGAACACTAACACCCTAACAACAAACAACCCTAACCCCCTAACAACAAACACTAACCCCCAAACAACAAACAACCCTAACCCCTAAAAACCAAAAACACTAACCCACTAAAAACAAACAACCCTAAACCTCTAACAACAAACAACCCTAACACCCTAACAACAAACACCACTAACCCCCTAACAACAAACAACCCTAAACCCCTAACATCAAACAACACTAACCCCCTAACAACACAAAACACTAACACCCTAACAACAAACAACACTAACACCCTAACAACAAACAACCCTAACCCCTAACAACAAACAACACTAACCCCCTAACAACAAACAACCCTAAACACCTAACATCAAAGAACACTAACACCCTAACAACAAACAACCCTAACGCCCTAACAACAAACACTAACCCCCAAACAACAAACAACCCTAACCCCTAAAAACCAAAAAGTCTAACCCACTAACAACAAACAACCCTAACCCACTAACAACAAACAACCCTAACACCCTAACAACAAACAACACTTACCCCCTAACAACAAACTACCGTAAACCCCTAACATCAAACAACACTAACCCCCTAACAACACAAAACACTAACACCCTAACAACAAACAACCCTAACCCAATAACAACAAACAACACTAACCCCCTAACAACAAACAACCCTAAACCCCTAACATCAAACAACACTAACCCCCTAACAACACAAAACCCTAACACCCTAACAACAAACAACACTAACACCCTAACAACAAACAACACTAACTCCCTAACAACAAACAACCCTAAACCCCTAACAACAAACAACACTAACCCTCTAACAACAAACAACCCTAAACCCCTAACATCAAAGAACACTAACACCCTAACAAAAAACAACCCTAACCCCCTAACGACACACACTCACCTCCAAACAAACAACCCTAACCCCTAAAAACCAAAAACATTAACCCACTAACAACAAACAACCCTAATCCACTAACAACGAACAACCCTAACACCCTAACAACAAACAACCCTAAACCCCTAACATCAAACAACACTAACCGCCTAACAACAGAAACCACTAAACCCCAACAAGAAACAACCCTAAACCCCTAACAACAAACACTAACCCCCTAACAACAAACAACACTGAACCCCTAACAAGAAAATACCCTAACCCCGTAACAACAAACAACACTAAACCGTAACAACAAACAACCCTAACCCCCAAACAACAAACAACCATAAACCCCAAACAACAAACAACCCTAACCCCTTAACAACAAACAATCCTAACCCCACGAACAACCAACAACACTAACCCCCTAACCACAATAAACACTAACACCCTAACAACAAAAACCACTAAACCCCAACAAGAAACAACCCTAAACCCCTAACAACAAACAACACTAACCCCCTAACAAAAAACAACCCTAACCCCCTAACAACAAACAACACTAACACCCTAACAACAAACAACCCTAACCCCCTAACAACAAACAACACTAACACCCTAACAACAAACAACCCTAACCCCCTAACAACAAACAACACTAACCCCCTAACAACAAACAACCCTAAACCCCTAACATCAAAGAACACTAACACCCTAACAACAAACAACCCTAACCCCCTAACAACAAACACTAACCCCCAAACAACAAACAACCCTAACCCCTAAAAACAAAAACACTAACCCACTAACAACAAACAACCCTAACCCACTAACAAGAAACAACCCTAACACCCTAACAACAAACACTAACCCCCTAACAACAAACAACACTGAACCCCTAACAAGAAAATACCCTAACCCCGTAACAACAAACAACACTAAACCGTAACAACAAACAAACCTAACCCCCAAACAACAAACAACCCTAAACCCCAAACAACAAACAACCCTAACCCCTTAACAACAAACAATCCTAACCCCCCGAACAACCAACAACACTAACCCCCTAACCACAATAAACACTAACACCCTAACAACAAAAACCACTAAACCCCAACAAGAAACAACCCTAAACCCCTAACAACAAACAACACTAACCCCCTAACAAAAAACAACCCTAACCAAACAACAAAAAAGCCTAACCCACCAACAACAAACAACACTAACACCCTAACAACAAACAACCCTAACTCCCTAACAACAAACAACACAAACACCCTAACAACAAACAACCCTAACCCCCTAACAACAAACAACACTAACCCCCTAACAACAAACAACCCTAAACCCCTAACATCAAACAACACTAACCCCCTAACAACACAAAACACTAACACCCTAACAACAAACAACACTAATACCCTAACAACAAAAACCCCTAAACCCCAACAAGAAACAACCCAAAACCCCTAACAACAAACACTAACCCCCTATCAAAAAACAACACTAAACCCCGAACAAGAAACTACCCTAACCCCGTAACAACAAACAACACTAACCCCGTAACAAGAAACAACCCTAACCCCCTAACAACGAACAACACTAACCCCCTAACAACAAACAACCCTAAACCCCTAACATCAAAGAACACTAACACCCTAACAACAAACAACCCTAACCCCCTAACAACAAACACTAACCCCCAAACAACAAACAACCCTAACCCCTAAAAACCAAAAACACTAACCCACTAAAAACAAACAACCCTAAACCTCTAACAACAAACAACCCTAACACCCTAACAACAAACAACACTAACCCCCTAACAACAAACAACCCTAAACCCCTAACATCAAACAACACTAACCCCCTAACAACACAAAACACTAACACCCTAACAACAAACAACCCTAACCCCTAACAACAAACAACACTAACCCCCTAACAACAAACAACCCTAAACACCTAACATCAAAGAACACTAACACCCTAACAACAAACAACCCTAACGCCCTAACAACAAACACTAACCCCCAAACAACAAACAACCCTAACCCCTAAAAACCAAAAAGTCTAACCCACTAACAACAAACAACCCTAACCCACTAACAACAAACAACCCTAACACCCTAACAACAAACAACACTTACCCCCTAACAACAAACTACCGTAAACCCCTAACATCAAACAACACTAACCCCCTAACAACACAAAACACTAACACCCTAACAACAAACAACCCTAACCCCCTAACAACAAACAACACTAACCCCCTAACAACAAACAACCCTAAACCCCTAACATCAAACAACACTAACCCCCTAACAACACAAAACCCTAACACCCTAACAACAAACAACACTAACACCCTAACAACAAACAACACTAACTCCCTAACAACAAACAACCCTAAACCCCTAACAACAAACAACACTAACCCTCTAACAACAAACAACCCTAAACCCCTAACATCAAAGAACACTAACACCCTAACAAAAAACAACCCTAACCCCCTAACGACACACACTCACCTCCAAACAAACAACCCTAACCCCTAAAAACCAAAAACATTAACCCACTAACAACAAACAACCCTAATCCACTAACAACGAACAACCCTAACACCCTAACAACAAACAACCCTAAACCCCTAACATCAAACAACACTAACCGCCTAACAACAGAAACCACTAAACCCCAACAAGAAACAACCCTAAACCCCTAACAACAAACACTAACCCCCTAACAACAAACAACACTGAACCCCTAACAAGAAAATACCCTAACCCCGTAACAACAAACAACACTAAACCGTAACAACAAACAAACCTAACCCCCAAACAACAAACAACCCTAAACCCCAAACAACAAACAACCCTAACCCCTTAACAACAAACAATCCTAACCCCCCGAACAACCAACAACACTAACCCCCTAACCACAATAAACACTAACACCCTAACAACAAAAACCACTAAACCCCAACAAGAAACAACCCTAAACCCCTAACAACAAACAACACTAACCCCCTAACAAAAAACAACCCTAACCAAACAACAAAAAACCCTAACCCACCAACAACAAACAACACTAACACCCTAACAACAAACAACCCTAACTCCCTAACAACAAACAACACAAACACCCTAACAACAAACAACCCTAACCCCCTAACAACAAACAACACTAACCCCCTAACAACAAACAACCCTAAACCCCTAACATCAAACAACACTAACCCCCTAACAACACAAAACACTAACACCCTAACAACAAACAACACTAATACCCTAACAACAAAAACCCCTAAACCCCAACAAGAAACAACCCAAAACCCCTAACAACAAACACTAACCCCCTATCAAAAAACAACACTAAACCCCGAACAAGAAACTACCCTAACCCCGTAACAACAAACAACACTAACCCCGTAACAAGAAACAACCCTAACCCCCTAACAACGAACAACACTAACCCCCTAACAACAAACAACCCTAAACCCCTAACATCAAAGAACACTAACACCCTAACAACAAACAACCCTAACCCCCTAACAACAAACACTAACCCCCAAACAACAAACAACCCTAACCCCTAAAAACCAAAAACACTAACCCACTAAAAACAAACAACCCTAAACCTCTAACAACAAACAACCCTAACACCCTAACAACAAACACCACTAACCCCCTAACAACAAACAACCCTAAACCCCTAACATCAAACAACACTAACCCCCTAACAACACAAAACACTAACACCCTAACAACAAACAACACTAACACCCTAACAACAAACAACCCTAACCCCTAACAACAAACAACACTAACCCCCTAACAACAAGCAACCCTAAACACCTAACATCAAAGAACACTAACACCCTAACAACAAACAACCCTAACGCCCTAACAACAAACACTAACCCCCAAACAACAAACAACCCTACCCTCTAAAAACCAAAAAGTCTAACCCACTAACAACAAACAACCCTAACCCACTAACAACAAACAACCCTAACACCCTAACAACAAACAACACTTACCCCCTAACAACAAACTACCGTAAACCCCTAACATCAAACAACACTAACCCCCTAACAACACAAAACACTAACACCCTAACAACAAACAACCCTAACCCCCTAACAACAAACAACACTAACCCCCTAACAACAAACAACCCTAAACCCCTAACATCAAACAACACTAACCCCCTAACAACACAAAACCCTAACACCCTAACAACAAACAACACTAACACCCTAACAACAAACAACACTAACTCCCTAACAACAAACAACCCTAAACCCCTAACAACAAACAACACTAACCCTCTAACAACAAACAACCCTAAACCCATAACATCAAAGAACACTAACACCCTAACAAAAAACAACCCTAACCCCCTAACGACACACACTCACCTCCAAACAAACAACCCTAACCCCTAAAAACCAAAAACATTAACCCACTAACAACAAACAACCCTAATCCACTAACAACGAACAACCCTAACACCCTAACAACAAACAACCCTAAACCCCTAACATCAAACAACACTAACCGCCTAACAACAGAAACCACTAAACCCCAACAAGAAACAACCCTAAACCCCTAACAACAAACACTAACCCCCTAACAACAAACAACACTGAACCCCTAACAAGAAAATACCCTAACCCCGTAACAACAAACAACACTAAACCGTAACAACAAACAACCCTAACCCCCAAACAACAAACAACCATAAACCCCAAACCACAAACAACCCTAACCCCTTAACAACAAACAATCCTAACCCCACGAACAACCAACAACACTAACCCCCTAACCACAATAAACACTAACACCCTAACAACAAAAACCACTAAACCCCAACAACAAACAACCCTAACCCCCTAACAACAAACAACACTAACACCCTAACAACAAACAACCCTAACCCCCTAACAACAAACAACACTAACCCCCTAACAACAAACAACCCTAAACCCCTAACATTAAAGAACACTAACACCCTAACAACAAACAACCCTAACCCCCTAACAACAAACACTAACCCCCAAACAACAAACAACCCTAACCCCTAAAAACAAAACACTAACCCTCTAACAACAAACAACCCTAACCCACTAACAAGAAACAACCCTAACACCCTAACAACAAACACTAACCCCCTAACAACAAACAACACTGAACCCCTAACAAGAAAATACCCTAACCCCGTAACAACAAACAACACTAAAACGTAACAACAAACAAACCTAACCCCCAAACAACAAACAACCCTAAACCCCAAACAACAAACAACCCTAACCCCTTAACAACAAACAATCCTAACCCCCCGAACAACCAACAACACTAACCCCCTAACCACAATAAACACTAACACCCTAACAACAAAAACCACTAAACCCCAACAAGAAACAACCCTAAACCCCTAACAACAAACAACACTAACCCCCTAACAAAAAACAACCCTAACCAAACAACAAAAAACCCTAACCCACCAACAACAAACAACACTAACACCCTAACAACAAACAACCCTAACTCCCTAACAACAAACAACACAAACACCCTAACAACAAACAACCCTAACCTCCTAACAACAAACAACACTAACCCCCTAACAACAAACAACCCTAAACCCCTAACATCAAACAACACTAACCCCCTAACAACACAAAACACTAACACCCTAACAACAAACAACACTAATACCCTAACAACAAAAACCCCTAAACCCCAACAAGAAACAACCCAAAACCCCTAACAACAAACACTAACCCCCTATCAAAAAACAACACTAAACCCCGAACAAGAAACTACCCTAACCCCGTAACAACAAACAACACTAACCCCGTAACAAGAAACAACCCTAACCCCCTAACAACGAACAACACTAACCCCCTAACAACAAACAACCCTAAACCCCTAACATCAAAGAACACTAACACCCTAACAACAAACAACCCTAACCCCCTAACAACAAACACTAACCCCCAAACAACAAACAACCCTAACCCCTAAAAACCAAAAACACTAACCCACTAAAAACAAACAACCCTAAACCTCTAACAACAAACAACCCTAACACCCTAACAACAAACACCACTAACCCCCTAACAACAAGCAACCCTAAACCCCTAACATCAAACAACACTAACCCCCTAACAACACAAAACACTAACACCCTAACAACAAACAACACTAACACCCTAACAACAAACAACCCTAACCCCTAACAACAAACAACACTAACCCCCTAACAACAAACAACCCTAAACACCTAACATCAAAGAACACTAACACCCTAACAACAAACAACCCTAACGCCCTAACAACAAACACTAACCCCCAAACAACAAACAACCCTAACACCTAAAAACCAAAAAGTCTAACCCACTAACAACAAACAACCCTAACCCACTAACAACAAACAACCCTAACACCCTAACAACAAACAACACTTACCCCCTAACAACAAACTACCGTAAACCCCTAACATCAAACAACACTAACCCCCTAACAACACAAAACACTAACACCCTAACAACAAACAACCCTAACCCAATAACAACAAACAACACTAACCCCCTAACAACAAACAACCCTAAACCCCTAACATCAAACAACACTAACCCCCTAACAACACAAAACCCTAACACCCTAACAACAAACAACACTAACACCCTAACAACAAACAACACTAACTCCCTAACAACAAACAACCCTAAACCCCTAACAACAAACAACACTAACCCTCTAACAACAAACAACCCTAAACCCCTAACATCAAAGAACACTAACACCCTAACAAAAAACAACCCTAACCCCCTAACGACACACACTCACCTCCAAACAAACAACCCTAACCCCTAAAAACCAAAAACATTAACCCACTAACAACAAACAACCCTAATCCACTAACAACGAACAACCCTAACACCCTAACAACAAACAACCCTAAACCCCTAACATCAAACAACACTAACCGCCTAACAACAGAAACCACTAAACCCCAACAAGAAACAACCCTAAACCCCTAACAACAAACACTAACCCCCTAACAACAAACAACACTGAACCCCTAACAAGAAAATACCCTAACCCCGTAACAACAAACAACACTAAACCGTAACAACAAACAACCCTAACCCCCAAACAACAAACAACCATAAACCCCAAACAACAAACAACCCTAACCCCTTAACAACAAACAATCCTAACCCCACGAACAACCAACAACACTAACCCCCTAACCACAATAAACACTAACACCCTAACAACAAAAACCACTAAACCCCAACAAGAAACAACCCTAAACCCCTAACAACAAACAACACTAACCCCCTAACAAAAAACAACCCTAACCCCCTAACAACAAACAACACTAACACCCTAACAACAAACAACCCTAACCCCCTAACAACAAACAACACTAACACCCTAACAACAAACAACCCTAACCCCCTAACAACAAACAACACTAACCCCCTAACAACAAACAACCCTAAACCCCTAACATCAAAGAACACTAACACCCTAACAACAAACAACCCTAACCCCCTAACAACAAACACTAACCCCCAAACAACAAACAACCCTAACCCCTAAAAACAAAAACACTAACCCACTAACAACAAACAACCCTAACCCACTAACAAGAAACAACCCTAACACCCTAACAACAAACACTAACCCCCTAACAACAAACAACACTGAACCCCTAACAAGAAAATACCCTAACCCCGTAACAACAAACAACACTAAACCGTAACAACAAACAAACCTAACCCCCAAACAACAAACAACCCTAAACCCCAAACAACAAACAACCCTAACCCCTTAACAACAAACAATCCTAACCCCCCGAACAACCAACAACACTAACCCCCTAACCACAATAAACACTAACACCCTAACAACAAAAACCACTAAACCCCAACAAGAAACAACCCTAAACCCCTAACAACAAACAACACTAACCCCCTAACAAAAAACAACCCTAACCAAACAACAAAAAAGCCTAACCCACCAACAACAAACAACACTAACACCCTAACAACAAACAACCCTAACTCCCTAACAACAAACAACACAAACACCCTAACAACAAACAACCCTAACCCCCTAACAACAAACAACACTAACCCCCTAACAACAAACAACCCTAAACCCCTAACATCAAACAACACTAACCCCCTAACAACACAAAACACTAACACCCTAACAACAAACAACACTAATACCCTAACAACAAAAACCCCTAAACCCCAACAAGAAACAACCCAAAACCCCTAACAACAAACACTAACCCCCTATCAAAAAACAACACTAAACCCCGAACAAGAAACTACCCTAACCCCGTAACAACAAACAACACTAACCCCGTAACAAGAAACAACCCTAACCCCCTAACAACGAACAACACTAACCCCCTAACAACAAACAACCCTAAACCCCTAACATCAAAGAACACTAACACCCTAACAACAAACAACCCTAACCCCCTAACAACAAACACTAACCCCCAAACAACAAACAACCCTAACCCCTAAAAACCAAAAACACTAACCCACTAAAAACAAACAACCCTAAACCTCTAACAACAAACAACCCTAACACCCTAACAACAAACAACACTAACCCCCTAACAACAAACAACCCTAAACCCCTAACATCAAACAACACTAACCCCCTAACAACACAAAACACTAACACCCTAACAACAAACAACCCTAACCCCTAACAACAAACAACACTAACCCCCTAACAACAAACAACCCTAAACACCTAACATCAAAGAACACTAACACCCTAACAACAAACAACCCTAACGCCCTAACAACAAACACTAACCCCCAAACAACAAACAACCCTAACCCCTAAAAACCAAAAAGTCTAACCCACTAACAACAAACAACCCTAACCCACTAACAACAAACAACCCTAACACCCTAACAACAAACAACACTTACCCCCTAACAACAAACTACCGTAAACCCCTAACATCAAACAACACTAACCCCCTAACAACACAAAACACTAACACCCTAACAACAAACAACCCTAACCCCCTAACAACAAACAACACTAACCCCCTAACAACAAACAACCCTAAACCCCTAACATCAAACAACACTAACCCCCTAACAACACAAAACCCTAACACCCTAACAACAAACAACACTAACACCCTAACAACAAACAACACTAACTCCCTAACAACAAACAACCCTAAACCCCTAACAACAAACAACACTAACCCTCTAACAACAAACAACCCTAAACCCCTAACATCAAAGAACACTAACACCCTAACAAAAAACAACCCTAACCCCCTAACGACACACACTCACCTCCAAACAAACAACCCTAACCCCTAAAAACCAAAAACATTAACCCACTAACAACAAACAACCCTAATCCACTAACAACGAACAACCCTAACACCCTAACAACAAACAACCCTAAACCCCTAACATCAAACAACACTAACCGCCTAACAACAGAAACCACTAAACCCCAACAAGAAACAACCCTAAACCCCTAACAACAAACACTAACCCCCTAACAACAAACAACACTGAACCCCTAACAAGAAAATACCCTAACCCCGTAACAACAAACAACACTAAACCGTAACAACAAACAACCCTAACCCCCAAACAACAAACAACCATAAACCCCAAACAACAAACAACCCTAACCCCTTAACAACAAACAATCCTAACCCCACGAACAACCAACAACACTAACCCCCTAACCACAATAAACACTAACACCCTAACAACAAAAACCACTAAACCCCAACAAGAAACAACCCTAAACCCCTAACAACAAACAACACTAACCCCCTAACAAAAAACAACCCTAACCCCCTAACAACAAACAACACTAACACCCTAACAACAAACAACCCTAACCCCCTAACAACAAACAACACTAACACCCTAACAACAAACAACCCTAACCCCCTAACAACAAACAACACTAACCCCCTAACAACAAACAACCCTAAACCCCTAACATCAAAGAACACTAACACTCTAACAACAAACAACCCTAACCCCCTAACAACAAACACTAACCCCCAAACAACAAACAACCCTAACCCCTAAAAACAAAAACACTAACCCACTAACAACAAACAACCCTAACCCACTAACAAGAAACAACCCTAACACCCTAACAACAAACACTAACCCCCTAACAACAAACAACACTGAACCCCTAACAAGAAAATACCCTAACCCCGTAACAACAAACAACACTAAACCGTAACAACAAACAAACCTAACCCCCAAACAACAAACAACCCTAAACCCCAAACAACAAACAACCCTAACCCCTTAACAACAAACAATCCTAACCCCCCGAACAACCAACAACACTAACCCCCTAACCACAATAAACACTAACACCCTAACAACAAAAACCACTAAACCCCAACAAGAAACAACCCTAAACCCCTAACAACAAACAACACTAACCCCCTAACAAAAAACAACCCTAACCAAACAACAAAAAACCCTAACCCACCAACAACAAACAACACTAACACCCTAACAACAAACAACCCTAACTCCCTAACAACAAACAACACAAACACCCTAACAACAAACAACCCTAACCCCCTAACAACAAACAACACTAACCCCCTAACAACAAACAACCCTAAACCCCTAACATCAAACAACACTAACCCCCTAACAACACAAAACACTAACACCCTAACAACAAACAACACTAATACCCTAACAACAAAAACCCCTAAACCCCAACAAGAAACAACCCAAAACCCCTAACAACAAACACTAACCCCCTATCAAAAAACAACACTAAACCCCGAACAAGAAACTACCCTAACCCCGTAACAACAAACAACACTAACCCCGTAACAAGAAACAACCCTAACCCCCTAACAACGAACAACACTAACCCCCTAACAACAAACAACCCTAAACCCCTAACATCAAAGAACACTAACACCCTAACAACAAACAACCCTAACCCCCTAACAACAAACACTAACCCCCAAACAACAAACAACCCTAACCCCTAAAAACCAAAAACACTAACCCACTAAAAACAAACAACCCTAAACCTCTAACAACAAACAACCCTAACACCCTAACAACAAAAAACACTAACCCCCTAACAACAAACAACCCTAAACCCCTAACATCAAACAACACTAACCCCCTAACAACACAAAACACTAACACCCTAACAACAAACAACCCTAACCCCTAACAACAAACAACACTAACCCCCTAACAACAAACAACCCTAAACACCTAACATCAAAGAACACTAACACCCTAACAACAAACAACCCTAACGCCCTAACAACAAACACTAACCCCCAAACAACAAACAACCCTAACCCCTAAAAACCAAAAAGTCTAACCCACTAACAACAAACAACCCTAACCCACTAACAACAAACAACCCTAACACCCTAACAACAAACAACACTAACACCCTAACAACAAACAACACTAACACCCTAACAACAAACAACACTAACCCCGTAACAACAAACAACCCTAAACCCCTAACATCAAAGAACACTAACACCCTAACAACAAACAACCCTAACGCCCTAACAACAAACACTAACCCCCAAACAACAAACAACCCTAACCCCTAAAAACCAAAAAGTCTAACCCACTAACAACAAACAACCCTAACCCACTAACAACAAACAACCCTAACACCCTAACAACAAACAACACTTACCCCCTAACAACAAACTACCGTAAACCCCTAACATCAAACAACACTAACCCCCTAACAACACAAAACACTAACACCCTAACAACAAACAACCCTAACCCCCTAACAACAAACAACACTAACCCCCTAACAACAAACAACCCTAAACCCCTAACATCAAACAACACTAACCCCCTAACAACACAAAACCCTAACACCCTAACAACAAACAACACTAACACCCTAACAACAAACAACACTAACTCCCTAACAACAAACAACCCTAAACCCCTAACAACAAACAACACTAACCCTCTAACAACAAACAACCCTAAACCCATAACATCAAAGAACACTAACACCCTAACAAAAAACAACCCTAACCCCCTAACGACACACACTCACCTCCAAACAAACAATCCTAACCCCTAAAAACCAAAAACATTAACCCACTAACAACAAACAACCCTAATCCACTAACAACGAACAACCCTAACACCCTAACAACAAACAACCCTAAACCCCTAACATCAAACAACACTAACCGCCTAACAACAGAAACCACTAAACCCCAACAAGAAACAACCCTAAACCCCTAACAACAAACACTAACCCCCTAACAACAAACAACACTGAACCCCTAACAAGAAAATACCCTAACCCCGTAACAACAAACAACACTAAACCGTAACAACAAACAACCCTAACCCCCAAACAACAAACAACCATAAACCCCAAACAACAAACAACCCTAACCCCTTAACAACAAACAATCCTAACCCCACGAACAACCAACAACACTAACCCCCTAACCACAATAAACACTAACACCCTAACAACAAAAACCACTAAACCCCAACAACAAACAACCCTAACCCCCTAACAACAAACAACACTAACACCCTAACAACAAACAACCCTAACCCCCTAACAACAAACAACACTAACCCCCTAACAACAAACAACCCTAAACCCCTAACATCAAAGAACACTAACACCCTAACAACAAACAACCCTAACCCCCTAACAACAAACACTAACCCCCAAACAACAAACAACCCTAACCCCTAAAAACAAAAACACTAACCCACTAACAACAAACAACCCTAACCCACTAACAAGAAACAACCCTAACACCCTAACAACAAACACTAACCCCCTAACAACAAACAACACTGAACCCCTAACAAGAAAATACCCTAACCCCGTAACAACAAACAACACTAAACCGTAACAACAAACAAACCTAACCCCCAAACAACAAACAACCCTAAACCCCAAACAACAAACAACCCTAACCCCTTAACAACAAACAATCCTAACCCCCCGAACAACCAACAACACTAACCCCCTAACCACAATAAACACTAACACCCTAACAACAAAAACCACTAAACCCCAACAAGAAACAACCCTAAACCCCTAACAACAAACAACACTAACCCCCTAACAAAAAACAACCCTAACCAAACAACAAAAAACCCTAACCCACCAACAACAAACAACACTAACACCCTAACAACAAACAACCCTAACTCCCTAACAACAAACAACACAAACACCCTAACAACAAACAACCCTAACCCCCTAACAACAAACAACACTAACCCCCTAACAACAAACAACCCTAAACCCCTAACATCAAACAACACTAACCCCCTAACAACACAAAACACTAACACCCTAACAACAAACAACACTAATACCCTAACAACAAAAACCCCTAAACCCCAACAAGAAACAACCCAAAACCCCTAACAACAAACACTAACCCCCTATCAAAAAACAACACTAAACCCCGAACAAGAAACTACCCTAACCCCGTAACAACAAACAACACTAACCCCGTAACAAGAAACAACCCTATCCCCCTAACAACGAACAACACTAACCCCCTAACAACAAACAACCCTAAACCCCTAACATCAAAGAACACTAACACCCTAACAACAAACAACCCTAACCCCCTAACAACAAACACTAACCCCCAAACAACAAACAACCCTAACCCCTAAAAACCAAAAACACTAACCCACTAAAAACAAACAACCCTAAACCTCTAACAACAAACAACCCTAACACCCTAACAACAAACAACACTAACCCCCTAACAACAAACAACCCTAAACCCCTAACATCAAACAACACTAACCCGCTAACAACACAAAACACTAACACCCTAACAACAAACAACCCTAACCCCTAACAACAAACAACACTAACCCCCTAACAACAAAAAACCCTAAACACCTAACATCAAAGAACACTAACACCCTAACAACAAACAACCCTAACGCCCTAACAACAAACACTAACCCCCAAACAACAAACAACCCTAACCCCTAAAAACCAAAAAGTCTAACCCACTAACAACAAACAACCCTAACACACTAACAACAAACAACCCTAACACCCTAACAACAAACAACACTTACCCCCTAACAACAAACTACCGTAAACCCCTAACATCAAACAACACTAACCCCCTAACAACACAAAACACTAACACCCTAACAACAAACAACCCTAACCCCCTAACAACAAACAACACTAACCCCCTAACAACAAACAACCCTAAACCCCTAACATCAAACAACACTAACCCCCTAACAACACAAAACCCTAACACCCTAACAACAAACAACACTAACACCCTAACAACAAACAACACTAACTCCCTAACAACAAACAACCCTAAACCCCTAACAACAAACACTAACCCTCTAACAACAAACAACCCTAAACCCCTAACATCAAAGAACACTAACACCGTAACAAAAAACAACCCTAACCCCCTAACGACACACACTCACCTCCAAACAAACAACCCTAACCCCTAAAAACCAAAAACATTAACCCACTAACAACAAACAACCCTAATCCACTAACAACGAACAACCCTAACACCCTAACAACAAACAACCCTAAACCCCTAACATCAAACAACACTAACCGCCTAACAACAGAAACCACTAAACCCCAACAAGAAACAACCCTAAACCCCTAACAACAAACACTAACCCCCTAACAACAAACAACACTGAACCCCTAACAAGAAAATACCCTAACCCCGTAAGAACAAACAACACTAAACCGTAACAACAAACAACCCTAACCCCCAAACAACAAACAACCATAAACCCCAAACAACAAACAACCCTAACCCCTTAACAACAAACAATCCTAACCCCACGAACAACCAACAACACTAACCCCCTAACCACAATAAACACTAACACCCTAACAACAAAAACCACTAAACCCCAACAACAAACAACCCTAACCCCCTAACAACAAACAACACTAACACCCTAACAACAAACAACTCTAACCCCTAAAAACCAAAAACACTAACCCACTAACAACAAACAACCCTAAACCACTAAGAGCAAACAACCCAAAAACCCTAAGAACAAACAACCCTAACCCCCTAACAACAAACAACCCTAACCAAACAACAAAAAGCCCTAACTGACTAACAACAAACAACACTAACCCCCTAACAAGAAACAACAGTAACCCAATAACAAGAAACAACACTAACCCCCTAACAACAAACAACACTAACCCCCTAACAACAAACAATCCTAACCAAACAACAAAAAACCCTAACCCACTAACAACAAACAACACTAACACCCTAACAACAAACAACCCTAAAACCCTAACATCAAAGAACACTAACACCCTAACAACAAACAACCCTAACCCCCTAACTACAAACACTAACCCCCAAACAACAAACAACCCTAACCCCTAAAAACCAAAACCACTAACCCACTAACAACAAACAACCCTAACCCACTAACAACAAACAACCCTAACACCCTAACAACAAACAACACTAACCCCCTAACAACAAACAACCCGTAACCCCTAACATCAAACAACACTAACCCCATAACGACACAAAACACTAACACCCTAACAACAAACAACACTAACACTCTAACAACAAAAACAACTAAACCCCAACAAGAAACAACCCGAAACCCCTAACAACAAACACTAACCCCCTAACAACAAACAACACTGAACCCCTAACAAGAAACTACCCTAACCCCGTAACAACAAACAACACTAACCCATAACAACAAACAACCCTAACCCCCAAACAACAAACAACCCTAACCCCCAAACAACAAACAACCCTAACCCCTTAACAACAAACAATCCTAAACCCCCCGAACAACCAAACAACACTAACCCCCTAACCACAATAAACACTAACACCCTAACAACAAAAACCACTAAACCCCAACAAGAAACAACCCTAAACCCCTAACAACAAACAACACTAACCCCCTAACAAAAAACAACCCTAACCAAACAAAAAAAACCCTAACCCACTAACAACAAACAACACTAACACCCTAACAACAAACAACCCTAACTCCCTAACAACAAACAACACTAACACCCTAACAACAAACAACCCTAAACCCCTAAAAACAAACACTAATCCCCTAACAAAAAACAACACTAAACCCCGAACAAGAAACTACCGTAACCCCTTAACAACAAACAACACTAACCCCGTAACAAGAAGCAACCCCAACCCCCTAACAACGAACAACACTAACCCCTTAACAACAAACAACCCTAAACCCCTAACATCAAAGAACACTAACACCCTAACAACAAACAACCCTAACCCCCTAACAACAAACACTAACCCCCAAACAACAAACAACCCTAACCCCTAAAAAGCAAAAAAACTAACCCACTAACAACAAACAACCCTAACCCACTAACAACAAACAACCCTAACACCCTAACAACAAACAACACTAACCGCCTAACAACAAACAACACTTACCCCCTAACATCAAACAACACTAACCCCCTAACAACACAAAACACTAACACCCTAACAACAAACAACACTAACACCCTAACAACAAAAACCACTAAACCCCAACAAGAAACAACCCGAAACCCCTAACAACAAACACTAACCCCCTAACAACAAACAACACTAAACCCCTAACAAGAAACTACCCTAACCCCGTAACAACAAACAACACTAACCCCGTAACAACAAACAGCCCTAACCCCCAAACAACTAACAACCCTAACCAACTAACAACAAACAATCCTAACCCCCGAACAACCAACAACACTAAACCCCTAACCACAATAAAGACTAACACCCTAACAAAATAAAACCACTAAACCCCAACAACAAACAACACTAACCCGTAACAACAAACAATCCTAACCAAACAACAAAAAACCCTAACCCACTATCAACAAACAACACTTACACCCTAACAACAAACAACCCTAACCCCCTAACAACAAACAACACTAACACCCTAACAACAAACAACCCTAACTCCCTAACAACAAACAACCCTTTCCCCCTAACAACAAACAACCCTAAACCCCTAGCATCAAAGAACACTAACACCCTAACAACAAACAACCCTAACCCCCTAACAACAAACACTAACCCCCAAACAACAAACAACCCTAACCCCTAAAAACCAAAAACACTAACCCACTAAAAACAAACAACCCTAAACCTCTAACAACAAACAACCCTAACACCCTAACAACAAACAACACTCACCCCCTAACAACAAACAACCCTAAACCCCTAACATCAAACAACACTAACCCCCTAACATCACAAAACACTAACACCCTAACAACAAACTACACTAACACCCTAACAACAAAAACCACTAAACCCCAACAAGAAACAACCCTAAACCCCTAAGAACAAACAGCACTAACCCCCTAACAACAAACAACCCTAACCAAACAACAAAAAACCCTAACCCACTAACAACAAACAACACTAACATCCTAACAACAAACAACCCTAACCCCCTAACAACAAACATTAACCCCCAAACAACAAACAACCCTAACCCCCTAACAACAAACAATCCTAACCCCCGAACAACCAACAACACTAACCCCCTAACCACAATAAGACTAACACCCTAAAAACAAAAACCACTAAACCCCAACAAGAAACAACCTTAAACCCCTAACAAGAAACAACACTAACCCCCTAACAACAAACAACACTAACACCCTAACAACAACCAACCCTAACCCCTAAGAACAAACAACACTAACGCCGTAAGAACAAACAACACTAACCCCCAGAAACGAACAATACTAACCCCCTAACAACACAAAACCTAACCCCTTATCAACAAACAACCCTACCCCACTAACAAAAAACAACCCTAACACCCTAACAACAAACAACACTAACCGCCTAACAACAAACAACCCTAAACCCCTAACATCAAAGAACACTAACACCCTAACAACAAACAACCCTAGCCCCCTAACAACAAACACTAACCCCCAAACAACAAACAACCCTAACCCCTAAAAACCAAAAACACTAACCCACTAACAACAAACAACCCTAACCCACTAACAACAAACAACCCTAACCCCCTAACAACAAACAACCCTAAACGCCTAACATCAAACAACACTATCCCCCTAACAACACAAAACACTAACACCCTAACAACAAACAACACTAACACCCTAACAACAAAAACCACTAAACCCAAACAAGAAACAACCCTAAACCCCTAACAACAAACACTAACCCCCTAACAACAAACAACACTAAACCCCTAACAAGAAACTACCGTAACCCCGTAACAACAAACAACACTAACCCCGGAACAACAAACAACCCTAACCCCCATAAAACAAACAACCCTAACCCCCTAACAACAAACAATCCTAACCCCCGAACAACCAACAACACTAACCCCCTAACCACAATAAACACTAACACCCTAACAACAAAAACCACTAAACCCCAACAAGAAACAACCCTAAACCTGTAACAACAAACAACACTAACCCCCTAACAACAAACAACCCTAACCAAACAACAAACAACTCTAACCCACTAACAAAAAACAACACTAACACCCTAACAACAAACAACACTAACACCTTAACAACAAACAACAGTAACACCCTAACCAGAAACAACCCTAACCCCCTAACAACAAACAACACTAACCCGCTAACAACAAACAACCCTAAACCCCTAACATCAAAGAACACTATCACCCTAACAACAAACAGCCCTAACCCCCTAACAACAAACACTAACCCCCAAACAACAAACAACCCTAACCCCTGAATACCAAAAACACTAACCCACTAACAACAAACAACCCTAACCCACTAAAAACAAACAACACTAACCCCCAACAACATAAAACAATAACACCCTAACAACAAACAACACTAACACCCTAACAACAAAAACCACTAAACACTAACAAGAAACAACACTAAACCCCTAACAACAAACACTAACCCCCTAACAAAAAACAACACTAAACCCCTAACAAGAAACTACCCTAAACCCCTAACAACAAACAACACTAACCCCCTAACAACAAACAACCCTAAACCCCTAACATCAAAGAACACTAACACCCTAACAACAAACAACCCTAACCCCCTAACAACAAACCCTAACCCCCAAACAACAAACAACCCAAACCCCTAAAAACCAAAAACACTAACCCACTAACAACAAACAACCCTAAACCACTAAGAGCAAACAACCCTAACACCCTAAGAACAAACAACCCTAACCCCCTAACAACAAACAACCCTAACCAAACAACAAAAAGCCCTAACTGACTAACAACAAACAACACTAACCCCCTAACAAGAAACAACAGTAACCCAATAACAAGAAACAACACTAACCCCCTAACAACAAACAACACTAACCCCCTAACAACAAACAATCCTAACCAAACAACAAAAAACCCTAACCCACTAACAACAAACAACACTAACACCCTAACAACAAACAACCCTAAAACCCTAACATCAAAGAACACTAACACCCTAACAACAAACAACCCTAACCCCCTAACTACAAACACTAACCCCCAAACAACAAACAACCCTAACCCCTAAAAACCAAAACCACTAACCCACTAACAACAAACAACCCTAAACCACTAACAACAAACAACCCTAACACCCTAACAACAAACAACACTAACCCCCTAACAACAAACAACCCGTAACCCCTAACATCAAACAACACTAACCCCCTAACGACACAAAACACTAACACCCTAACAACAAACAACACTAACACTCTAACAACAAAAACAACTAAACCCCAACAAGAAACAACCCGAAACCCCTAACAACAAACACTAACCCCCTAACAACAAACAACACTGAACCCCTAACAAGAAACTACCCTAACCCCGTAACAACAAACAACACTAACCCATAACAACAAACAACCCTAACCCCCAAACAACAAACAACCCTAACCCCCAAACAACAAACAACCCTAACCCCTTAACAACAAACAATCCTAAACCCCCCGAACAACCAAACAACACTAACCCCCTAACCACAATAAACACTAACACCCTAACAACAAAAACCACTAAACCCCAACAAGAAACAACCCTAAACCCCTAACAACAAACAACACTAACCCCCTAACAAAAAACAACCCTAACCAAACAAAAAAAACCCTAACCCACTAACAACAAACAACACTAACACCCTAACAACAAACAACCCTAACCCCTTAACAACAAACAATCCTAACCCCACGAACAACCAACAACACTAACCCCCTAACCACAATAAACACTAACACCCTAACAACAAAAACCACTAAACCCCAACAACAAACAACCCTAACCCCCTAACAACAAACAACACTAACACCCTAACAACAAACAACTCTAACCCCTAAAAACCAAAAACACTAACCCACTAACAACAAACAACCCTAAACCACTAAGAGCAAACAACCCAAAAACCCTAAGAACAAACAACCCTAACCCCCTAACAACAAACAACCCTAACCAAACAACAAAAAGCCCTAACTGACTAACAACAAACAACACTAACCCCCTAACAAGAAACAACAGTAACCCAATAACAAGAAACAACACTAACCCCCTAACAACAAACAACACTAACCCCCTAACAACAAACAATCCTAACCAAACAACAAAAAACCCTAACCCACTAACAACAAACAACACTAACACCCTAACAACAAACAACCCTAAAACCCTAACATCAAAGAACACTAACACCCTAACAACAAACAACCCTAACCCCCTAACTACAAACACTAACCCCCAAACAACAAACAACCCTAACCCCTAAAAACCAAAACCACTAACCCACTAACAACAAACAACCCTAACACCCTAACAACAAACAACACTAACCCCCTAACAACAAACAACCCGTAACCCCTAACATCAAACAACACTAACCCCATAACGACACAAAACACTAACACCCTAACAACAAACAACACTAACACTCTAACAACAAAAACAACTAAACCCCAACAAGAAACAACCCGAAACCCCTAACAACAAACACTAACCCCCTAACAACAAACAACACTGAACCCCTAACAAGAAACTACCCTAACCCCGTAACAACAAACAACACTAACCCATAACAACAAACAACCCTAACCCCCAAACAACAAACAACCCTAACCCCCAAACAACAAACAACCCTAACCCCTTAACAACAAACAATCCTAAACCCCCCGAACAACCAAACAACACTAACCCCCTAACCACAATAAACACTAACACCCTAACAACAAAAACCACTAAACCCCAACAAGAAACAACCCTAAACCCCTAACAACAAACAACACTAACCCCCTAACAAAAAACAACCCTAACCAAACAAAAAAAACCCTAACCCACTAACAACAAACAACACTAACACCCTAACAACAAACAACCCTAACTCCCTAACAACAAACAACACTAACACCCTAACAACAAACAACCCTAAACCCCTAAAAACAAACACTAATCCCCTAACAAAAAACAACACTAAACCCCGAACAAGAAACTACCGTAACCCCTTAACAACAAACAACACTAACCCCGTAACAAGAAGCAACCCCAACCCCCTAACAACGAACAACACTAACCCCTTAACAACAAACAACCCTAAACCCCTAACATCAAAGAACACTAACACCCTAACAACAAACAACCCTAACCCCCTAACAACAAACACTAACCCCCAAACAACAAACAACCCTAACCCCTAAAAAGCAAAAAAACTAACCCACTAACAACAAACAACCCTAACCCACTAACAACAAACAACCCTAACACCCTAACAACAAACAACACTAACCGCCTAACAACAAACAACACTTACCCCCTAACATCAAACAACACTAACCCCCTAACAACACAAAACACTAACACCCTAACAACAAACAACACTAACACCCTAACAACAAAAACCACTAAACCCCAACAAGAAACAACCCGAAACCCCTAACAACAAACACTAACCCCCTAACAACAAACAACACTAAACCCCTAACAAGAAACTACCCTAACCCCGTAACAACAAACAACACTAACCCCGTAACAACAAACAGCCCTAACCCCCAAACAACTAACAACCCTAACCAACTAACAACAAACAATCCTAACCCCCGAACAACCAACAACACTAAACCCCTAACCACAATAAAGACTAACACCCTAACAAAATAAAACCACTAAACCCCAACAACAAACAACACTAACCCGTAACAACAAACAATCCTAACCAAACAACAAAAAACCCTAACCCACTATCAACAAACAACACTTACACCCTAACAACAAACAACCCTAACCCCCTAACAACAAACAACACTAACACCCTAACAACAAACAACCCTAACTCCCTAACAACAAACAACCCTTTCCCCCTAACAACAAACAACCCTAAACCCCTAGCATCAAAGAACACTAACACCCTAACAACAAACAACCCTAACCCCCTAACAACAAACACTAACCCCCAAACAACAAACAACCCTAACCCCTAAAAACCAAAAACACTAACCCACTAAAAACAAACAACCCTAAACCTCTAACAACAAACAACCCTAACACCCTAACAACAAACAACACTCACCCCCTAACAACAAACAACCCTAAACCCCTAACATCAAACAACACTAACCCCCTAACATCACAAAACACTAACACCCTAACAACAAACTACACTAACACCCTAACAACAAAAACCACTAAACCCCAACAAGAAACAACCCTAAACCCCTAAGAACAAACAGCACTAACCCCCTAACAACAAACAACCCTAACCAAACAACAAAAAACCCTAACCCACTAACAACAAACAACACTAACATCCTAACAACAAACAACCCTAACCCCCTAACAACAAACATTAACCCCCAAACAACAAACAACCCTAACCCCCTAACAACAAACAATCCTAACCCCCGAACAACCAACAACACTAACCCCCTAACCACAATAAGACTAACACCCTAAAAACAAAAACCACTAAACCCCAACAAGAAACAACCTTAAACCCCTAACAAGAAACAACACTAACCCCCTAACAACAAACAACACTAACACCCTAACAACAACCAACCCTAACCCCTAAGAACAAACAACACTAACGCCGTAAGAACAAACAACACTAACCCCCAGAAACGAACAATACTAACCCCCTAACAACACAAAACCTAACCCCTTATCAACAAACAACCCTACCCCACTAACAAAAAACAACCCTAACACCCTAACAACAAACAACACTAACCGCCTAACAACAAACAACCCTAAACCCCTAACATCAAAGAACACTAACACCCTAACAACAAACAACCCTAGCCCCCTAACAACAAACACTAACCCCCAAACAACAAACAACCCTAACCCCTAAAAACCAAAAACACTAACCCACTAACAACAAACAACCCTAACCCACTAACAACAAACAACCCTAACCCCCTAACAACAAACAACCCTAAACGCCTAACATCAAACAACACTATCCCCCTAACAACACAAAACACTAACACCCTAACAACAAACAACACTAACACCCTAACAACAAAAACCACTAAACCCAAACAAGAAACAACCCTAAACCCCTAACAACAAACACTAACCCCCTAACAACAAACAACACTAAACCCCTAACAAGAAACTACCGTAACCCCGTAACAACAAACAACACTAACCCCGGAACAACAAACAACCCTAACCCCCATAAAACAAACAACCCTAACCCCCTAACAACAAACAATCCTAACCCCCGAACAACCAACAACACTAACCCCCTAACCACAATAAACACTAACACCCTAACAACAAAAACCACTAAACCCCAACAAGAAACAACCCTAAACCTGTAACAACAAACAACACTAACCCCCTAACAACAAACAACCCTAACCAAACAACAAACAACTCTAACCCACTAACAAAAAACAACACTAACACCCTAACAACAAACAACACTAACACCTTAACAACAAACAACAGTAACACCCTAACCAGAAACAACCCTAACCCCCTAACAACAAACAACACTAACCCGCTAACAACAAACAACCCTAAACCCCTAACATCAAAGAACACTATCACCCTAACAACAAACAGCCCTAACCCCCTAACAACAAACACTAACCCCCAAACAACAAACAACCCTAACCCCTGAATACCAAAAACACTAACCCACTAACAACAAACAACCCTAACCCACTAAAAACAAACAACACTAACCCCCAACAACATAAAACAATAACACCCTAACAACAAACAACACTAACACCCTAACAACAAAAACCACTAAACACTAACAAGAAACAACACTAAACCCCTAACAACAAACACTAACCCCCTAACAAAAAACAACACTAAACCCCTAACAAGAAACTACCCTAAACCCCTAACAACAAACAACACTAACCCCCTAACAACAAACAACCCTAAACCCCTAACATCAAAGAACACTAACACCCTAACAACAAACAACCCTAACCCCCTAACAACAAACCCTAACCCCCAAACAACAAACAACCCAAACCCCTAAAAACCAAAAACACTAACCCACTAACAACAAACAACCCTAAACCACTAAGAGCAAACAACCCTAACACCCTAAGAACAAACAACCCTAACCCCCTAACAACAAACAACCCTAACCAAACAACAAAAAGCCCTAACTGACTAACAACAAACAACACTAACCCCCTAACAAGAAACAACAGTAACCCAATAACAAGAAACAACACTAACCCCCTAACAACAAACAACACTAACCCCCTAACAACAAACAATCCTAACCAAACAACAAAAAACCCTAACCCACTAACAACAAACAACACTAACACCCTAACAACAAACAACCCTAAAACCCTAACATCAAAGAACACTAACACCCTAACAACAAACAACCCTAACCCCCTAACTACAAACACTAACCCCCAAACAACAAACAACCCTAACCCCTAAAAACCAAAACCACTAACCCACTAACAACAAACAACCCTAAACCACTAACAACAAACAACCCTAACACCCTAACAACAAACAACACTAACCCCCTAACAACAAACAACCCGTAACCCCTAACATCAAACAACACTAACCCCCTAACGACACAAAACACTAACACCCTAACAACAAACAACACTAACACTCTAACAACAAAAACAACTAAACCCCAACAAGAAACAACCCGAAACCCCTAACAACAAACACTAACCCCCTAACAACAAACAACACTGAACCCCTAACAAGAAACTACCCTAACCCCGTAACAACAAACAACACTAACCCATAACAACAAACAACCCTAACCCCCAAACAACAAACAACCCTAACCCCCAAACAACAAACAACCCTAACCCCTTAACAACAAACAATCCTAAACCCCCCGAACAACCAAACAACACTAACCCCCTAACCACAATAAACACTAACACCCTAACAACAAAAACCACTAAACCCCAACAAGAAACAACCCTAAACCCCTAACAACAAACAACACTAACCCCCTAACAAAAAACAACCCTAACCAAACAAAAAAAACCCTAACCCACTAACAACAAACAACACTAACACCCTAACAACAAACAACCCTAACTCCCTAACAACAAACAACACTAACACCCTAACTACAAACAACCCTAAACCCCTAACAACAAACACTAATGCCCTAACAAAAAACAACACTAAACCCCGAACAAGAAACTACCGTAACCCCTTAACAACAAACAACACTAACCCCGTAACAAGAAACAACCCCAACCCCCTAACAACGAACAACACTAACCCCTTAACAACAAACAACCCTAAACCCCTAACATCAAAGAACACTAACACCTAACAACAAACAACCCTAACCCCCTAACAACAAACACTAACCCCCAAACAACAAACAACCCTAACCCCTAAAAAGCAAAAAAACTAACCCACTAACAACAAACAACCCTAACCCACTAAGAACAAACAACCCTAACACCCTAACAACAAACAACACTAACCGCCTAACAACAAACAACACTTACCCCCTAACATCAAACAACACTAACCCCCTAACAACACAAAACACTAACACCCTAACAACAAACAACACTAACACCCTAAAAACAGAAACCACTAAACCCCAACAAGAAACAACCCTAAACCCCTAACAAAAAACACTAACCCCCTAACAACAAACAACACTGAACCCCTAACAAGAAAATACCCTAACCCCGTAACAACAAACAACACTACACCGTAACAACAAACAACCCTAACCCCCAAACAACAAACAACCCTAAACCCCAAACAACAAACAACCCTAACCCCTTAAGAACAAACAATGCTAACCCCCCGAACAACCAACAACACTAACCCCCTAACCACAATGAACACTAACACCCTAACAACAAAAACCACTAAACCCCAACAAGAAACAACCCTAAACCCCTAACAACGAACAACACTAACCCCCTAACAAAAAACAACCCTAACCAAACAACAAAAAACCCTAACCCACCAACAACAAACAACACTAACACCTTAACAACAAACAACCCTAACTCCCTAACAACAAACAACACTAACACCCTAACAACAAACAACCCTAACCCCCTAACAACAAACAACACTAACCCCCTAACAACAAACAACCCTAAACCCCTAACATCAAACAGCACTAACCCCCTCACAACACAAAACACTAACACCCTAACAAGAAAGAACACTAACACCCTAACAACAAAAACCCCTAAACCCCAACAAGAAACAACCCTAAACCCCTAACAACAAACACTAACCCCCTAACAAAAAACAACACTAAACCCCGAACAAGAAACTACCCTAACCCCGTAACAACAAACAACACTAACCCCGTAACAAGAAACAACCCTAACCCCCTAACAACGAACAACACTAACCGCCTAACAACAAACACTAAACCCCTAACATCAAAGAACACTAACACCCTAACAACAAACAACCCTAACCCCCTAACAACAAACACTAACCCCCAAACAACAAACAACCCTAACCCCTAAAAACCAAAAACACTAACCCACTAACAACAAACAACCCTAAACCACTAACAACAAACAACCCTAACACCCTAACAACAAACAACACTAACCCCCTAACAACAAACAACCCTAAACCCCTAACATCAAACAACACTAACCCCCTAACAACACAAAACACTAACACCGTAACAACAAACAACACTAACACCCTAACAACAAAAACCACTAAACCCCAACAAGAAAGAACCCTAAACCCCTGACAACAAACAACACTAACCACCTAACAACAAACAATCCTAACCAAACAACAAAAAACCCTAACCCACTAACAACAAACAACACTAACACCCTAACAACAAACAACCCTAACCCCCTAACAACAAACAACACTAACACCCTAACAACAAACAACACTAACACCCTAACAACAAACAACACTAACCCCGTAACAACAAACAACCCTAAACCCCTAACATCAAAGAACACTAACACCCTAACAACAAACAACCCTAACCCCCTAACAACAAACACTAACCCCCAAACAACAAACAACTCTAACCCCTAAAAACAAAAACACTAACCCACTAACAACAAACAACCCTAACCCACTAACAAGAAACAACCCTAACACCCTAACAACAAACACTAACCCCCTAACAACAAACAACCCTAACCCCTAAAAACCAAAAACACTAACCCACTAACAACAAACAACCCTAACCCACTAACAACAAACAACCCTAACACCCTAACAACAAACAACACTAACCCCCTAACAACAAACAACCTGTAACCCCTAACATCAAACAACACTAACCCCCTAACGACACAAAACACTAACACCCTAACAACAAACAACACTAACACTCTAACAACAAAAACAACTAAACCCCAACAAGAAACAACCTGAAACCCCTAACAACAAACACTAACCCCCTAACAACAAACAACACTGAACCCCTAACAAGAAACTACCCTAACCCCGTAACAACAAACAACACTAACCCATAACAACAAACAACCCTAACCCCCAAACAACAAACAACCCTAACACCCAAACAACAAACAACCCTAACCCCTTAACAACAAACAATCCTAACCCCCCGAACAACCAAACAACACTAACCCCCTAACCACAATAAACACTAACACCCTAACAACAAAAACCACTAAACCCCAACAAGAAACAACCCTAAACCCCTAACAACAAACAACACTAACCCCCTAACAAAAAACAACCCTAACCAAACAACAAAAAACCCTAACCCACTAACAACAAACAACACTAACACCCTAACAACAAACAACCCTAACTCCCTAACAACAAACAACACTAACACCCTAACAACAAACAACCCTAAACCCCTAACAACAAACACTAATCCCCTAACAAAAAACAACACTAAACCCCGAACAAGAAACTACCGTAACCCCTTAACAACAAACAACACTAACCCCGTAACAAGAAACAACCCCAACCCCCTAACAACCAACAACACTAACCCCTTAACAACAAACAACCCTAAACCCCTAACATCAAAGAACACTAACACCCTAACAACAAACAACCCTAACCCCCTAACAACAAACACTAACCCCCAAACAACAAACAACCCTAACCCCTAAAAACCAAAAAAACTAACCCACTAACAACAAACAACCCTAACCCACTAACAACAAACAACCCTAACACCCTAACAACAAACAACACTAACCCCCTAACAACAAACAACCCGTAACCCCTAACATCAAACAACACTAACCCCCTAACGACACAAAACACTAACACCCTAACAACAAACAACACTAACACCCTAACAACAGAAACCACTAAACCCCAACAAGAAACAACCCTAAACCCCTAACAAAAAACACTAACCCCCTAACAACAAACAACACTGAACCCCTAACAAGAAAATACCCTAACCCCGTAACAACAAACAACAATACACCGTAACAACAAACAACCCTAACCCCCAAACAACAAACAATCCTAAACCCCAAACAACAAACAACCCTAACCCCTTAAGAACAAACAATGCTAACCCCCCGAACAACCAACCACACTAACCCCCTAACCACAATGAACACTAACACCCTAACAACAAAAACCACTAAACCCCAACAAGAAACAACCCTAAACCCCTAACAACGAACAACACTAACCCCCTAACAAAAAACAACCCTAAACCCCTAACATCAAACAACACTAACCCCCTCACAACACAAAACACTAACACCCTAACAAGAAACAACACTAACACCCTAACAACAAAAACCCCTAAACCCCAAAAAGAAACAACCCTAAACCCCTAACAACAAACACTAACCCCCTAACAAAAAACAACACTAAACCCCGAACAAGAAACTACCCTAACCCCGTAACAACAAACAACACTAACCCCGTAACAAGAAACAACCCTAACCCCCTAACAACGAACAACACTAACCCCCTAACAACAAACAACACTAAACCCCTAACATCAAAGAACACTAACACCCTAACAACAAACAACCCTAACCCCCTAACAACAAACACTAACCCCCAAACAACAAACAACCCTAACCCCTAAAAACCAAAAACACTAACCCACTAACAACAAACAACCCTAAACCACTAACAACAAACAACCCTAACACCCTAACAACAAACAACACTAACCCCCTAACAACAAACAACCCTAAACCCCTAACATCAAACAACACTAACCCCCTAACAACACAAAACACTAACACCGTCACAACAAACAACACTAACACCCTAACAACAAAAACCACTAAACCCCAACAAGAAACAACCCTAAACCCCTAACAAGAAACAACGCTAACCCCCTAACAACAAACAACACTGAACCCCTAACAAGAAACTACCCTAACCCCGTAACAACAAACAACACTAACCCATAACAACAAACAACCCTAACCCCCAAACAACAAACAACCCTAACCCCCAAACAACAAACAACCCTAACCCCTTAACAACAAACAATCCTAAACCCCCCGAACAACCAAACAACACTAACCCCCTAACCACAATAAACACTAACACCCTAACAACAAAAACCACTAAACCCCAACAAGAAACAACCCTAAACCCCTAACAACAAACCACACTAACCCCCTAACAAAAAACAACCCTAACCAAACAACAAAAAACCCTAACCCACTAACAACAAACAACACTAACACCCTAACAACAAACAACCCTAACCCCCTAACAACAAACAACACTAACCCCCTAACAACAAACAACCCTAAACCCCTAACATCAAACAACACTAACCCCCTCACAACACAAAACACTAACACCCTAACAAGAAAGAACACTAACACCCTAACAACAAAAACCCCTAAACCCCAACAAGAAACAACCCTAAACCCCTAACAACAAACACTAACCCCCTAACAAAAAACAGCACTAAACCCCGAACAAGAAACTACCGTAACCCCTTAACAACAAACAACACTAACCCCGTAACAAGAAGCAACCCCAACCCCCTAACAACGAACAACACTAACCCCTTAACAACAAACAACCCTAAACCCCTAACATCAAAGAACACTAACACCCTAACAACAAACAACCCTAACCCCCTAACAACAAACACTAACCCCCAAACAACAAACAACCCTAACCCCTAAAAAGCAAAAAAACTAACCCACTAACAACAAACAACCCTAACCCACTAACAACAAACAACCCTAACACCCTAACAACAAACAACACTAACCGCCTAACAACAAACAACACTTACCCCCTAACATCAAACAACACTAACCCCCTAACAACACAAAACACTAACACCCTAACAACAAACAACACTAACACCCTAACAACAAAAACCACTAAACCCCAACAAGAAACAACCCGAAACCCCTAACAACAAACACTAACCCCCTAACAACAAACAACACTAAACCCCTAACAAGAAACTACCCTAACCCCGTAACAACAAACAACACTAACCCCGTAACAACAAACAGCCCTAACCCCCAAACAACTAACAACCCTAACCAACTAACAACAAACAATCCTAACCCCCGAACAACCAACAACACTAAACCCCTAACCACAATAAAGACTAACACCCTAACAAAATAAAACCACTAAACCCCAACAACAAACAACACTAACCCGTAACAACAAACAATCCTAACCAAACAACAAAAAACCCTAACCCACTATCAACAAACAACACTTACACCCTAACAACAAACAACCCTAACCCCCTAACAACAAACAACACTAACACCCTAACAACAAACAACCCTAACTCCCTAACAACAAACAACCCTTTCCCCCTAACAACAAACAACCCTAAACCCCTAGCATCAAAGAACACTAACACCCTAACAACAAACAACCCTAACCCCCTAACAACAAACACTAACCCCCAAACAACAAACAACCCTAACCCCTAAAAACCAAAAACACTAACCCACTAAAAACAAACAACCCTAAACCTCTAACAACAAACAACCCTAACACCCTAACAACAAACAACACTCACCCCCTAACAACAAACAACCCTAAACCCCTAACATCAAACAACACTAACCCCCTAACATCACAAAACACTAACACCCTAACAACAAACTACACTAACACCCTAACAACAAAAACCACTAAACCCCAACAAGAAACAACCCTAAACCCCTAAGAACAAACAGCACTAACCCCCTAACAACAAACAACCCTAACCAAACAACAAAAAACCCTAACCCACTAACAACAAACAACACTAACATCCTAACAACAAACAACCCTAACCCCCTAACAACAAACATTAACCCCCAAACAACAAACAACCCTAACCCCCTAACAACAAACAATCCTAACCCCCGAACAACCAACAACACTAACCCCCTAACCACAATAAGACTAACACCCTAAAAACAAAAACCACTAAACCCCAACAAGAAACAACCTTAAACCCCTAACAAGAAACAACACTAACCCCCTAACAACAAACAACACTAACACCCTAACAACAACCAACCCTAACCCCTAAGAACAAACAACACTAACGCCGTAAGAACAAACAACACTAACCCCCAGAAACGAACAATACTAACCCCCTAACAACACAAAACCTAACCCCTTATCAACAAACAACCCTACCCCACTAACAAAAAACAACCCTAACACCCTAACAACAAACAACACTAACCGCCTAACAACAAACAACCCTAAACCCCTAACATCAAAGAACACTAACACCCTAACAACAAACAACCCTAGCCCCCTAACAACAAACACTAACCCCCAAACAACAAACAACCCTAACCCCTAAAAACCAAAAACACTAACCCACTAACAACAAACAACCCTAACCCACTAACAACAAACAACCCTAACCCCCTAACAACAAACAACCCTAAACGCCTAACATCAAACAACACTATCCCCCTAACAACACAAAACACTAACACCCTAACAACAAACAACACTAACACCCTAACAACAAAAACCACTAAACCCAAACAAGAAACAACCCTAAACCCCTAACAACAAACACTAACCCCCTAACAACAAACAACACTAAACCCCTAACAAGAAACTACCGTAACCCCGTAACAACAAACAACACTAACCCCGGAACAACAAACAACCCTAACCCCCATAAAACAAACAACCCTAACCCCCTAACAACAAACAATCCTAACCCCCGAACAACCAACAACACTAACCCCCTAACCACAATAAACACTAACACCCTAACAACAAAAACCACTAAACCCCAACAAGAAACAACCCTAAACCTGTAACAACAAACAACACTAACCCCCTAACAACAAACAACCCTAACCAAACAACAAACAACTCTAACCCACTAACAAAAAACAACACTAACACCCTAACAACAAACAACACTAACACCTTAACAACAAACAACAGTAACACCCTAACCAGAAACAACCCTAACCCCCTAACAACAAACAACACTAACCCGCTAACAACAAACAACCCTAAACCCCTAACATCAAAGAACACTATCACCCTAACAACAAACAGCCCTAACCCCCTAACAACAAACACTAACCCCCAAACAACAAACAACCCTAACCCCTGAATACCAAAAACACTAACCCACTAACAACAAACAACCCTAACCCACTAAAAACAAACAACACTAACCCCCAACAACATAAAACAATAACACCCTAACAACAAACAACACTAACACCCTAACAACAAAAACCACTAAACACTAACAAGAAACAACACTAAACCCCTAACAACAAACACTAACCCCCTAACAAAAAACAACACTAAACCCCTAACAAGAAACTACCCTAACCCCCTAACAACAAACAACACTAACCCCCTAACAACAAACAACCCTAAACCCCTAACATCAAAGAACACTAACACCCTAACAACAAACAACCCTAACCCCCTAACAACAAACCCTAACCCCCAAACAACAAACAACCCAAACCCCTAAAAACCAAAAACACTAACCCACTAACAACAAACAACCCTAAACCACTAAGAGCAAACAACCCTAACACCCTAAGAACAAACAACCCTAACCCCCTAACAACAAACAACCCTAACCAAACAACAAAAAGCCCTAACTGACTAACAACAAACAACACTAACCCCCTAACAAGAAACAACAGTAACCCAATAACAAGAAACAACACTAACCCCCTAACAACAAACAACACTAACCCCCTAACAACAAACAATCCTAACCAAACAACAAAAAACCCTAACCCACTAACAACAAACAACACTAACACCCTAACAACAAACAACCCTAAAACCCTAACATCAAAGAACACTAACACCCTAACAACAAACAACCCTAACCCCCTAACTACAAACACTAACCCCCAAACAACAAACAACCCTAACCCCTAAAAACCAAAACCACTAACCCACTAACAACAAACAACCCTAAACCACTAACAACAAACAACCCTAACACCCTAACAACAAACAACACTAACCCCCTAACAACAAACAACCCGTAACCCCTAACATCAAACAACACTAACCCCCTAACGACACAAAACACTAACACCCTAACAACAAACAACACTAACACTCTAACAACAAAAACAACTAAACCCCAACAAGAAACAACCCGAAACCCCTAACAACAAACACTAACCCCCTAACAACAAACAACACTGAACCCCTAACAAGAAACTACCCTAACCCCGTAACAACAAACAACACTAACCCATAACAACAAACAACCCTAACCCCCAAACAACAAACAACCCTAACCCCCAAACAACAAACAACCCTAACCCCTTAACAACAAACAATCCTAAACCCCCCGAACAACCAAACAACACTAACCCCCTAACCACAATAAACACTAACACCCTAACAACAAAAACCACTAAACCCCAACAAGAAACAACCCTAAACCCCTAACAACAAACAACACTAACCCCCTAACAAAAAACAACCCTAACCAAACAAAAAAAACCCTAACCCACTAACAACAAACAACACTAACACCCTAACAACAAACAACCCTAACTCCCTAACAACAAACAACACTAACACCCTAACTACAAACAACCCTAAACCCCTAACAACAAACACTAATGCCCTAACAAAAAACAACACTAAACCCCGAACAAGAAACTACCGTAACCCCTTAACAACAAACAACACTAACCCCGTAACAAGAAACAACCCCAACCCCCTAACAACGAACAACACTAACCCCTTAACAACAAACAACCCTAAACCCCTAACATCAAAGAACACTAACACCTAACAACAAACAACCCTAACCCCCTAACAACAAACACTAACCCCCAAACAACAAACAACCCTAACCCCTAAAAAGCAAAAAAACTAACCCACTAACAACAAACAACCCTAACCCACTAAGAACAAACAACCCTAACACCCTAACAACAAACAACACTAACCGCCTAACAACAAACAACACTTACCCCCTAACATCAAACAACACTAACCCCCTAACAACACAAAACACTAACACCCTAACAACAAACAACACTAACACCCTAAAAACAGAAACCACTAAACCCCAACAAGAAACAACCCTAAACCCCTAACAAAAAACACTAACCCCCTAACAACAAACAACACTGAACCCCTAACAAGAAAATACCCTAACCCCGTAACAACAAACAACACTACACCGTAACAACAAACAACCCTAACCCCCAAACAACAAACAACCCTAAACCCCAAACAACAAACAACCCTAACCCCTTAAGAACAAACAATGCTAACCCCCCGAACAACCAACAACACTAACCCCCTAACCACAATGAACACTAACACCCTAACAACAAAAACCACTAAACCCCAACAAGAAACAACCCTAAACCCCTAACAACGAACAACACTAACCCCCTAACAAAAAACAACCCTAACCAAACAACAAAAAACCCTAACCCACCAACAACAAACAACACTAACACCTTAACAACAAACAACCCTAACTCCCTAACAACAAACAACACTAACACCCTAACAACAAACAACCCTAACCCCCTAACAACAAACAACACTAACCCCCTAACAACAAACAACCCTAAACCCCTAACATCAAACAGCACTAACCCCCTCACAACACAAAACACTAACACCCTAACAAGAAAGAACACTAACACCCTAACAACAAAAACCCCTAAACCCCAACAAGAAACAACCCTAAACCCCTAACAACAAACACTAACCCCCTAACAAAAAACAACACTAAACCCCGAACAAGAAACTACCCTAACCCCGTAACAACAAACAACACTAACCCCGTAACAAGAAACAACCCTAACCCCCTAACAACGAACAACACTAACCGCCTAACAACAAACACTAAACCCCTAACATCAAAGAACACTAACACCCTAACAACAAACAACCCTAACCCCCTAACAACAAACACTAACCCCCAAACAACAAACAACCCTAACCCCTAAAAACCAAAAACACTAACCCACTAACAACAAACAACCCTAAACCACTAACAACAAACAACCCTAACACCCTAACAACAAACAACACTAACCCCCTAACAACAAACAACCCTAAACCCCTAACATCAAACAACACTAACCCCCTAACAACACAAAACACTAACACCGTAACAACAAACAACACTAACACCCTAACAACAAAAACCACTAAACCCCAACAAGAAAGAACCCTAAACCCCTAACAACAAACAACACTAACCACCTAACAACAAACAATCCTAACCAAACAACAAAAAACCCTAACCCACTAACAACAAACAACACTAACACCCTAACAACAAACAACCCTAACCCCCTAACAACAAACAACACTAACACCCTAACAACAAACAACACTAACACCCTAACAACAAACAACACTAACCCCGTAACAACAAACAACCCTAAACCCCTAACATCAAAGAACACTAACACCCTAACAACAAACAACCCTAACCCCCTAACAACAAACACTAACCCCCAAACAACAAACAACTCTAACCCCTAAAAACAAAAACACTAACCCACTAACAACAAACAACCCTAACCCACTAACAAGAAACAACCCTAACACCCTAACAACAAACACTAACCCCCTAACAACAAACAACCCTAACCCCTAAAAACCAAAAACACTAACCCACTAACAACAAACAACCCTAACCCACTAACAACAAACAACCCTAACACCCTAACAACAAACAACACTAACCCCCTAACAACAAACAACCTGTAACCCCTAACATCAAACAACACTAACCCCCTAACGACACAAAACACTAACACCCTAACAACAAACAACACTAACACTCTAACAACAAAAACAACTAAACCCCAACAAGAAACAACCTGAAACCCCTAACAACAAACACTAACCCCCTAACAACAAACAACACTGAACCCCTAACAAGAAACTACCCTAACCCCGTAACAACAAACAACACTAACCCATAACAACAAACAACCCTAACCCCCAAACAACAAACAACCCTAACACCCAAACAACAAACAACCCTAACCCCTTAACAACAAACAATCCTAACCCCCCGAACAACCAAACAACACTAACCCCCTAACCACAATAAACACTAACACCCTAACAACAAAAACCACTAAACCCCAACAAGAAACAACCCTAAACCCCTAACAACAAACAACACTAACCCCCTAACAAAAAACAACCCTAACCAAACAACAAAAAACCCTAACCCACTAACAACAAACAACACTAACACCCTAACAACAAACAACCCTAACTCCCTAACAACAAACAACACTAACACCCTAACAACAAACAACCCTAAACCCCTAACAACAAACACTAATCCCCTAACAAAAAACAACACTAAACCCCGAACAAGAAACTACCGTAACCCCTTAACAACAAACAACACTAACCCCGTAACAAGAAACAACCCCAACCCCCTAACAACCAACAACACTAACCCCTTAACAACAAACAACCCTAAACCCCTAACATCAAAGAACACTAACACCCTAACAACAAACAACCCTAACCCCCTAACAACAAACACTAACCCCCAAACAACAAACAACCCTAACCCCTAAAAACCAAAAAAACTAACCCACTAACAACAAACAACCCTAACCCACTAACAACAAACAACCCTAACACCCTAACAACAAACAACACTAACCCCCTAACAACAAACAACCCGTAACCCCTAACATCAAACAACACTAACCCCCTAACGACACAAAACACTAACACCCTAACAACAAACAACACTAACACCCTAACAACAGAAACCACTAAACCCCAACAAGAAACAACCCTAAACCCCTAACAAAAAACACTAACCCCCTAACAACAAACAACACTGAACCCCTAACAAGAAAATACCCTAACCCCGTAACAACAAACAACAATACACCGTAACAACAAACAACCCTAACCCCCAAACAACAAACAATCCTAAACCCCAAACAACAAACAACCCTAACCCCTTAAGAACAAACAATGCTAACCCCCCGAACAACCAACCACACTAACCCCCTAACCACAATGAACACTAACACCCTAACAACAAAAACCACTAAACCCCAACAAGAAACAACCCTAAACCCCTAACAACGAACAACACTAACCCCCTAACAAAAAACAACCCTAAACCCCTAACATCAAACAACACTAACCCCCTCACAACACAAAACACTAACACCCTAACAAGAAACAACACTAACACCCTAACAACAAAAACCCCTAAACCCCAAAAAGAAACAACCCTAAACCCCTAACAACAAACACTAACCCCCTAACAAAAAACAACACTAAACCCCGAACAAGAAACTACCCTAACCCCGTAACAACAAACAACACTAACCCCGTAACAAGAAACAACCCTAACCCCCTAACAACGAACAACACTAACCCCCTAACAACAAACAACACTAAACCCCTAACATCAAAGAACACTAACACCCTAACAACAAACAACCCTAACCCCCTAACAACAAACACTAACCCCCAAACAACAAACAACCCTAACCCCTAAAAACCAAAAACACTAACCCACTAACAACAAACAACCCTAAACCACTAACAACAAACAACCCTAACACCCTAACAACAAACAACACTAACCCCCTAACAACAAACAACCCTAAACCCCTAACATCAAACAACACTAACCCCCTAACAACACAAAACACTAACACCGTCACAACAAACAACACTAACACCCTAACAACAAAAACCACTAAACCCCAACAAGAAACAACCCTAAACCCCTAACAAGAAACAACGCTAACCCCCTAACAACAAACAACACTGAACCCCTAACAAGAAACTACCCTAACCCCGTAACAACAAACAACACTAACCCATAACAACAAACAACCCTAACCCCCAAACAACAAACAACCCTAACCCCCAAACAACAAACAACCCTAACCCCTTAACAACAAACAATCCTAAACCCCCCGAACAACCAAACAACACTAACCCCCTAACCACAATAAACACTAACACCCTAACAACAAAAACCACTAAACCCCAACAAGAAACAACCCTAAACCCCTAACAACAAACCACACTAACCCCCTAACAAAAAACAACCCTAACCAAACAACAAAAAACCCTAACCCACTAACAACAAACAACACTAACACCCTAACAACAAACAACCCTAACCCCCTAACAACAAACAACACTAACCCCCTAACAACAAACAACCCTAAACCCCTAACATCAAACAACACTAACCCCCTCACAACACAAAACACTAACACCCTAACAAGAAAGAACACTAACACCCTAACAACAAAAACCCCTAAACCCCAACAAGAAACAACCCTAAACCCCTAACAACAAACACTAACCCCCTAACAAAAAACAACACTAAACCCCGAACAAGAAACTACCCTAACCCCGTAACAACAAACAACACTAACCCCGTAACAAGAAACAACCCTAACCCCCTAACAACGAACAACACTAACCGCCTAACAACAAACACTAAACCCCTAACATCAAAGAACACTAACACCCTAACAACAAACAACCCTAACCCCCTAACAACAAACACTAACCCCCAAACAACAAACAACCCTAACCCCTAAAAACCAAAAACACTAACCCACTAACAACAAACAACCCTAAACCACTAACAACAAACAACCCTAACACCCTAACAACAAACAACACTAACCCCCTAACAACAAACAACCCTAAACCCCTAACATCAAACAACACTAACCCCCTAACAACACAAAACACTAACACCGTAACAACAAACAACACTAACACCCTAACAACAAAAACCACTAAACCCCAACAAGAAACAACCCTAAACCCCTAACAACAAACAACACTAACCACCTAACAACAAACAATCCTAACCAAACAACAAAAAACCCTAACCCACTAACAACAAACAACACTAACACCCTAACAACAAACAACCCTAACCCCCTAACAACAAACAACACTAACACCCTAACAACAAACAACACTAACACCCTAACAACAAACAACACTAACCCCGTAACAACAAACAACCCTAAACCCCTAACATCAAAGAACACTAACACCCTAACAACAAACAACCCTAACCCCCTAACAACAAACACTAACCCCCAAACAACAAACAACTCTAACCCCTAAAAACAAAAACACTAACCCACTAACAACAAACAACCCTAACCCACTAACAAGAAACAACCCTAACACCCTAACAACAAACACTAACCCCCTAACAACAAACAACCCTAACCCCTAAAAACCAAAAACACTAACCCACTAACAACAAACAACCCTAACCCACTAACAACAAACAACCCTAACACCCTAACAACAAACAACACTAACCCCCTAACAACAAACAACCCGTAACCCCTAACATCAAACAACACTAACCCCCTAACGACACAAAACACTAACACCCTAACAACAAACAACACTAACACTCTAACAACAAAAACAACTAAACCCCAACAAGAAACAACCTGAAACCCCTAACAACAAACACTAACCCCCTAACAACAAACAACACTGAACCCCTAACAAGAAACTACCCTAACCCCGTAACAACAAACAACACTAACCCATAACAACAAAAAACCCTAACCCCCAAACAACAAACAACCCTAACACCCAAACAACAAACAACCCTAACCCCTTAACAACAAACAATCCTAACCCCCCGAACAACCAAACAACACTAACCCCCTAACCACTATAAACACTAACACCCTAACAACAAAAACCACTAAACCCCAACAAGAAACAACCCTAAACCCCTAACAACAAACAACACTAACCCCCTAACAAAAAACAACCCTAACCAAACAACAAAAAACCCTAACCCACTAACAACAAACAACACTAACACCCTAACAACAAACAACCCTAACTCCCTAAAAACAAACAACACTAACACCCTAACAACAAACAACCCTAAACCCCTAACAACAAACACTAATCCCCTAACAAAAAACAACACTAAACCCCGAACAAGAAACTACCGTAACCCCTTAACAACAAACAACACTAACCCCGTAACAAGAAACAACCCCAACCCCCTAACAACGAACAACACTAACCCCTTAACAACAAACAACCCTAAACCCCTAACATCAAAGAACACTAACACCTAACAACAAACAACCCTAACCCCCTAACAACAAACACTAACCCCCAAACAACAAACAACCCTAACCCCTAAAAAGCAAAAAAACTAACCCACTAACAACAAACAACCCTAACCCACTAAGAACAAACAACCCTAACACCCTAACAACAAACAACACTAACCGCCTAACAACAAACAACACTTACCCCCTAACATCAAACAACACTAACCCCCTAACAACACAAAACACTAACACCCTAACAACAAACAACACTAACACCCTAAAAACAGAAACCACTAAACCCCAACAAGAAACAACCCTAAACCCCTAACAAAAAACACTAACCCCCTAACAACAAACAACACTGAACCCCTAACAAGAAAATACCCTAACCCCGTAACAACAAACAACACTAAACCGTAACAACAAACAACCCTAACCCCCAAACAACAAACAACCCTAAACCCCAAACAACAAACAACCCTAACCCCTTAAGAACAAACAATGCTAACCCCCCGAACAACCAACAACACTAACCCCCTAACCACAATGAACACTAACACCCTAACAACAAAAACCACTAAACCCCAACAAGAAACAACCCTAAACCCCTAACAACGAACAACACTAACCCCCTAACAAAAAACAACCCTAACCAAACAACAAAAAACCCTAACCCACCAACAACAAACAACACTAACACCTTAACAACAAACAACCCTAACTCCCTAACAACAAACAACACTAACACCCTAACAACAAACAACCCTAACCCCCTAACAACAAACAACACTAACCCCCTAACAACAAACAACCCTAAACCCCTAACATCAAACAGCACTAACCCCCTCACAACACAAAACACTAACACCCTAACAAGAAAGAACACTAACACCCTAACAACAAAAACCCCTAAACCCCAACAAGAAACAACCCTAAACCCCTAACAACAAACACTAACCCCCTAACAAAAAACAACACTAAACCCCGAACAAGAAACTACCCTAACCCCGTAACAACAAACAACACTAACCCCGTAACAAGAAACAACCCTAACCCCCTAACAACGAACAACACTAACCGCCTAACAACAAACACTAAACCCCTAACATCAAAGAACACTAACACCCTAACAACAAACAACCCTAACCCCCTAACAACAAACACTAACCCCCAAACAACAAACAACCCTAACCCCTAAAAACCAAAAACACTAACCCACTAACAACAAACAACCCTAAACCACTAACAACAAACAACCCTAACACCCTAACAACAAACAACACTAACCCCCTAACAACAAACAACCCTAAACCCCTAACATCAAACAACACTAACCCCCTAACAACACAAAACACTAACACCGTAACAACAAACAACACTAACACCCTAACAACAAAAACCACTAAACCCCAACAAGAAAGAACCCTAAACCCCTAACAACAAACAACACTAACCACCTAACAACAAACAATCCTAACCAAACAACAAAAAACCCTAACCCACTAACAACAAACAACACTAACACCCTAACAACAAACAACCCTAACCCCCTAACAACAAACAACACTAACACCCTAACAACAAACAACACTAACACCCTAACAACAAACAACACTAACCCCGTAACAACAAACAACCCTAAACCCCTAACATCAAAGAACACTAACACCCTAACAACAAACAACCCTAACCCCCTAACAACAAACACTAACCCCCAAACAACAAACAACTCTAACCCCTAAAAACAAAAACACTAACCCACTAACAACAAACAACCCTAACCCACTAACAAGAAACAACCCTAACACCCTAACAACAAACACTAACCCCCTAACAACAAACAACCCTAACCCCTAAAAACCAAAAACACTAACCCACTAACAACAAACAACCCTAACCCACTAACAACAAACAACCCTAACACCCTAACAACAAACAACACTAACCCCCTAACAACAAACAACCTGTAACCCCTAACATCAAACAACACTAACCCCCTAACGACACAAAACACTAACACCCTAACAACAAACAACACTAACACTCTAACAACAAAAACAACTAAACCCCAACAAGAAACAACCTGAAACCCCTAACAACAAACACTAACCCCCTAACAACAAACAACACTGAACCCCTAACAAGAAACTACCCTAACCCCGTAACAACAAACAACACTAACCCATAACAACAAACAACCCTAACCCCCAAACAACAAACAACCCTAACACCCAAACAACAAACAACCCTAACCCCTTAACAACAAACAATCCTAACCCCCCGAACAACCAAACAACACTAACCCCCTAACCACAATAAACACTAACACCCTAACAACAAAAACCACTAAACCCCAACAAGAAACAACCCTAAACCCCTAACAACAAACAACACTAACCCCCTAACAAAAAACAACCCTAACCAAACAACAAAAAACCCTAACCCACTAACAACAAACAACACTAACACCCTAACAACAAACAACCCTAACTCCCTAACAACAAACAACACTAACACCCTAACAACAAACAACCCTAAACCCCTAACAACAAACACTAATCCCCTAACAAAAAACAACACTAAACCCCGAACAAGAAACTACCGTAACCCCTTAACAACAAACAACACTAACCCCGTAACAAGAAACAACCCCAACCCCCTAACAACCAACAACACTAACCCCTTAACAACAAACAACCCTAAACCCCTAACATCAAAGAACACTAACACCCTAACAACAAACAACCCTAACCCCCTAACAACAAACACTAACCCCCAAACAACAAACAACCCTAACCCCTAAAAACCAAAAAAACTAACCCACTAACAACAAACAACCCTAACCCACTAACAACAAACAACCCTAACACCCTAACAACAAACAACACTAACCCCCTAACAACAAACAACCCGTAACCCCTAACATCAAACAACACTAACCCCCTAACGACACAAAACACTAACACCCTAACAATAAACAACACTAACACCCTAACAACAGAAACCACTAAACCCCAACAAGAAACAACCCTAAACCCCTAACAAAAAACACTAACCCCCTAACAACAAACAACACTGAACCCCTAACAAGAAAATACCCTAACCCCGTAACAACAAACAACAATACACCGTAACAACAAACAACCCTAACCCCCAAACAACAAACAATCCTAAACCCCAAACAACAAACAACCCTAACCCCTTAAGAACAAACAATGCTAACCCCCCGAACAACCAACCACACTAACCCCCTAACCACAATGAACACTAACACCCTAACAACAAAAACCACTAAACCCCAACAAGAAACAACCCTAAACCCCTAACAACAAACACTAACCCCCTAACAAAAAACAACACTAAACCCCGAACAAGAAACTACCCTAACCCCGTAACAACAAACAACACTAACCCCGTAACAAGAAACAACCCTAACCCCCTAACAACGAACAACACTAACCCCCTAACAACAAACAACACTAAACCCCTAACATCAAAGAACACTAACACCCTAACAACAAACAACCCTAACCCCCTAACAACAAACACTAACCCCCAAACAACAAACAACCCTAACCCCTAAAAACCAAAAACACTAACCCACTAACAACAAACAACCCTAAACCACTAACAACAAACAACCCTAACACCCTAACAACAAACAACACTAACCCCCTAACAACAAACAACCCTAAACCCCTAACATCAAACAACACTAACCCCCTAACAACACAAAACACTAACACCGTCACAACAAACAACACTAACACCCTAACAACAAAAACCACTAAACCCCAACAAGAAACAACCCTAAACCCCTAACAAGAAACAACGCTAACCACCTAACAACAAACAATCCTAACCAAACAACAAAAAACCCTAACCCACTAACAACAAACAAGACTAACACCCTAACAACAAACAACCCTAACCCCCTAACAACAAACAACACTAACACCCTAACAACAAACAACCCTAACCCCCTAACAACAAACAACACTAACCCCCTAACAACAAACAACCCTAAACCCCTAACATCAAAGAACACTAACACCCTAACAACAAACAACCCTAACCCCCTAACAACAAACACTAACCCCCAAACAACAAACAACCCTAACCCCTAAAAACAAAAACACTAACCCACTAACAACAAACAACCCTAACCCACTAACAAGAAACAACCCTAACACCCTAACAACAAACACTAACCCCCTAACAACAAACAACACTGAACCCCTAACAAGAAAATACCCTAACCCCGTAACAACAAACAACACTAAACCGTAACAACAAACTAACCTAACCCCCAAACAACAAACAACCCTAAACCCCAAACAACAAACAATCCTAACCCCCCGAACAACCAACAACACTAACCCCCTAACCACAATAAACACTAACACCCTAACAACAAAAACCACTAAACCCCAACAAGAAACAACCCTAAACCCCTAACAACAAACAACACTAACCCCCTAACTAAAAACAACCCTAACCAAACAACAAAAAACCCTAACCCACCAACAACAAACAACACTAACACCCTAACAACAAACAACCCTAACTCCCTAACAACAAACAACACAAACACCCTAACAACAAACAACCCTAACCCCCTAACAACAAACAACACTAACCCCCTAACAACAAACAACCCTAAACCCCTAACATCAAACAACACTAACCCCCTAACAACACAAAACACTAACACCCTAACAACAAACAACACTAATACCCTAACAACAAAAACCCCTAAACCCCAACAAGAAACAACCCAAAACCCCTAACAACAAACACTAACCCCCTATCAAAAAACAACACTAAACCCCGAACAAGAAACTACCCTAACCCCGTAACAACAAACAACACTAACCCCGTAACAAGAAACAACCCTAACCCCCTAACAACGAACAACACTAACCCCCTAACAACAAACAACCCTAAACCCCTAACATCAAAGAACACTAACACCCTAACAACAAACAACCCTAACCCCCTAACAACAAACACTAACCCCCAAACAACAAACAACCCTAACCCCTTAGAACCAAAAACACTAACACACTAAAAACAAACAACCCTAAACCTCTAACAACAAACAACCCTAACACCCTAACAACAAACAACACTAACACCCTAACAACAACCAACCCTAACCCCTAAGAACAAACAACACTAACGCCGTAAGAACAAACAACACTAACCCCCAGAAACGAACAATACTAACCCCCTAACAACACAAAACCTAACCCCTTATCAACAAACAACCCTAACCCACTAACAAAAAACAACCCTAACACCCTAACAACAAACAACACTAACCGCCTAACAACAAACAACCCTAACCCCCTAACATCAAAGAACACTAACACCCTAACAACAAACAACCCTAGTCCCCTAACAACAAACACTAACCCCCAAACAACAAACAACCCTAACCCCTAAAAACCAAAAACACTAACCCACTAACAACAAACAACCCTAACCCACTAACAACAAACAACCCTAACCCCCTAACAACAAACAACCCTAAACGCCTAACATCAAACAACACTATCCCCCTAACAACACAAAACACTAACACCCTAACAACAAACAACACTAACACCCTAACAACAAAAACCACTAAACCCCAACAAGAAACAACCCTAAACCCCTAACAACAAACACTAACCCCCTAACAACAAACAACACTAAACCCCTAACAAGAAACTACCGTAACCCCGTAACAACAAACAACACTAACCCCGGAACAACAAACAACCCTAACCCCCAAAAAACAAACAACCCTAACCCCCTAACAACAAACAATTATAACCCCCGAACAACCAACAACACTAACCCCCTAACCACAATAAACACTAACACCCTAACAACAAAAACCACTAAACCCCAACAAGAAACAACCCTAAACCCCTAACAACAAACAACACTAACCCCCTAACAACAAACACTAACCCCCAAACAACAAACAACCCTAACCCCTAAAAACCAAAAACACTAACCCACTAAAAACAAACAACCCTAAACCTCTAACAACAAACAACCCTAACACCCTAACAACAAACAACCCTAACCCCCTAACAACAAACACTAACCCCCAAACAACAAACAACCCTAACCCCTAAAAACCAAAAACACTAACCCACTAAAAACAAACAACCCTAAACCTCTAACAACAAACAACCCTAACACCCTAACAACAAACAACACTAACACCCTAACAACAACCAACCCTAACCCCTAAGAACAAACAACACTAACGCCGTAAGAACAAACAACACTAACCCCCAGAAACGAACAATACTAACCCCCTAACAACACAAAACCTAACCCCTTATCAACAAACAACCCTAACCCACTAACAAAAAACAACCCTAACACCCTAACAACAAACAACACTAACCGCCTAACAACAAACAACCCTAACCCCCTAACATCAAAGAACACTAACACCCTAACAACAAACAACCCTAGCCCCCTAACAACAAACACTAACCCCCAAACAACAAACAACCCTAACCCCTAAAAACCAAAAACACTAACCCACTAACAACAAACAACCCTAACCCACTAACAACAAACAACCCTAACCCCCTAACAACAAACAACCCTAAATGCCTAACATCAAACAACACTATCCCCCTAACAACACAAAACACTAACACCCTAACAAAAAACAACACTAACACCCTAACAACAAAAACCACTAAACCCCAACAAGAAACAACCCTAAACCCCTAAGAACAAACACTAACCCCCTAACAACAAACAACACTAAACCCCTAACAAGAAACTACCGTAACCCCGTAACAACAAACAACACTAACCCCGGAACAACAAACAACCCTAACCCCCAAAAAACAAACAACCCTAACCCCCTAACAACAAACAATCCTAACCCCCGAACAACCAACAACACTAACCCCCTAACCACAATAAACACTAACACCCTAACAACAAAAACCACTAAACCCCAACAAGAAACAACCCTAAACCCCTAACAACAAACAACCCTAACCCCCTAACAACAAACACTAACCCCCAAACAACAAACAACCCTAACCCCTAAAAACCAAAAACACTAACCCACTAAAAACAAACAACCCTAAACCTCTAACAACAAACAACCCTAACACCCTAACAACAAACAACACTAACCCCCTAACAACAAACAACCCTAAACCCCTAACATCAAACAACACTAACCCCCTAACAACACAAAACACTAACACCCTAACAACAAACAACACTAACACCCTAACAACAAACAACCCTAACCCCTAACAACAAACAACACTAACCACCTAACAACAAACAACCCTAAACACCTAACATCAAAGAACACTAACACCCTAACAACAAACAACCCTAACGCCCTAACAACAAACACTAACCCCCAAACAACAAACAACCCTAACCCCTAAAAACCAAAAAGTCTAACCCACTAACAACAAACAACCCTAACCCACTAACAACAAACAACCCTAACACCCTAACAACAAACAACACTTACCCCCTAACAACAAACTACCGTAAACCCCTAACATCAAACAACACTAAACCCCTAACAACACAAAACACTAACACCCTAACAACAAACAACCCTAACCCCCTAACAACAAACAACACTAACCCCCTAACAACAAACAACCCTAAACCCCTAACATCAAACAACACTAACCCCCTAACAACACAAAACCCTAACACCCTAACAACAAACAACACTAACACCCTAACAACAAACAACACTAACTCCCTAACAACAAACAACCCTAAACCCCTAACAACAAACAACACTAACCCTCTAACAACAAACAACCCTAAACCCCTAACATCAAAGAACACTAACACCCTAACAAAAAACAACCCTAACCCCCTAACGACACACACTCACCTCCAAACAAACAACCCTAACCCCTAAAAACCAAAAACATTAACCCACTAACAACAAACAACCCTAATCCACTAACAACGAACAACCCTAACACCCTAACAACAAACAACACTAAACCCCTAACATCAAACAACACTAACCGCCTAACAACAGAAACCACTAAACCCCAACAAGAAACAACCCTAAACCCCTAACAACAAACACTAACCCCCTAACAACAAACAAAACTGAACCCCTAACAAGAAAATACCCTAACCCCGTAACAACAAACAACACTAAACCGTAACAACAAACAACCCTAACCCCCAAACAACAAACAACCATAAACCCCAAACAACAAACAACCCTAACCCCTTAACAACAAACAATCCTAACCCCACGAACAACCAACAACACTAACCCCCTAACCACAATAAACACTAACACCCTAACAACAAAAACCACTAAACCCCAACAATAAACAACCCTAACCCCCTAACAACAAACAACACTAACACCCTAACAACAAACAACCCTAACCCCCTAACAACAAACAACACTAACACCCTAACAACAAACAACCCTAACCCCCTAACAACAAACAACACTAACACCCTAACAACAAACAACCCTAACCCCCTAACAACAAACAACACTAACCCCCTAACAACAAACAACCCTAAACCCCTAACATCAAAGAACACTAACACGCTAACAACAAACAACCCTAACCCCCTAACAACAAACACTAACCCCCAAACAACAAACAACCCTAACCCCTAAAAACAAAAACACTAACCCACTAACAACAAACAACCCTAACCCACTAACAAGAAACAACCCTAACACCCTAACAACAAACACTAACCCCCTAACAACAAACAACACTGAACCCCTAACAAGAAAATACCCTAACCCCGTAACAACAAACAACACTACAACGTAACAACAAACAACCCTAACCCCCAAACAACAAACAACCCTAAACCCCAAACAACAAACAACCCTAACCCCTTAAGAACAAACAATGCTAACCCCCCGAACAACCAACAACACTAACCCCCTAACCACAATGAACACTAACACCCTAACAACAAAAACCACTAAACGCCAACAAGAAACAACCCTAAACCCCTAACAACGAACAACACTAACCCCCTAACAAAAAACAACCCTAACCAAACAACAAAAAACCCTAACCCACCAACAACAAACAACACTAACACCTTAACAACAAACAACCCTAACTCCCTAACAACAAACAACACTAACACCCTAACAACAAACAACCCTAACCCCCTAACAACAAACAACGCTAACCCCCTAACAACAAACAACCCTAAACCCCTAACATCAAACAACACTAACCCCCTCACAACACAAAACACTAACACCCTAACAAGAAAGAACACTAACACCCTAACAACAAAAACCCCTAAACCCCAACAAGAAACAACCCTAAACCCCTAACAACAAACACTAACCCCCTAACAAAAAACAACACTAAACCCCGAACAAGAAACTACCCTAACCCCGTAACAACAAACAACACTAACCCCGTAACAAGAAACAACCCTAACCCCCTAACAACGAACAACACTAACCGCCTAACAACAAACACTAAACCCCTAACATCAAAGAACACTAACACCCTAACAACAAACAACCCTAACCCCCTCACAACAAACACTAACCCCCAAACAACAAACAACCCTAACCCCTAAAAACCAAAAACACTAACCCACTAACAACAAACAACCCTAAACCACTAACAACAAACAACCCTAACACCCTAACAACAAACAACACTAACCCCCTAACAACAAACAACCCTAAACCCCTAACATCAAACAACACTAACCCCCTAACAACACAAAACACTAACACCGTAACAACAAACAACACTAACACCCTAACAACAAAAACCACTAAACCGCAACAAGAAACAACCCTAAACCCCTAACAACAAACAACACTAACCACCTAACAACAAACAATCCTAACCAAACAACAAAAAACCCTAACCCACTAACAACAAACAACACTAACACCCTAACAACAAACAACCCTAACCCCCTAACAACAAACAACACTAACACCCTAACAACAAACAACACTAACACCCTAACAACAAACAACACTAACCCCGTAACAACAAACAACCCTAAACCCCTAACATCAAAGAACACTAACACCCTAACAACAAACAACCCTAACCCCCTAACAACAAACACTAACCCCCAAACAACAAACAACTCTAACCCCTAAAAACAAAAACACTAACCCACTAACAACAAACAACCCTAACCCACTAACAAGAAACAACCCTAACACCCTAACAACAAACACTAACCCCCTAACAACAAACAACCCTAACCCCTAAAAACCAAAAACACTAACCCACTAACAACAAACAACCCTAACCCACTAACAACAAACAACCCTAACACCCTAACAACAAACAACACTAACCCCCTAACAACAAACAACCCGTAACCCCTAACATCAAACAACACTAACCCCCTAACGACACAAAACACTAACACCCTAACAACAAACAACACTAACACTCTAACAACAAAAACAACTAAACCCCAACAAGAAACAACCTGAAACCCCTAACAACAAACACTAACCCCCTAACAACAAACAACACTGAACCCCTAACAAGAAACTACCCTAACCCCGTAACAACAAACAACACTAACCCATAACAACAAACAACCCTAACCCCCAAACAACAAACAACCCTAACACCCAAACAACAAACAACCCTAACCCCTTAACAACAAACAATCCTAACCCCCCGAACAACCAAACAACACTAACCCCCTAACCACAATAAACACTAACACCCTAACAACAAAAACCACTAAACCCCAACAAGAAACAACCCTAAACCCCTAACAACAAACAACACTAACCCCCTAACAAAAAACAACCCTATCCAAACAACAAAAAACCCTAACCCACTAACAACAAACAACACTAACACCCTAACAACAAACAACCCTAACTCCCTAACAACAAACAACACTAACACCCTAACAACAAACAACCCTAAACCCCTAACAACAAACACTAATCCCCTAACAAAAAACAACACTAAACCCCGAACAAGAAACTACCGTAAACCCTTAACAACAAACAACACTAACCCCGTAACAAGAAACAACACCAACCCCCTAACAATGAACAACACTAACCCCTTAACAACAAACAACCCTAAACCCCTAACATCAAAGAACACTAACACCCTAACAACAAACAACCCTAACCCCCTAACAACAAACAACACTAACACCCTAACAACAAACAACCCTAACCCCCTAACAACAAACAACACTAACCCCCTAACAACAAACAACCCTAAACCCCTAACATCAAAGAACACTAACACCCTAACAACAAACAACCCTAACCCCCTAACAACAAACACTAACCCCCAAACAACAAACAACCCTAACCCCTAAAAACAAAAACACTAACCCACTAACAACAAACAACCCTAACCCACTAACAAGAAACAACCCTAACACCCTAACAACAAACACTAAACCCCTAACAACAAACAACACTGAACCCCTAACAAGAAAATACCCTAACCCCGTAACAACAAACAACACTAAACCGTAACAACAAACAAACCTAACCCCCAAACAACAAACAACCCTAAACCCCAAACAACAAACAACCCTAACACCTTAACAACAAACAATCCTAACCCCCCGAACAACCAACAACACTAACCCCCTAACCACAATAAACACTAACACCCTAACAACAAAAACCACTAAACCCCAACAAGAAACAACCCTAAACCCCTAACAACAAACAACACTAACCCCCTAACAAAAAACAACCCTAACCAAACAACAAAAAACCCTAACCCACCAACAACAAACAACACTAACACCCTAACAACAAACAACCCTAACTCCCTAACAACAAACAACACAAACACCCTAACAACAAACAACCCTAACCCCCTAACAACAAACAACACTAACCCCCTAACAACAAACAACCCTAAACCCCTAACATCAAACAACACTAACCCCCTAACAACACAAAACACTAACACCCTAACAACAAACAACACTAATACCCTAACAACAAAAACCCCTAAACCCCAACAAGAAACAACCCAAAACCCCTAACAACAAACACTAACCCCCTATCAAAAAACAACACTAAACCCCGAACAAGAAACTACCCTAACCCCGTAACAACAAACAACACTAACCCCGTAACAAGAAACAACCCTAACCCCCTAACAACGAACAACACTAACCCCCTAACAACAAACAACCCTAAACCCCTAACATCAAAGAACACTAACACCCTAACAACAAACAACCCTAACCCCCTAACAACAAACACTAACCCCCAAACAACAAACAACCCTAACCCCTAAAAACCAAAAACACTAACCCACTAAAAACAAACAACCCTAAACCTCTAACAACAAACAACCCTAACACCCTAACAACAAACAACACTAACCCCCTAACAACAAACAACCCTAAACCCCTAACATCAAACAACACTAACCCCCTAACAACACAAAACACTAACACCCTAACAACAAACAACACTAACACCCTAACAACAAACAACCCTAACCCCTAACAACAAACAACACTAACCCCCTAACAACAAACAACCCTAAACACCTAACATCAAAGAACACTAACACCCTAACAACAAACAACCCTAACGCCCTAACAACAAACACTAACCCCCAAACAACAAACAACCCTAACCCCTAAAAACCAAAAAGTCTAACCCACTAACAACAAACAACCCTAACCCACTAACAACAAACAACCCTAACACCCTAACAACAAACAACACTTACCCCCTAACAACAAACAACACTAACTCCCTAACAACAAACAACCCTAAACCCCTAACAACAAACAACACTAACCCTCTAACAACAAACAACCCTAAACCCATAACATCAAAGAACACTAACACCCTAACAAAAAACAACCCTAACCCCCTAACGACACACACTCACCTCCAAACAAACAACCCTAACCCCTAAAAACCAAAAACATTAACCCACTAACAACAAACAACCCTAATCCACTAACAACGAACAACCCTAACACCCTAACAACAAACAACCCTAAACCCCTAACATCAAACAACACTAACCGCCTAACAACAGAAACCACTAAACCCCAACAAGAAACAACCCTAAACCCCTAACAACAAACACTAACCCCCTAACAACAAACAACACTGAACCCCTAACAAGAAAATACCCTAACCCCGTAACAACAAACAACACTAAACCGTAACAACAAACAACCCTAACCCCCAAACAACAAACAACCATAAACCCCAAACAACAAACAACCCTAACCCCTTAACAACAAACAATCCAAACCCCACGAACAACCAACAACACTAACCCCCTAACCACAATAAACACTAACACCCTAACAACAAAAACCACTAAACCCCAACAACAAACAACCCTAACCCCCTAACAACAAACAACACTAACACCCTAACAACAAACAACCCTAACCCCCTAACAACAAACAACACTAACCCCCTAACAACAAACAACCCTAAACCCCTAACATCAAAGAACACTAACACCCTAACAACAAACAACCCTAACCCCCTAACAACAAACACTAACCCACAAACAACAAACAACCCTAACCCCTAAAAACAAAAACACTAACCCACTAACAACAAACAACCCTAACCCACTAACAAGAAACAACCCTAACACCCTAACAACAAACACTAACCCCCTAACAACAAACAACACTGAACCCCTAACAAGAAAATACCCTAACCCCGTAACAACAAACAACACTAAACCGTAACAACAAACAAACCTAACCCCCAAACAACAAACAACCCTAAACCCCAAACAACAAACAACCCTAACCCCTTAACAACAAACAATCCTAACCCCCCGAACAACCAACAACACTAACCCCCTAACCACAATAAACACTAACACCCTAACAACAAAAACCACTAAACCCCAACAAGAAACAACCCTAAACCCCTAACAACAAACAAAACTAACCCCCTAACAAAAAACAACCCTAACCAAACAACAAAAAACCCTAACCCACCAACAACAAACAACACTAACACCCTAACAACAAACAACCCTAACTCCCTAACAACAAACAACACAAACACCCTAACAACAAACAACCCTAACCCCCTAACAACAAACAACACTAACCCCCTAACAACAAACAACCCTAAACCCCTAACATCAAACAACACTAACCCCCTAACAACACAAAACACTAACACCCTAACAACAAACAACACTAATACCCTAACAACAAAAACCCCTAAACCCCAACAAGAAACAACCCAAAACCCCTAACAACAAACACTAACCCCCTATCAAAAAACAACACTAAACCCCGAACAAGAAACTACCCTAACCCCGTAACAACAAACAACACTAACCCCGTAACAAGAAACAACCCTAACCCCCTAACAACGAACAACACTAACCCCCTAACAACAAACAACCCTAAACCCCTAACATCAAAGAACACTAACACCCTAACAACAAACAACCCTAACCCCCTAACAACAAACACTAACCCCCAAACAACAAACAACCCTAACCCCTAAAAACCAAAAACACTAACCCACTAAAAACAAACAACCCTAAACCTCTAACAACAAACAACCCTAACACCCTAACAACAAACACCACTAACCCCCTAACAACAAACAACCCTAAACCCCTAACATCAAACAACACTAACCCCCTAACAACACAAAACACTAACACCCTAACAACAAACAACACTAACACCCTAACAACAAACAACCCTAACCCCTAACAACAAACAACACTAACCCCCTAACAACAAACAACCCTAAACACCTAACATCAAAGAACACTAACACCCTAACAACAAACAACCCTAACGCCCTAACAACAAACACTAACCCCCAAACAACAAACAACCCTAACCCCTAAAAACCAAAAAGTCTAACCCACTAACAACAAACAACCCTAACCCACTAACAACAAACAACCCTAACACCCTAACAACAAACAACACTTACCCCCTAACAACAAACTACCGTAAACCCCTAACATCAAACAACACTAACCCCCTAACAACACAAAACACTAACACCCAAACAACAAACAACCCTAACCCCCTAACAACAAACAACACTAACCCCCTAACAACAAACAACCCTAAACCCCTAACATCAAACAACACTAACCTCCTAACAACACAAAACCCTAACACCCTAACAACAAACAACACTAACACCCTAACAACAAACAACACTAACTCCCTAACAACAAACAACCCTAAACCCCTAACAACAAACAACACTAACCCTCTAACAACAAACAACCCTAAACCCCTAACATCAAAGAACACTAACACCGTAACAAAAAACAACCCTAACCCCCTAACGACACACACTCACCTCCAAACAAACAACCCTAACCCCTAAAAACCAAAAACATTAACCCACTAACAACAAACAACCCTAATCCACTAACAACGAACAACCCTAACACCCTAACAACAAACAACCCTAAACCCCTAACATCAAACAACACTAACCGCCTAACAACAGAAACCACTAAACCCCAACAAGAAACAACCCTAAACCCCTAACAACAAACACTAACCCCCTAACAACAAACAACACTGAACCCCTAACAAGAAAATACCCTAACCCCGTAACAACAAACAACACTAAACCGTAACAACAAACAACCCTAACCCCCAAACAACAAACAACCATAAACCCCAAACAACAAACAACCCTAACCCCTTAACAACAAACAATCCTAACCCCACGAACAACCAACAACACTAACCCCCTAACCACAATAAACACTAACACCCTAACAACAAAAACCACTAAACCCCAACAACAAACAACCCTAACCCCCTAACAACAAACAACACTAACACCCTAACAACAAACAACCCTAACCCCCTAACAACAAACAACACTAACCCCCTAACAACAAACAACCCTAAACCCCTAACATCAAAGAACACTAACACCCTAACAACAAACAACCCTAACCCCCTAACAACAAACACTAACCCCCAAACAACAAACAACCCTAACCCCTAAAAACAAAAACACTAACCCACTAACAACAAACAACCCTAACCCACTAACAAGAAACAACCCTAACACCCTAACAACAAACACTAACCCCCTAACAACAAACAACACTGAACCCCTAACAAGAAAATACCCTAACCCCGTAACAACAAACAACACTACACCGTAACAACAAACAACCCTAACCCCCAAACAACAAACAACCCTAAACCCCAAACAACAAACAACCCTAACCCCTTAAGAACAAACAATGCTAACCCCCCGAACAACCAACAACACTAACCCCCTAACCACAATGAACACTAACACCCTAACAACAAAAACCACTAAACCCCAACAAGAAACAACCCTAAACCCCTAACAACGAACAACACTAACCCCCTAACAAAAAACAACCCTAACCAAACAACAAAAAACCCTAACCCACCAACAACAAACAACACTAACACCTTAACAACAAACAACCCTAACTCCCTAACAACAAACAACACTAACACCCTAACAACAAACAAACCTAACCCCCTAACAACAAACAACGCTAACCCCCTAACAACAAACAACCCTAAACCCCTAACATCAAACAACAGCTAACCCCCTCACAACACAAAACACTAACACCCTAACAAGAAAGAACACTAACACCCTAACAACAAAAACCCCTAAACCCCAACAAGAAACAACCCTAAACCCCTAACAACAAACACTAACCCCCTAACAAAAAACAACACTAAACCCCGAACAAGAAACTACCCTAACCCCGTAACAACAAACAACACTAACCCCGTAACAAGAAACAACCCTAACCCCCTAACAACGAACAACACTAACCGCCTAACAACAAACACTAAACCCCTAACATCAAAGAACACTAACACCCTAACAACAAACAACCCTAACCCCCTCACAACAAACACTAACCCCCAAACAACAAACAACCCTAACCCCTAAAAACCAAAAACACTAACCCACTAACAACAAACAACCCTAAACCACTAACAACAAACAACCCTAACTCCCTAACAACAAACAACACTAACCCCCTAACAACAAACAACCCTAAACCCCTAACATCAAACAACACTAACCCCCTAACAACACAAAACACTAACACCGTAACAACAAACAACACTAACACCCTAACAACAAAAACCACTAAACCGCAACAAGAAACAACCCTAAACCCCTAACAACAAACAACACTAACCACCTAACAACAAACAATCCTAACCAAACAACAAAAAACCCTAACCCACTAACAACAAACAACACTAACACCCTAACAACAAACAACCCTAACCCCCTAACAACAAACAACACTAACACCCTAACAACAAACAACACTAACACCCTAACAACAAACAACACTAACCCCGTAACAACAAACAACCCTAAACCCCTAACATCAAAGAACACTAACACCCTAACAACAAACAACCCTAACCCCCTAACAACAAACACTAACCCCCAAACAACAAACAACTCTAACCCCTAAAAACAAAAACACTAACCCACTAACAACAAACAACCCTAACCCACTAACAAGAAACAACCCTAACACCCTAACAACAAACACTAACCCCCTAACAACAAACAACCCTAACCCCTAAAAACCAAAAACACTAACCCACTAACAACAAACAACCCTAACCCACTAACAACAAACAACCCTAACACCCTAACAACAAACAACACTAACCCCCTAACAACAAACAACCCGTAACCCCTAACATCAAACAACACTAACCCCCTAACGACACAAAACACTAACACCCTAACAACAAACAACACTAACACTCTAACAACAAAAACAACTAAACCCCAACAAGAAACAACCTGAAACCCCTAACAACAAACACTAAGCCCCTAACAACAAACAACACTGAACCCCTAACAAGAAAATACCCTAACCCCGTAACAACAAACAACACTAAACCGTAACAACAAACAACCCTAACCCCCAAACAACAAACAACCATAAACCCCAAACAACAAACAACCCTAACCCCTTAACAACAAACAATCCAAACCCCACGAACAACCAACAACACTAACCCCCTAACCACAATAAACACTAACACCCTAACAACAAAAACCACTAAACCCCAACAACAAACAACCCTAACCCCCTAACAACAAACAACACTAACACCCTAACAACAAACAACCCTAACCCCCTAAAAACAAACAACACTAACCCCCTAACAACAAACAACCCTAAACCCCTAACATCAAAGAACACTAACACCCTAACAACAAACAACCCTAACCCCCTAACAACAAACACTAACCCCCAAACAACAAACAACCCTAACCCCTAAAAACAAAAACACTAAACCACTAACAACAAACAACCCTAACCCACTAACAAGAAACAACCCTAACACCCTAACAACAAACACTAACCCCCTAACAACAAACAACACTGAACCCCTAACAAGAAAATACCCTAACCCCGTAACAACAAACAACACTAAACCGTAACAACAAACAAACCTAACCCCCAAACAACAAACAACCCTAAACCCCAAACAACAAACAACCCTAACCCCTTAACAACAAACAATCCTAACCCCCCGAACAACCAACAACACTAACCCCCTAACCACAATAAACACTAACACCCTAACAACAAAAACCACTAAACCCCAACAAGAAACAACCCTAAACCCCTAACAACAAACAACACTAACCCCCTAACAAAAAACAACCCTAACCAAACAACAAAAAACCCTAACCCACCAACAACAAACAACACTAACACCCTAACAACAAACAACCCTAACTCCCTAACAACAAACAACACAAACACCCTAACAACAAACAACCCTAACCCCCTAACAACAAACAACACTAACCCCCTAACAACAAACAACCCTAAACCCCTAACATCAAACAACACTAACCCCCTAACAACACAAAACACTAACACCCTAACAACAAACAACACTAATACCCTAACAACAAAAACCCCTAAACCCCAACAAGAAACAACCCAAAACCCCTAACAACAAACACTAACCCCCTATCAAAAAACAACACTAAACCCCGAACAAGAAACTACCCTAACCCCGTAACAACAAACAACACTAACCCCGTAACAAGAAACAACCCTAACCCCCTAACAACGAACAACACTAACCCCCTAACAACAAACAACCCTAAACCCCTAACATCAAAGAACACTAACACCCTAACAACAAACAACCCTAACCCCCTAACAACAAACACTAACCCCCAAACAACAAACAACCCTAACCCCTAAAAACCAAAAACACTAACCCACTAAAAACAAACAACCCTAAACCTCTAACAACAAACAACCCTAACACCCTAACAACAAACACCACTAACCCCCTAACAACAAACAACCCTAAACCCCTAACATCAAACAACACTAACCCCCTAACAACACAAAACACTAACACCCTAACAACAAACAACACTAACACCCTAACAACAAACAACCCTAACCCCTAACAACAAACAACACTAACCCCCTAACAACAAACAACCCTAAACACCTAACATCAAAGAACACTAACACCCTAACAACAAACAACCCTAACGCCCTAACAACAAACACTAACCCCCAAACAACAAACAACCCTAACCCCTAAAAACCAAAAAGTCTAACCCACTAACAACAAACAACCCTAACCCACTAACAACAAACAACCCTAACACCCTAACAACAAACAACACTTACCCCCTAACAACAAACTACCGTAAACCCCTAACATCAAACAACACTAACCCCCTAACAACACAAAACACTAACACCCTAACAACAAACAACCCTAACCCCCTAACAACAAACAACACTAACCCCCTAACAACAAACAACCCTAAACCCCTAACATCAAACAACACTAACCCCCTAACAACACAAAACCCTAACACCCTAACAACAAACAACACTAACACCCTAACAACAAACAACACTAACTCCCTAACAACAAACATCCCTAAACCCCTAACAACAAACAACACTAACCCTCTAACAACAAACAACCCTAAACCCCTAACATCAAAGAACACTAACACCCTAACAAAAAACAACCCTAACCCCCTAACGACACACACTCACCTCCAAACAAACAACCCTAACCCCTAAAAACCAAAAACATTAACCCACTAACAACAAACAACCCTAATCCACTAACAACGAACAACCCTAACACCCTAACAACAAACAACCCTAAACCCCTAACATCAAACAACACTAACCGCCTAACAACAGAAACCACTAAACCCCAACAAGAAACAACCCTAAACCCCTAACAACAAACACTAACCCCCTAACAACAAACAACACTGAACCCCTAACAAGAAAATACCCTAACCCTGTAACAACAAACAACACTAAACCGTAACAACAAACAACCCTAACCCCCAAACAACAAACAACCATAAACCCCAAACAACAAACAACCCTAACCCCTTAACAACAAACAATCCTAACCCCACGAACAACCAACAACACTAACCCCCTAACCACAATAAACACTAACACCCTAACAACAAAAACCACTAAACCCCAACAAGAAACAACCCTAAACCCCTAACAACAAACAACACTAACCCCCTAACAAAAAACAACCCTAACCCCCTAACAACAAAAAACACTAACACCCTAACAACAATCAACCCTAACCCCCTAACAACAAACAACACTAACACCCTAACAACAAACAACCCTAACCCCCTAACAACAAACAACACTAACCCCCTAACAACAAACAACCCTAAACCCCTAACATCAAAGAACACTAACACCCTAACAACAAACAACCCTAACCCCCTAACAACAAACACTAACCCCCAAACAACAAACAACCCTAACCCCTAAAAACAAAAACAATAACCCACTAACAACAAACAACCCTAACCCACTAACAAGAAACAACCCTAACACCCTAACAACAAACACTAACCCCCTAACAACAAACAACACTGAACCCCTAACAGAAAATACCCTAACCCCGTAACAGCAAACAACACTAAACCGTAACAACAAACAAACCTAACCCCCAAACAACAAACAACCCTAACCCCTTAACAACAAACAATCCTAACCCCCCGAACAACCAACAACACTAACCCCCTAACCACAATAAACACTAACACCCTAACAACAAAAACCACTAAACCCCAACAAGAAACAACCCTAAACCCCTAACAACAAACAACACTAACCCCCTAACAAAAAACAACCCTAACCAAACAACAAAAAACCCTAACCCACCAACAACAAACAACACTAACACCCTAACAACAAACAACACTAATACCCTAACAACAAAAACCCCTAAACCCCAACAAGAAACAACCCAAAACCCCTAACAACAAACACTAACCCCCTATCAAAAAACAACACTAAACCCCGAACAAGAAACTACCCTAACCCCGTAACAACAAACAACACTAACCCCGTAACAAGAAACAACCCTAACCCCCTAACAACGAACAACACTAACCCCCTAACAACAAACAACCCTAAACCCCTAACATCAAAGAACACTAACACCCTAACAACAAACAACCCTAACCCCCTAACAACAAACACTAACCCCCAAACAACAAACAACCCTAACCCCTAAAAACCAAAAACACTAACCCACTAAAAACAAACAACCCTAAACCTCTAACAACAAACAACCCTAACACCTTAACAACAAACAACACTAACCCCCTAACAACAAACAACCCTAAACCCCTAACATCAAACAACACTAACCCCCTAACAACACAAAACACTAACACCCTAACAACAAACAACCCTAACCCCTAACAACAAACAACACTAACCCCCTAACAACAAACAACCCTAAACACCTAACATCAAAGAACACTAACACCCTAACAACAAACAACCCTAATGCCCTAACAACAAACACTAACCCCCAAACAACAAACCACCCTAACCCCTAAAAACCAAAAAGTCTAACCCACTAACAACAAACAACCCTAACACACTAACAACAAACAACCCTAACACCCTAACAACAAACAACACTTACCCCCTAACAACAAACTACCGTAAACCCCTAACATCAAACAACACTAACCCCCTAACAACACAAAACACTAACACCCTAACAACAAACAACACTAACACCCTAACAACAAACAACCCTAACCCCTAACAACAAACAACACTAACCCCCTAACAACAAACAACCCTAAACACCTAACATCAAAGAACACTAACACCCTAACAACAAACAACCCTAACGCCCTAACAACAAACACTAACCCCCAAACAACAAACAACCCTAACCCCTAAAAACCAAAAAGTCTAACCCACTAACAACAAACAACCCTAACCCACTAACAACAAACAACCCTAACACCCTAACAACAAACAACACTTACCCCCTAACAACAAACTACCGTAAACCCCTAACATCAAACAACACTAACCCCCTAACAACACAAAACACTAACACCCTAACAACAAACAACCCTAACCCCCTAACAACAAACAACACTAACCCCCTAACAACAAACAACCCTAAACCCCTAACATCAAACAACACTAACCCCCTAACAACACAAAACCCTAACACCCTAACAACAAACAACACTAACACCCTAACAACAAACAACACTAACTCCCTAACAACAAACAACCCTAAACCCCTAACAACAAACAAAACTAACCCTCTAACAACAAACAACCCTAAACCCATAACATCAAAGAACACTAACACCCTAACAAAAAACAACCCTAACCCCCTAACGACACACACTCACCTCCAAACAAACAACCCTAACCCCTAAAAACCAAAAACATTAACCCACTAACAACAAACAACCCTAATCCACTAACAACGAACAACCCTAACACCCTAACAACAAACAACCCTAAACCCCTAACATCAAACAACACTAACCGCCTAACAACAGAAACCACTAAACCCCAACAAGAAACAACCCTAAACCCCTAACAACAAACACTAACCCCCTAACAACAAACAACACTGAACCCCTAACAAGAAAATACCCTAACCCCGTAACAACAAACAACACTAAACCGTAACAACAAACAACCCTAACCCCCAAACAACAAACAACCATAAACCCCAAACAACAAACAACCCTAACCCCTTAACAACAAACAATCCAAACCCCACGAACAACCAACAACACTAACCCCCTAACCACAATAAACACTAACACCCTAACAACAAAAACCACTAAACCCCAACAACAAACAACCCTAACCCCCTAACAACAAACAACACTAACACCCTAACAACAAACAACCCTAACCCCCTAACAACAAACAACACTAACCCCCTAACAACAAACAACCCTAAACCCCTAACATCAAAGAACACTAACACCCTAACAACAAACAACCCTAACCCCCTAACAACAAACACTAACCCCCAAACAACAAACAACCCTAACCCCTAAAAACAAAAACACTAACCCACTAACAACAAACAACCCTAACCCACTAACAAGAAACAACCCTAACACCCTAACAACAAACACTAACCCCCTAACAACAAACAACACTGAACCCCTAACAAGAAAATACCCTAACCCCGTAACAACAAACAACACTACAACGTAACAACAAAGAACCCTAACCCCCAAACAACAAACAACCCTAAACCCCAAACAACAAACAACCCTAACCCCTTAAGAACAAACAATGCTAACCCCCCGAACAACCAACAACACTAACCCCCTAACCACAATGAACACTAACACCCTAACAACAAAAACCACTAAACGCCAACAAGAAACAACCCTAAACCCCTAACAACGAACAACACTAACCCCCTAACAAAAAACAACCCTAACCAAACAACAAAAAACCCTAACCCACCAACAACAAACAACACTAACACCTTAACAACAAACAACCCTAACTCCCTAACAACAAACAACACTAACACCCTAACAACAAACAACCCTAACCCCCTAACAACAAACAACGCTAACCCCCTAACAACAAACAACCCTAAACCCCTAACATCAAACAACACTAACCCCCTCACAACACAAAACACTAACACCCTAACAAGAAAGAACACTAACACCCTAACAACAAAAACCCCTAAACCCCAACAAGAAACAACCCTAAACCCCTAACAACAAACACTAACCCCCTAACAAAAAACAACACTAAACCCCGAACAAGAAACTACCCTAACCCCGTAACAACAAACAACACTAACCCCGTAACAAGAAACAACCCTAACCCCCTAACAACGAACAACACTAACCGCCTAACAACAAACACTAAACCCCTAACATCAAAGAACACTAACACCCTAACAACAAACAACCCTAACCCCCTCACAACAAACACTAACCCCCAAACAACAAACAACCCTAACCCCTAAAAACCAAAAACACTAACCCACTAACAACAAACAACCCTAAACCACTAACAACAAACAACCCTAACACCCTAACAACAAACAACACTAACCCCCTAACAACAAACAACCCTAAACCCCTAACATCAAACAACACTAACCCCCTAACAACACAAAACACTAACACCGTAACAACAAACAACACTAACACCGTAACAACAAAAACCACTAAACCGCAACAAGAAACAACCCTAAACCCCTAACAACAAACAACACTAACCACCTAACAACAAACAATCCTAACCAAACAACAAAAAACCCTAACCCACTAACAACAAACAACACTAACACCCTAACAACAAACAACCCTAACCCCCTAACAACAAACAACACTAACACCCTAACAACAAACAACACTAACACCCTAACAACAAACAACACTAACCCCGTAACAACAAACAACCCTAAACCCCTAACATCAAAGAACACTAACACCCTAACAACAAACAACCCTAACCCCCTAACAACAAACACTAACCCCCAAACAACAAACAACTCTAACCCCTAAAAACAAAAACACTAACCCACTAACAACAAACAACCCTAACCCACTAACAAGAAACAACCCTAACACCCTAACAACAAACACTAACCCCCTAACAACAAACAACCCTAACCCCTAAAAACCAAAAACACTAACCCACTAACAACAAACAACCCTAACCCACTAACAACAAACAACCCTAACACCCTAACAACAAACAACACTAACCCCCTAACAACAAACAACCCGTAACCCCTAACATCAAACAACACTAACCCCCTAACGACACAAAACACTAACACCCTAACAACAAACAACACTAACACTCTAACAACAAAAACAACTAAACCCCAACAAGAAACAACCTGAAACCCCTAACAACAAACACTAACCCCCTAACAACAAACAACACTGAACCCCTAACAAGAAACTACCCTAACCCCGTAACAACAAACAACACTAACCCATAACAACAAACAACCCTAACCCCCAAACAACAAACAACCCTAACACCCAAACAACAAACAACCCTAACCCCTTAACAACAAACAATCCTAACCCCCCGAACAACCAAACAACACTAACCCCCTAACCACAATAAACACTAACACCCTAACAACAAAAACCACTAAACCCCAACAAGAAACAACCCTAAACCCCTAACAACAAACAACACTAACCCCCTAACAAAAAACAACCCTATCCAAACAACAAAAAACCCTAACCCACTAACAACAAACAACACTAACACCCTAACAACAAACAACCCTAACTCCCTAACAACAAACAACACTAACACCCTAACAACAAACAACCCTAAACCCCTAACAACAAACACTAATCCCCTAACAAAAAACAACACTAAACCCCGAACAAGAAACTACCGTAAACCCTTAACAACAAACAACACTAACCCCGTAACAAGAAACAACACCAACCCCCTAACAACGAACAACACTAACCCCTTAACAACAAACAACCCTAAACCCCTAACATCAAAGAACACTAACACCCTAACAACAAACAACCCTAACCCCCTAACAACAAACAACACTAACACCCTAACAACAAACAACCCTAACCCCCTAACAACAAACAACACTAACCCCCTAACAACAAACAACCCTAAACCCCTAACATCAAAGAACACTAACACCCTAACAACAAACAACCCTAACCCCCTAACAACAAACACTAACCCCCAAACAACAAACAACCCTAACCCCTAAAAACAAAAACACTAACCCACTAACAACAAACAACCCTAACCCACTAACAAGAAACAACCCTAACACCCTAACAACAAACACTAACCCCCTAACAACAAACAACACTGAACCCCTAACAAGAAAATACCCTAACCCCGTAACAACAAACAACACTAAACCGTAACAACAAACAAACCTAACCCCCAAACAACAAACAACCCTAAACCCCAAACAACAAACAACCCTAACACCTTAACAACAAACAATCCTAACCCCCCGAACAACCAACAACACTAACCCCCTAACCACAATAAACACTAACACCCTAACAACAAAAACCACTAAACCCCAACAAGAAACAACCCTAAACCCCTAACAACAAACAACACTAACCCCCTAACAAAAAACAACCCTAACCAAACAACAAAAAACCCTAACCCACCAACAACAAACAACACTAACACCCTAACAACAAACAACCCTAACTCCCTAACAACAAACAACACAAACACCCTAACAACAAACAACCCTAACCCCCTAACAACAAACAACACTAACCCCCTAACAACAAACAACCCTAAACCCCTAACATCAAACAACACTAACCCCCTAACAACACAAAACACTAACACCCTAACAACAAACAACACTAATACCCTAACAACAAAAACCCCTAAACCCCAACAAGAAACAACCCAAAACCCCTAACAACAAACACTAACCCCCTATCAAAAAACAACACTAAACCCCGAACAAGAAACTACCCTAACCCCGTAACAACAAACAACACTAACCCCGTAACAAGAAACAACCCTAACCCCCTAACAACGAACAACACTAACCCCCTAACAACAAACAACCCTAAACCCCTAACATCAAAGAACACTAACACCCTAACAACAAACAACCCTAACCCCCTAACAACAAACACTAACCCCCAAACAACAAACAACCCTAACCCCTAAAAACCAAAAACACTAACCCACTAAAAACAAACAACCCTAAACCTCTAACAACAAACAACCCTAACACCCTAACAACAAACAACACTAACCCCCTAACAACAAACAACCCTAAACCCCTAACATCAAACAACACTAACCCCCTAACAACACAAAACACTAACACCCTAACAACAAACAACACTAACACCCTAACAACAAACAACCCTAACCCCTAACAACAAACAACACTAACCCCCTAACAACAAACAACCCTAAACACCTAACATCAAAGAACACTAACACCCTAACAACAAACAACCCTAACGCCCTAACAACAAACACTAACCCCCAAACAACAAACAACCCTAACCCCTAAAAACCAAAAAGTCTAACCCACTAACAACAAACAACCCTAACCCACTAACAACAAACAACCCTAACACCCTAACAACAAACAACACTTACCCCCTAACAACAAACAACACTAACTCCCTAACAACAAACAACCCTAAACCCCTAACAACAAACAACACTAACCCTCTAACAACAAACAACCCTAAACCCATAACATCAAAGAACACTAACACCCTAACAAAAAACAACCCTAACCCCCTAACGACACACACTCACCTCCAAACAAACAACCCTAACCCCTAAAAACCAAAAACATTAACCCACTAACAACAAACAACCCTAATCCACTAACAACGAACAACCCTAACACCCTAACAACAAACAACCCTAAACCCCTAACATCAAACAACACTAACCGCCTAACAACAGAAACCACTAAACCCCAACAAGAAACAACCCTAAACCCCTAACAACAAACACTAACCCCCTAACAACAAACAACACTGAACCCCTAACAAGAAAATACCCTAACCCCGTAACAACAAACAACACTAAACCGTAACAACAAACAACCCTAACCCCCAAACAACAAACAACCATAAACCCCAAACAACAAACAACCCTAACCCCTTAACAACAAACAATCCAAACCCCACGAACAACCAACAACACTAACCCCCTAACCACAATAAACACTAACACCCTAACAACAAAAACCACTAAACCCCAACAACAAACAACCCTAACCCCCTAACAACAAACAACACTAACACCCTAACAACAAACAACCCTAACCCCCTAACAACAAACAACACTAACCCCCTAACAACAAACAACCCTAAACCCCTAACATCAAAGAACACTAACACCCTAACAACAAACAACCCTAACCCCCTAACAACAAACACTAACCCACAAACAACAAACAACCCTAACCCCTAAAAACAAAAACACTAACCCACTAACAACAAACAACCCTAACCCACTAACAAGAAACAACCCTAACACCCTAACAACAAACACTAACCCCCTAACAACAAACAACACTGAACCCCTAACAAGAAAATACCCTAACCCCGTAACAACAAACAACACTAAACCGTAACAACAAACAAACCTAACCCCCAAACAACAAACAACCCTAAACCCCAAACAACAAACAACCCTAACCCCTTAACAACAAACAATCCTAACCCCCCGAACAACCAACAACTCTAACCCCCTAACCACAATAAACACTAACACCCTAACAACAAAAACCACTAAACCCCAACAAGAAACAACCCTAAACCCCTAACAACAAACAACACTAACCCCCTAACAAAAAACAACCCTAACCAAACAACAAAAAACCCTAACCCACCAACAACAAACAACACTAACACCCTAACAACAAACAACCCTAACTCCCTAACAACAAACAACACAAACACCCTAACAACAAACAACCCTAACCCCCTAACAACAAACAACACTAACCCCCTAACAACAAACAACCCTAAACCCCTAACATCAAACAACACTAACCCCCTAACAACACAAAACACTAACACCCTAACAACAAACAACACTAATACCCTAACAACAAAAACCCCTAAACCCCAACAAGAAACAACCCAAAACCCCTAACAACAAACACTAACCCCCTATCAAAAAACAACACTAAACCCCGAACAAGAAACTACCCTAACCCCGTAACAACAAACAACACTAACCCCGTAACAAGAAACAACCCTAACCCCCTAACAACGAACAACACTAACCCCCTAACAACAAACAACCCTAAACCCCTAACATCAAAGAACACTAACACCCTAACAACAAACAACCCTAACCCCCTAACAACAAACACTAACCCCCAAACAACAAACAACCCTAACCCCTAAAAACCAAAAACACTAACCCACTAAAAACAAACAACCCTAAACCTCTAACAACAAACAACCCTAACACCCTAACAACAAACACCACTAACCCCCTAACAACAAACAACCCTAAACCCCTAACATCAAACAACACTAACCCCCTAACAACACAAAACACTAACACCCTAACAACAAACAACACTAACACCCTAACAACAAACAACCCTAACCCCTAACAACAAACAACACTAACCCCCTAACAACAAACAACCCTAAACACCTAACATCAAAGAACACTAACACCCTAACAACAAACAACCCTAACGCCCTAACAACAAACACTAACCCCCAAACAACAAACAACCCTAACCCCTAAAAACCAAAAAGTCTAACCCACTAACAACAAACAACCCTAACCCACTAACAACAAACAACCCTAACACCCTAACAACAAACAACACTTACCCCCTAACAACAAACTACCGTAAACCCCTAACATCAAACAACACTAACCCCCTAACAACACAAAACACTAACACCCAAACAACAAACAACCCTAACCCCCTAACAACAAACAACACTAACCCCCTAACAACAAACAACCCTAAACCCCTAACATCAAACAACACTAACCTCCTAACAACACAAAACCCTAACACCCTAACAACAAACAACACTAACACCCTAACAACAAACAACACTAACTCCCTAACAACAAACAACCCTAAACCCCTAACAACAAACAACACTAACCCTCTAACAACAAACAACCCTAAACCCCTAACATCAAAGAACACTAACACCGTAACAAAAAACAACCCTAACCCCCTAACGACACACACTCACCTCCAAACAAACAACCCTAACCCCTAAAAACCAAAAACATTAACCCACTAACAACAAACAACCCTAATCCACTAACAACGAACAACCCTAACACCCTAACAACAAACAACCCTAAACCCCTAACATCAAACAACACTAACCGCCTAACAACAGAAACCACTAAACCCCAACAAGAAACAACCCTAAACCCCTAACAACAAACACTAACCCCCTAACAACAAACAACACTGAACCCCTAACAAGAAAATACCCTAACCCCGTAACAACAAACAACACTAAACCGTAACAACAAACAACCCTAACCCCCAAACAACAAACAACCATAAACCCCAAACAACAAACAACCCTAACCCCTTAACAACAAACAATCCTAACCCCACGAACAACCAACAACACTAACCCCCTAACCACAATAAACACTAACACCCTAACAACAAAAACCACTAAACCCCAACAACAAACAACCCTAACCCCCTAACAACAAACAACACTAACACCCTAACAACAAACAACCCTAACCCCCTAACAACAAACAACACTAACCCCCTAACAACAAACAACCCTAAACCCCTAACATCAAAGAACACTAACACCCTAACAACAAACAACCCTAACCCCCTAACAACAAACACTAACCCCCAAACAACAAACAACCCTAACCCCTAAAAACCAAAAAGTCTAACCCACTAACAACAAACAACCCTAACCCACTAACAACAAACAACCCTAACACCCTAACAACAAACAACACTTACCCCCTAACAACAAACTACCGTAAACCCCTAACATCAAACAACACTAACCCCCTAACAACACAAAACACTAACACCCTAACAACAAACAACCCTAACCCCCTAACAACAAACAACACTAACCCCCTAACAACAAACAACCCTAAACCCCTAACATCAAACAACACTAACCCCCTAACAACACAAAACCCTAACACCCTAACAACAAACAACACTAACACCCTAACAACAAACAACACTAACTCCCTAACAACAAACAACCCTAAACCCCTAACAACAAACAAAACTAACCCTCTAACAACAAACAACCCTAAACCCATAACATCAAAGAACACTAACACCCTAACAAAAAACAACCCTAACCCCCTAACGACACACACTCACCTCCAAACAAACAACCCTAACCCCTAAAAACCAAAAACATTAACCCACTAACAACAAACAACCCTAATCCACTAACAACGAACAACCCTAACACCCTAACAACAAACAACCCTAAACCCCTAACATCAAACAACACTAACCGCCTAACAACAGAAACCACTAAACCCCAACAAGAAACAACCCTAAACCCCTAACAACAAACACTAACCCCCTAACAACAAACAACACTGAACCCCTAACAAGAAAATACCCTAACCCCGTAACAACAAACAACACTAAACCGTAACAACAAACAACCCTAACCCCCAAACAACAAACAACCATAAACCCCAAACAACAAACAACCCTAACCCCTTAACAACAAACAATCCAAACCCCACGAACAACCAACAACACTAACCCCCTAACCACAATAAACACTAACACCCTAACAACAAAAACCACTAAACCCCAACAACAAACAACCCTAACCCCCTAACAACAAGCAACACTAACACCCTAACAACAAACAACCCTAACCCCCTAACAACAAACAACACTAACCCCCTAACAACAAACAACCCTAAACCCCTAACATCAAAGAACACTAACACCCTAACAACAAACAACCCTAACCCCCTAACAACAAACACTAACCCCCAAACAACAAACAACCCTAACCCCTAAAAACAAAAACACTAACCCACTAACAACAAACAACCCTAACCCACTAACAAGAAACAACCCTAACACCCTAACAACAAACACTAACCCCCTAACAACAAACAACACTGAACCCCTAACAAGAAAATACCCTAACCCCGTAACAACAAACAACACTACAACGTAACAACAAAGAACCCTAACCCCCAAACAACAAACAACCCTAAACCCCAAACAACAAACAACCCTAACCCCTTAAGAACAAACAATGCTAACCCCCCGAACAACCAACAACACTAACCCCCTAACCACAATGAACACTAACACCCTAACAACAAAAACCACTAAACGCCAACAAGAAACAACCCTAAACCCCTAACAACGAACAACACTAACCCCCTAACAAAAAACAACCCTAACCAAACAACAAAAAACCCTAACCCACCAACAACAAACAACACTAACACCTTAACAACAAACAACCCTAACTCCCTAACAACAAACAACACTAACACCCTAACAACAAACAACCCTAACCCCCTAACAACAAACAACGCTAACCCCCTAACAACAAACAACCCTAAACCCCTAACATCAAACAACACTAACCCCCTCACAACACAAAACACTAACACCCTAACAAGAAAGAACACTAACACCCTAACAACAAAAACCCCTAAACCCCAACAAGAAACAACCCTAAACCCCTAACAACAAACACTAACCCCCTAACAAAAAACAACACTAAACCCCGAACAAGAAACTACCCTAACCCCGTAACAACAAACAACACTAACCCCGTAACAAGAAACAACCCTAACCCCCTAACAACGAACAACACTAACCGCCTAACAACAAACACTAAACCCCTAACATCAAAGAACACTAACACCCTAACAACAAACAACCCTAACCCCCTCACAACAAACACTAACCCCCAAACAACAAACAACCCTAACCCCTAAAAACCAAAAACACTAACCCACTAACAACAAACAACCCTAAACCACTAACAACAAACAACCCTAACACCCTAACAACAAACAACACTAACCCCCTAACAACAAACAACCCTAAACCCCTAACATCAAACAACACTAACCCCCTAACAACACAAAACACTAACACCGTAACAACAAACAACACTAACACCGTAACAACAAAAACCACTAAACCGCAACAAGAAACAACCCTAAACCCCTAACAACAAACAACACTAACCACCTAACAACAAACAATCCTAACCAAACAACAAAAAACCCTAACCCACTAACAACAAACAACACTAACACCCTAACAACAAACAACCCTAACCCCCTAACAACAAACAACACTAACACCCTAACAACAAACAACACTAACACCCTAACAACAAACAACACTAACCCCGTAACAACAAACAACCCTAAACCCCTAACATCAAAGAACACTAACACCCTAACAACAAACAACCCTAACCCCCTAACAACAAACACTAACCCCCAAACAACAAACAACTCTAACCCCTAAAAACAAAAACACTAACCCACTAACAACAAACAACCCTAACCCACTAACAAGAAACAACCCTAACACCCTAACAACAAACACTAACCCCCTAACAACAAACAACCCTAACCCCTAAAAACCAAAAACACTAACCCACTAACAACAAACAACCCTAACCCACTAACAACAAACAACCCTAACACCCTAACAACAAACAACACTAACCCCCTAACAACAAACAACCCGTAACCCCTAACATCAAACAACACTAACCCCCTAACGACACAAAACACTAACACCCTAACAACAAACAACACTAACACTCTAACAACAAAAACAACTAAACCCCAACAAGAAACAACCTGAAACCCCTAACAACAAACACTAACCCCCTAACAACAAACAACACTGAACCCCTAACAAGAAACTACCCTAACCCCGTAACAACAAACAACACTAACCCATAACAACAAACAACCCTAACCCCCAAACAACAAACAACCCTAACACCCAAACAACAAACAACCCTAACCCCTTAACAACAAACAATCCTAACCCCCCGAACAACCAAACAACACTAACCCCCTAACCACAATAAACACTAACACCCTAACAACAAAAACCACTAAACCCCAACAAGAAACAACCCTAAACCCCTAACAACAAACAACACTAACCCCCTAACAAAAAACAACCCTATCCAAACAACAAAAAACCCTAACCCACTAACAACAAACAACACTAACACCCTAACAACAAACAACCCTAACTCCCTAACAACAAACAACACTAACACCCTAACAACAAACAACCCTAAACCCCTAACAACAAACACTAATCCCCTAACAAAAAACAACACTAAACCCCGAACAAGAAACTACCGTAAACCCTTAACAACAAACAACACTAACCCCGTAACAAGAAACAACACCAACCCCCTAACAACGAACAACACTAACCCCTTAACAACAAACAACCCTAAACCCCTAACATCAAAGAACACTAACACCCTAACAACAAACAACCCTAACCCCCTAACAACAAACAACACTAACACCCTAACAACAAACAACCCTAACCCCCTAACAACAAACAACACTAACCCCCTAACAACAAACAACCCTAAACCCCTAACATCAAAGAACACTAACACCCTAACAACAAACAACCCTAACCCCCTAACAACAAACACTAACCCCCAAACAACAAACAACCCTAACCCCTAAAAACAAAAACACTAACCCACTAACAACAAACAACCCTAACCCACTAACAAGAAACAACCCTAACACCCTAACAACAAACACTAACCCCCTAACAACAAACAACACTGAACCCCTAACAAGAAAATACCCTAACCCCGTAACAACAAACAACACTAAACCGTAACAACAAACAAACCTAACCCCCAAACAACAAACAACCCTAAACCCCAAACAACAAACAACCCTAACACCTTAACAACAAACAATCCTAACCCCCCGAACAACCAACAACACTAACCCCCTAACCACAATAAACACTAACACCCTAACAACAAAAACCACTAAACCCCAACAAGAAACAACCCTAAACCCCTAACAACAAACAACACTAACCCCCTAACAAAAAACAACCCTAACCAAACAACAAAAAACCCTAACCCACCAACAACAAACAACACTAACACCCTAACAACAAACAACCCTAACTCCCTAACAACAAACAACACAAACACCCTAACAACAAACAACCCTAACCCCCTAACAACAAACAACACTAACCCCCTAACAACAAACAACCCTAAACCCCTAACATCAAACAACACTAACCCCCTAACAACACAAAACACTAACACCCTAACAACAAACAACACTAATACCCTAACAACAAAAACCCCTAAACCCCAACAAGAAACAACCCAAAACCCCTAACAACAAACACTAACCCCCTATCAAAAAACAACACTAAACCCCGAACAAGAAACTACCCTAACCCCGTAACAACAAACAACACTAACCCCGTAACAAGAAACAACCCTAACCCCCTAACAACGAACAACACTAACCCCCTAACAACAAACAACCCTAAACCCCTAACATCAAAGAACACTAACACCCTAACAACAAACAACCCTAACCCCCTAACAACAAACACTAACCCCCAAACAACAAACAACCCTAACCCCTAAAAACCAAAAACACTAACCCACTAAAAACAAACAACCCTAAACCTCTAACAACAAACAACCCTAACACCCTAACAACAAACAACACTAACCCCCTAACAACAAACAACCCTAAACCCCTAACATCAAACAACACTAACCCCCTAACAACACAAAACACTAACACCCTAACAACAAACAACACTAACACCCTAACAACAAACAACCCTAACCCCTAACAACAAACAACACTAACCCCCTAACAACAAACAACCCTAAACACCTAACATCAAAGAACACTAACACCCTAACAACAAACAACCCTAACGCCCTAACAACAAACACTAACCCCCAAACAACAAACAACCCTAACCCCTAAAAACCAAAAAGTCTAACCCACTAACAACAAACAACCCTAACCCACTAACAACAAACAACCCTAACACCCTAACAACAAACAACACTTACCCCCTAACAACAAACAACACTAACTCCCTAACAACAAACAACCCTAAACCCCTAACAACAAACAACACTAACCCTCTAACAACAAACAACCCTAAACCCATAACATCAAAGAACACTAACACCCTAACAAAAAACAACCCTAACCCCCTAACGACACACACTCACCTCCAAACAAACAACCCTAACCCCTAAAAACCAAAAACATTAACCCACTAACAACAAACAACCCTAATCCACTAACAACGAACAACCCTAACACCCTAACAACAAACAACCCTAAACCCCTAACATCAAACAACACTAACCGCCTAACAACAGAAACCACTAAACCCCAACAAGAAACAACCCTAAACCCCTAACAACAAACACTAACCCCCTAACAACAAACAACACTGAACCCCTAACAAGAAAATACCCTAACCCCGTAACAACAAACAACACTAAACCGTAACAACAAACAACCCTAACCCCCAAACAACAAACAACCATAAACCCCAAACAACAAACAACCCTAACCCCTTAACAACAAACAATCCAAACCCCACGAACAACCAACAACACTAACCCCCTAACCACAATAAACACTAACACCCTAACAACAAAAACCACTAAACCCCAACAACAAACAACCCTAACCCCCTAACAACAAACAACACTAACACCCTAACAACAAACAACCCTAACCCCCTAACAACAAACAACACTAACCCCCTAACAACAAACAACCCTAAACCCCTAACATCAAAGAACACTAACACCCTAACAACAAACAACCCTAACCCCCTAACAACAAACACTAACCCACAAACAACAAACAACCCTAACCCCTAAAAACAAAAACACTAACCCACTAACAACAAACAACCCTAACCCACTAACAAGAAACAACCCTAACACCCTAACAACAAACACTAACCCCCTAACAACAAACAACACTGAACCCCTAACAAGAAAATACCCTAACCCCGTAACAACAAACAACACTAAACCGTAACAACAAACAAACCTAACCCCCAAACAACAAACAACCCTAAACCCCAAACAACAAACAACCCTAACCCCTTAACAACAAACAATCCTAACCCCCCGAACAACCAACAACTCTAACCCCCTAACCACAATAAACACTAACACCCTAACAACAAAAACCACTAAACCCCAACAAGAAACAACCCTAAACCCCTAACAACAAACAACACTAACCCCCTAACAAAAAACAACCCTAACCAAACAACAAAAAACCCTAACCCACCAACAACAAACAACACTAACACCCTAACAACAAACAACCCTAACTCCCTAACAACAAACAACACAAACACCCTAACAACAAACAACCCTAACCCCCTAACAACAAACAACACTAACCCCCTAACAACAAACAACCCTAAACCCCTAACATCAAACAACACTAACCCCCTAACAACACAAAACACTAACACCCTAACAACAAACAACACTAATACCCTAACAACAAAAACCCCTAAACCCCAACAAGAAACAACCCAAAACCCCTAACAACAAACACTAACCCCCTATCAAAAAACAACACTAAACCCCGAACAAGAAACTACCCTAACCCCGTAACAACAAACAACACTAACCCCGTAACAAGAAACAACCCTAACCCCCTAACAACGAACAACACTAACCCCCTAACAACAAACAACCCTAAACCCCTAACATCAAAGAACACTAACACCCTAACAACAAACAACCCTAACCCCCTAACAACAAACACTAACCCCCAAACAACAAACAACCCTAACCCCTAAAAACCAAAAACACTAACCCACTAAAAACAAACAACCCTAAACCTCTAACAACAAACAACCCTAACACCCTAACAACAAACACCACTAACCCCCTAACAACAAACAACCCTAAACCCCTAACATCAAACAACACTAACCCCCTAACAACACAAAACACTAACACCCTAACAACAAACAACACTAACACCCTAACAACAAACAACCCTAACCCCTAACAACAAACAACACTAACCCCCTAACAACAAACAACCCTAAACACCTAACATCAAAGAACACTAACACCCTAACAACAAACAACCCTAACGCCCTAACAACAAACACTAACCCCCAAACAACAAACAACCCTAACCCCTAAAAACCAAAAAGTCTAACCCACTAACAACAAACAACCCTAACCCACTAACAACAAACAACCCTAACACCCTAACAACAAACAACACTTACCCCCTAACAACAAACTACCGTAAACCCCTAACATCAAACAACACTAACCCCCTAACAACACAAAACACTAACACCCAAACAACAAACAACCCTAACCCCCTAACAACAAACAACACTAACCCCCTAACAACAAACAACCCTAAACCCCTAACATCAAACAACACTAACCTCCTAACAACACAAAACCCTAACACCCTAACAACAAACAACACTAACACCCTAACAACAAACAACACTAACTCCCTAACAACAAACAACCCTAAACCCCTAACAACAAACAACACTAACCCTCTAACAACAAACAACCCTAAACCCCTAACATCAAAGAACACTAACACCATAACAAAAAACAACCCTAACCCCCTAACGACACACACTCACCTCCAAACAAACAACCCTAACCCCTAAAAACCAAAAACATTAACCCACTAACAACAAACAACCCTAATCCACTAACAACGAACAACCCTAACACCCTAACAACAAACAACCCTAAACCCCTAACATCAAACAACACTAACCGCCTAACAACAGAAACCACTAAACCCCAACAAGAAACAACCCTAAACCCCTAACAACAAACACTAACCCCCTAACAACAAACAACACTGAACCCCTAACAAGAAAATACCCTAACCCCGTAACAACAAACAACACTAAACCGTAACAACAAACAACCCTAACCCCCAAACAACAAACAACCATAAACCCCAAACAACAAACAACCCTAACCCCTTAACAACAAACAATCCTAACCCCACGAACAACCAACAACACTAACCCCCTAACCACAATAAACACTAACACCCTAACAACAAAAACCACTAAACCCCAACAACAAACAACCCTAACCCCCTAACAACAAACAACACTAACACCCTAACAACAAACAACCCTAACCCCCTAACAACAAACAACACTAACCCCCTAACAACAAACAACCCTAAACCCCTAACATCAAAGAACACTAACACCCTAACAACAAACAACCCTAACCCCCTAACAACAAACACTAACCCCCAAACAACAAACAACCCTAACCCCTAAAAACAAAAACACTAACCCACTAACAACAAACAACCCTAACCCACTAACAAGAAACAACCCTAACACCCTAACAACAAACACTAACCCCCTAACAACAAACAACACTGAACCCCTAACAAGAAAATACCCTAACCCCGTAACAACAAACAACACTACACCGTAACAACAAACAACCCTAACCCCCAAACAACAAACAACCCTAAACCCCAAACAACAAACAACCCTAACCCCTTAAGAACAAACAATGCTAACCCCCCGAACAACCAACAACACTAACCCCCTAACCACAATGAACACTAACACCCTAACAACAAAAACCACTAAACCCCAACAAGAAACAACCCTAAACCCCTAACAACGAACAACACTAACCCCCTAACAAAAAACAACCCTAACCAAACAACAAAAAACCCTAACCCACCAACAACAAACAACACTAACACCTTAACAACAAACAACCCTAACTCCCTAACAACAAACAACACTAACACCCTAACAACAAACAACCCTAACCCCCTAACAACAAACAACGCTAACCCCCTAACAACAAACAACCCTAAACCCCTAACATCAAACAACAGCTAACCCCCTCACAACACAAAACACTAACACCCTAACAAGAAAGAACACTAACACCCTAACAACAAAAACCCCTAAACCCCAACAAGAAACAACCCTAAACCCCTAACAACAAACACTAACCCCCTAACAAAAAACAACACTAAACCCCGAACAAGAAACTACCCTAACCCCGTAACAACAAACAACACTAACCCCGTAACAAGAAACAACCCTAACCCCCTAACAACGAACAACACTAACCGCCTAACAACAAACACTAAACCCCTAACATCAAAGAACACTAACACCCTAACAACAAACAACCCTAACCCCCTCACAACAAACACTAACCCCCAAACAACAAACAACCCTAACCCCTAAAAACCAAAAACACTAACCCACTAACAACAAACAACCCTAAACCACTAACAACAAACAACCCTAACTCCCTAACAACAAACAACACTAACCCCCTAACAACAAACAACCCTAAACCCCTAACATCAAACAACACTAACCCCCTAACAACACAAAACACTAACACCGTAACAACAAACAACACTAACACCCTAACAACAAAAACCACTAAACCGCAACAAGAAACAACCCTAAACCCCTAACAACAAACAACACTAACCACCTAACAACAAACAATCCTAACCAAACAACAAAAAACCCTAACCCACTAACAACAAACAACACTAACACCCTAACAACAAACAACCCTAACCCCCTAACAACAAACAACACTAACACCCTAACAACAAACAACACTAACACCCTAACAACAAACAACACTAACCCCGTAACAACAAACAACCCTAAACCCCTAACATCAAAGAACACTAACACCCTAACAACAAACAACCCTAACCCCCTAACAACAAACACTAACCCCCAAACAACAAACAACTCTAACCCCTAAAAACAAAAACACTAACCCACTAACAACAAACAACCCTAACCCACTAACAAGAAACAACCCTAACACCCTAACAACAAACACTAACCCCCTAACAACAAACAACCCTAACCCCTAAAAACCAAAAACACTAACCCACTAACAACAAACAACCCTAACCCACTAACAACAAACAACCCTAACACCCTAACAACAAACAACACTAACCCCCTAACAACAAACAACCCGTAACCCCTAACATCAAACAACACTAACCCCCTAACGACACAAAACACTAACACCCTAACAACAAACAACACTAACACTCTAACAACAAAAACAACTAAACCCCAACAAGAAACAACCTGAAACCCCTAACAACAAACACTAAGCCCCTAACAACAAACAACACTGAACCCCTAACAAGAAAATACCCTAACCCCGTAACAACAAACAACACTAAACCGTAACAACAAACAACCCTAACCCCCAAACAACAAACAACCATAAACCCCAAACAACAAACAACCCTAACCCCTTAACAACAAACAATCCAAACCCCACGAACAACCAACAACACTAACCCCCTAACCACAATAAACACTAACACCCTAACAACAAAAACCACTAAACCCCAACAACAAACAACCCTAACCCCCTAACAACAAACAACACTAACACCCTAACAACAAACAACCCTAACCCCCTAAAAACAAACAACACTAACCCCCTAACAACAAACAACCCTAAACCCCTAACATCAAAGAACACTAACACCCTAACAACAAACAACCCTAACCCCCTAACAACAAACACTAACCCCCAAACAACAAACAACCCTAACCCCTAAAAACAAAAACACTAAACCACTAACAACAAACAACCCTAACCCACTAACAAGAAACAACCCTAACACCCTAACAACAAACACTAACCCCCTAACAACAAACAACACTGAACCCCTAACAAGAAAATACCCTAACCCCGTAACAACAAACAACACTAAACCGTAACAACAAACAAACCTAACCCCCAAACAACAAACAACCCTAAACCCCAAACAACAAACAACCCTAACCCCTTAACAACAAACAATCCTAACCCCCCGAACAACCAACAACACTAACCCCCTAACCACAATAAACACTAACACCCTAACAACAAAAACCACTAAACCCCAACAAGAAACAACCCTAAACCCCTAACAACAAACAACACTAACCCCCTAACAAAAAACAACCCTAACCAAACAACAAAAAACCCTAACCCACCAACAACAAACAACACTAACACCCTAACAACAAACAACCCTAACTCCCTAACAACAAACAACACAAACACCCTAACAACAAACAACCCTAACCCCCTAACAACAAACAACACTAACCCCCTAACAACAAACAACCCTAAACCCCTAACATCAAACAACACTAACCCCCTAACAACACAAAACACTAACACCCTAACAACAAACAACACTAATACCCTAACAACAAAAACCCCTAAACCCCAACAAGAAACAACCCAAAACCCCTAACAACAAACACTAACCCCCTATCAAAAAACAACACTAAACCCCGAACAAGAAACTACCCTAACCCCGTAACAACAAACAACACTAACCCCGTAACAAGAAACAACCCTAACCCCCTAACAACGAACAACACTAACCCCCTAACAACAAACAACCCTAAACCCCTAACATCAAAGAACACTAACACCCTAACAACAAACAACCCTAACCCCCTAACAACAAACACTAACCCCCAAACAACAAACAACCCTAACCCCTAAAAACCAAAAACACTAACCCACTAAAAACAAACAACCCTAAACCTCTAACAACAAACAACCCTAACACCCTAACAACAAACACCACTAACCCCCTAACAACAAACAACCCTAAACCCCTAACATCAAACAACACTAACCCCCTAACAACACAAAACACTAACACCCTAACAACAAACAACACTAACACCCTAACAACAAACAACCCTAACCCCTAACAACAAACAACACTAACCCCCTAACAACAAACAACCCTAAACACCTAACATCAAAGAACACTAACACCCTAACAACAAACAACCCTAACGCCCTAACAACAAACACTAACCCCCAAACAACAAACAACCCTAACCCCTAAAAACCAAAAAGTCTAACCCACTAACAACAAACAACCCTAACCCACTAACAACAAACAACCCTAACACCCTAACAACAAACAACACTTACCCCCTAACAACAAACTACCGTAAACCCCTAACATCAAACAACACTAACCCCCTAACAACACAAAACACTAACACCCTAACAACAAACAACCCTAAACCCCTAACAACAAACAACACTAACCCCCTAACAACAAACAACCCTAAACCCCTAACATCAAACAACACTAACCCCCTAACAACACAAAACCCTAACACCCTAACAACAAACAACACTAACACCCTAACAACAAACAACACTAACTCCCTAACAACAAACAACCCTAAACCCCTAACAACAAACAACACTAACCCTCTAACAACAAACAACCCTAAACCCATAACATCAAAGAACACTAACACCCTAACAAAAAACAACCCTAACCCCCTAACGACACACACTCACCTCCAAACAAACAACCCTAACCCCTAAAAACCAAAAACATTAACCCACTAACAACAAACAACCCTAATCCACTAACAACGAACAACCCTAACACCCTAACAACAAACAACCCTAAACCCCTAACATCAAACAACACTAACCGCCTAACAACAGAAACCACTAAACCCCAACAAGAAACAACCCTAAACCCCTAACAACAAACACTAACCCCCTAACAACAAACAACACTGAACCCCTAACAAGAAAATACCCTAACCCCGTAACAACAAACAACACTAAACCGTAACAACAAACAACCCTAACCCCCAAACAACAAACAACCATAAACCCCAAACAACAAACAACCCTAACCCCTTAACAACAAACAATCCAAACCCCACGAACAACCAACAACACTAACCCCCTAACCACAATAAACACTAACACCCTAACAACAAAAACCACTAAACCCCAACAACAAACAACCCTAACCCCCTAACAACAAACAACACTAACACCCTAACAACAAACAACCCTAACCCCCTAAAAAAAAACAACACTAACCCCCTAACAACAAACAACCCTAAACCCCTAACATCAAAGAACACTAACACCCTAACAACAAACAACCCTAACCCCCTAACAACAAACACTAACCCCCAAACAACAAACAACCCTAACCCCTAAAAACAAAAACACTAACCCACTAACAACAAACAACCCTAACCCACTAACAAGAAACAACCCTAACACCCTAACAACAAACACTAACCCCCTAACAACAAACAACACTGAACCCCTAACAAGAAAATACCCTAACCCCGTAACAACAAACAACACTAAACCGTAACAACAAACAAACCTAACCCCCAAACAACAAACAACCCTAAACCCCAAACAACAAACAACCCTAACCCCTTAACAACAAACAATCCTAACCCCCCGAACAACCAACAACACTAACCCCCTAACCACAATAAACACTAACACCCTAACAACAAAAACCACTAAACCCCAACAAGAAACAACCCTAAACCCCTAACAACAAACAACACTAACCCCCTAAGAAAAAACAACCCTAACCAAACAACAAAAAACCCTAACCCACCAACAACAAACAACACTAACACCCTAACAACAAACAACCCTAACTCCCTAACAACAAACAACACAAACACCCTAACAACAAACAACCCTAACCCCCTAGCAACAAACAACACTAACCCCCTAACAACAAACAACCCTAAACCCCTAACATCAAACAACACTAACCCCCTAACAACACAAAACACTAACACCCTAACAACAAACAACACTAATACCCTAACAACAAAAACCCCTAAACCCCAACAAGAAACAACCCAAAACCCCTAACAACAAACACTAACCCCCTATCAAAAAACAACACTAAACCCCGAACAAGAAACTACCCTAACCCCGTAACAACAAACAACACTAACCCCGTAACAAGAAACAACCCTAACCCCCTAACAACGAACAACACTAACCCCCTAACAACAAACAACCCTAAACCTCTAACAACAAACAACCCTAACACCCTAACAACAAACACCACTAACCCCCTAACAACAAACAACCCTAAACCCCTAACATCAAACAACACTAACCCCCTAACAACACAAAACACTAACACCCTAACAACAAACAACACTAACACCCTAACAACAAACAACCCTAACCCCTAACAACAAACAACACTAACCCCCTAACAACAAACAACCCTAAACACCTAACATCAAAGAACACTAACACCCTAACAACAAACAACCCTAACGCCCTAACAACAAACACTAACCCCCAAACAACAAACAACCCTAACCCCTAAAAACCAAAAAGTCTAACCCACTAACAACAAACAACCCTAACCCACTAACAACAAACAACCCTAACACCCTAACAACAAACAACACTTACCCCCTAACAACAAACAACACTAACTCCCTAACAACAAACAACCCTAAACCCCTAACAACAAACAACACTAACCCTCTAACAACAAACAACCCTAAACCCATAACATCAAAGAACACTAACACCCTAACAAAAAACAACCCTAACCCCCTAACGACACACACTCACCTCCAAACAAACAACCCTAACCCCTAAAAACCAAAAACATTAACCCACTAACAACAAACAACCCTAATCCACTAACAACGAACAACCCTAACACCCTAACAACAAACAACCCTAAACCCCTAACATCAAACAACACTAACCGCCTAACAACAGAAACCACTAAACCCCAACAAGAAACAACCCTAAACCCCTAACAACAAACACTAACCCCCTAACAACAAACAACACTGAACCCCTAACAAGAAAATACCCTAACCCCGTAACAACAAACAACACTAAACCGTAACAACAAACAACCCTAACCCCCAAACAACAAACAACCATAAACCCCAAACAACAAACAACCCTAACCCCTTAACAACAAACAATCCAAACCCCACGAACAACCAACAACACTAACCCCCTAACCACAATAAACACTAACACCCTAACAACAAAAACCACTAAACCCCAACAACAAACAACCCTAACCCCCTAACAACAAACAACACTAACACCCTAACAACAAACAACCCTAACCCCCTAACAACAAACAACACTAACCCCCTAACAACAAACAACCCTAAACCCCTAACATCAAAGAACACTAACACCCTAACAACAAACAACCCTAACCCCCTAACAACAAACACTAACCCACAAACAACAAACAACCCTAACCCCTAAAAACAAAAACACTAACCCACTAACAACAAACAACCCTAACCCACTAACAAGAAACAACCCTAACACCCTAACAACAAACACTAACCCCCTAACAACAAACAACACTGAACCCCTAACAAGAAAATACCCTAACCCCGTAACAACAAACAACACTAAACCGTAACAACAAACAAACCTAACCCCCAAACAACAAACAACCCTAAACCCCAAACAACAAACAACCCTAACCCCTTAACAACAAACAATCCTAACCCCCCGAACAACCAACAACACTAACCCCCTAACCACAATAAACACTAACACCCTAACAACAAAAACCACTAAACCCCAACAAGAAACAACCCTAAACCCCTAACAACAAACAACACTAACCCCCTAACAAAAAACAACCCTAACCAAACAACAAAAAACCCTAACCCACCAACAACAAACAACACTAACACCCTAACAACAAACAACCCTAACTCCCTAACAACAAACAACACAAACACCCTAACAACAAACAACCCTAACCCCCTAACAACAAACAACACTAACCCCCTAACAACAAACAACCCTAAACCCCTAACATCAAACAACACTAACCCCCTAACAACACAAAACACTAACACCCTAACAACAAACAACACTAATACCCTAACAACAAAAACCCCTAAACCCCAACAAGAAACAACCCAAAACCCCTAACAACAAACACTAACCCCCTATCAAAAAACAACACTAAACCCCGAACAAGAAACTACCCTAACCCCGTAACAACAAACAACACTAACCCCGTAACAAGAAACAACCCTAACCCCCTAACAACGAACAACACTAACCCCCTAACAACAAACAACCCTAAACCCCTAACATCAAAGAACACTAACACCCTAACAACAAACAACCCTAACCCCCTAACAACAAACACTAACCCCCAAACAACAAACAACCCTAACCCCTAAAAACCAAAAACACTAACCCACTAAAAACAAACAACCCTAAACCTCTAACAACAAACAACCCTAACACCCTAACAACAAACACCACTAACCCCCTAACAACAAACAACCCTAAACCCCTAACATCAAACAACACTAACCCCCTAACAACACAAAACACTAACACCCTAACAACAAACAACACTAACACCCTAACAACAAACAACCCTAACCCCTAACAACAAACAACACTAACCCCCTAACAACAAACAACCCTAAACACCTAACATCAAAGAACACTAACACCCTAACAACAAACAACCCTAACGCCCTAACAACAAACACTAACCCCCAAACAACAAACAACCCTAACCCCTAAAAACCAAAAAGTCTAACCCACTAACAACAAACAACCCTAACCCACTAACAACAAACAACCCTAACACCCTAACAACAAACAACACTTACCCCCTAACAACAAACTACCGTAAACCCCTAACATCAAACAACACTAACCCCCTAACAACACAAAACACTAACACCCAAACAACAAACAACCCTAACCCCCTAACAACAAACAACACTAACCCCCTAACAACAAACAACCCTAAACCCCTAACATCAAACAACACTAACCTCCTAACAACACAAAACCCTAACACCCTAACAACAAACAACACTAACACCCTAACAACAAACAACACTAACTCCCTAACAACAAACAACCCTAAACCCCTAACAACAAACAACACTAACCCTCTAACAACAAACAACCCTAAACCCCTAACATCAAAGAACACTAACACCGTAACAAAAAACAACCCTAACCCCCTAACGACACACACTCACCTCCAAACAAACAACCCTAACCCCTAAAAACCAAAAACATTAACCCACTAACAACAAACAACCCTAATCCACTAACAACGAACAACCCTAACACCCTAACAACAAACAACCCTAAACCCCTAACATCAAACAACACTAACCGCCTAACAACAGAAACCACTAAACCCCAACAAGAAACAACCCTAAACCCCTAACAACAAACACTAACCCCCTAACAACAAACAACACTGAACCCCTAACAAGAAAATACCCTAACCCCGTAACAACAAACAACACTAAACCGTAACAACAAACAACCCTAACCCCCAAACAACAAACAACCATAAACCCCAAACAACAAACAACCCTAACCCCTTAACAACAAACAATCCTAACCCCACGAACAACCAACAACACTAACCCCCTAACCACAATAAACACTAACACCCTAACAACAAAAACCACTAAACCCCAACAACAAACAACCCTAACCCCCTAACAACAAACAACACTAACACCCTAACAACAAACAACCCTAACCCCCTAACAACAAACAACACTAACCCCCTAACAACAAACAACCCTAAACCCCTAACATCAAAGAACACTAACACCCTAACAACAAACAACCCTAACCCCCTAACAACAAACACTAACCCCCAAACAACAAACAACCCTAACCCCTAAAAACAAAAACACTAACCCACTAACAACAAACAACCCTAACCCACTAACAAGAAACAACCCTAACACCCTAACAACAAACACTAACCCCCTAACAACAAACAACACTGAACCCCTAACAAGAAAATACCCTAACCCCGTAACAACAAACAACACTACACCGTAACAACAAACAACCCTAACCCCCAAACAACAAACAACCCTAAACCCCAAACAACAAACAACCCTAACCCCTTAAGAACAAACAATGCTAACCCCCCGAACAACCAACAACACTAACCCCCTAACCACAATGAACACTAACACCCTAACAACAAAAACCACTAAACCCCAACAAGAAACAACCCTAAACCCCTAACAACGAACAACACTAACCCCCTAACAAAAAACAACCCTAACCAAACAACAAAAAACCCTAACCCACCAACAACAAACAACACTAACACCTTAACAACAAACAACCCTAACTCCCTAACAACAAACAACACTAACACCCTAACAACAAACAACCCTAACCCCCTAACAACAAACAACGCTAACCCCCTAACAACAAACAACCCTAAACCCCTAACATCAAACAACAGCTAACCCCCTCACAACACAAAACACTAACACCCTAACAAGAAAGAACACTAACACCCTAACAACAAAAACCCCTAAACCCCAACAAGAAACAACCCTAAACCCCTAACAACAAACACTAACCCCCTAACAAAAAACAACACTAAACCCCGAACAAGAAACTACCCTAACCCCGTAACAACAAACAACACTAACCCCGTAACAAGAAACAACCCTAACCCCCTAACAACGAACAACACTAACCGCCTAACAACAAACACTAAACCCCTAACATCAAAGAACACTAACACCCTAACAACAAACAACCCTAACCCCCTCACAACAAACACTAACCCCCAAACAACAAACAACCCTAACCCCTAAAAACCAAAAACACTAACCCACTAACAACAAACAACCCTAAACCACTAACAACAAACAACCCTAACTCCCTAACAACAAACAACACTAACCCCCTAACAACAAACAACCCTAAACCCCTAACATCAAACAACACTAACCCCCTAACGACACAAAACACTAACACCGTAACAACAAACAACACTAACACCCTAACAACAAAAACCACTAAACCGCAACAAGAAACAACCCTAAACCCCTAACAACAAACAACACTAACCACCTAACAACAAACAATCCTAACCAAACAACAAAAAACCCTAACCCACTAACAACAAACAACACTAACACCCTAACAACAAACAACCCTAACCCCCTAACAACAAACAACACTAACACCCTAACAACAAACAACACTAACACCCTAACAACAAACAACACTAACCCCGTAACAACAAACAACCCTAAACCCCTAACATCAAAGAACACTAACACCCTAACAACAAACAACCCTAACCCCCTAACAACAAACACTAACCCCCAAACAACAAACAACTCTAACCCCTAAAAACAAAAACACTAACCCACTAACAACAAACAACCCTAACCCACTAACAAGAAACAACCCTAACACCCTAACAACAAACACTAACCCCCTAACAACAAACAACCCTAACCCCTAAAAACCAAAAACACTAACCCACTAACAACAAACAACCCTAACCCACTAACAACAAACAACCCTAACACCCTAACAACAAACAACACTAACCCCCTAACAACAAACAACCCGTAACCCCTAACATCAAACAACACTAACCCCCTAACGACACAAAACACTAACACCCTAACAACAAACAACACTAACACTCTAACAACAAAAACAACTAAACCCCAACAAGAAACAACCTGAAACCCCTAACAACAAACACTAAGCCCCTAACAACAAACAACACTGAACCCCTAACAAGAAAATACCCTAACCCCGTAACAACAAACAACACTAAACCGTAACAACAAACAACCCTAACCCCCAAACAACAAACAACCATAAACCCCAAACAACAAACAACCCTAACCCCTTAACAACAAACAATCCAAACCCCACGAACAACCAACAACACTAACCCCCTAACCACAATAAACACTAACACCCTAACAACAAAAACCACTAAACCCCAACAACAAACAACCCTAACCCCCTAACAACAAACAACACTAACACCCTAACAACAAACAACCCTAACCCCCTAAAAACAAACAACACTAACCCCCTAACAACAAACAACCCTAAACCCCTAACATCAAAGAACACTAACACCCTAACAACAAACAACCCTAACCCCCTAACAACAAACACTAACCCCCAAACAACAAACAACCCTAACCCCTAAAAACAAAAACACTAAACCACTAACAACAAACAACCCTAACCCACTAACAAGAAACAACCCTAACACCCTAACAACAAACACTAACCCCCTAACAACAAACAACACTGAACCCCTAACAAGAAAATACCCTAACCCCGTAACAACAAACAACACTAAACCGTAACAACAAACAAACCTAACCCCCAAACAACAAACAACCCTAAACCCCAAACAACAAACAACCCTAACCCCTTAACAACAAACAATCCTAACCCCCCGAACAACCAACAACACTAACCCCCTAACCACAATAAACACTAACACCCTAACAACAAAAACCACTAAACCCCAACAAGAAACAACCCTAAACCCCTAACAACAAACAACACTAACCCCCTAACAAAAAACAACCCTAACCAAACAACAAAAAACCCTAACCCACCAACAACAAACAACACTAACACCCTAACAACAAACAACCCTAACTCCCTAACAACAAACAACACAAACACCCTAACAACAAACAACCCTAACCCCCTAACAACAAACAACACTAACCCCCTAACAACAAACAACCCTAAACCCCTAACATCAAACAACACTAACCCCCTAACAACACAAAACACTAACACCCTAACAACAAACAACACTAATACCCTAACAACAAAAACCCCTAAACCCCAACAAGAAACAACCCAAAACCCCTAACAACAAACACTAACCCCCTATCAAAAAACAACACTAAACCCCGAACAAGAAACTACCCTAACCCCGTAACAACAAACAACACTAACCCCGTAACAAGAAACAACCCTAACCCCCTAACAACGAACAACACTAACCCCCTAACAACAAACAACCCTAAACCCCTAACATCAAAGAACACTAACACCCTAACAACAAACAACCCTAACCCCCTAACAACAAACACTAACCCCCAAACAACAAACAACCCTAACCCCTAAAAACCAAAAACACTAACCCACTAAAAACAAACAACCCTAAACCTCTAACAACAAACAACCCTAACACCCTAACAACAAACACCACTAACCCCCTAACAACAAACAACCCTAAACCCCTAACATAAAACAACACTAACCCCCTAACAACACAAAACACTAACACACTAACAACAAACAACACTAACACCCTAACAACAAACAACCCTAACCCCTAACAACAAACAACACTAACCCCCTAACAACAAACAACCCTAAACACCTAACATCAAAGAACACTAACACCCTAACAACAAACAACCCTAACGCCCTAACAACAAACACTAACCCCCAAACAACAAACAACCCTAACCCCTAAAAACCAAAAAGTCTAACCCACTAACAACAAACAACCCTAACCCACTAACAACAAACAACCCTAACACCCTAACAACAAACAACACTTACCCCCTAACAACAAACTACCGTAAACCCCTAACATCAAACAACACTAACCCCCTAACAACACAAAACACTAACACCCTAACAACAAACAACCCTAAACCCCTAACAACAAACAACACTAACCCCCTAACAACAAACAACCCTAAACCCCTAACATCAAACAACACTAACCCCCTAACAACACAAAACCCTAACACCCTAACAACAAACAACACTAACACCCTAACAACAAACAACACTAACTCCCTAACAACAAACAACCCTAAACCCCTAACAACAAACAACACTAACCCTCTAACAACAAACAACCCTAAACCCATAACATCAAAGAACACTAACACCCTAACAAAAAACAACCCTAACCCCCTAACGACACACACTCACCTCCAAACAAACAACCCTAACCCCTAAAAACCAAAAACATTAACCCACTAACAACAAACAACCCTAATCCACTAACAACGAACAACCCTAACACCCTAACAACAAACAACCCTAAACCCCTAACATCAAACAACACTAACCGCCTAACAACAGAAACCACTAAACCCCAACAAGAAACAACCCTAAACCCCTAACAACAAACACTAACCCCCTAACAACAAACAACACTGAACCCCTAACAAGAAAATACCCTAACCCCGTAACAACAAACAACACTAAACCGTAACAACAAACAACCCTAACCCCCAAACAACAAACAACCATAAACCCCAAACAACAAACAACCCTAACCCCTTAACAACAAACAATCCAAACCCCACGAACAACCAACAACACTAACCCCCTAACCACAATAAACACTAACACCCTAACAACAAAAACCACTAAACCCCAACAACAAACAACCCTAACCCCCTAACAACAAACAACACTAACACCCTAACAACAAACAACCCTAACCCCCTAAAAACAAACAACACTAACCCCCTAACAACAAACAACCCTAAACCCCTAACATCAAAGAACACTAACACCCTAACAACAAACAACCCTAACCCCCTAACAACAAACACTAACCCCCAAACAACAAACAACCCTAACCCCTAAAAACAAAAACACTAACCCACTAACAACAAACAACCCTAACCCACTAACAAGAAACAACCCTAACACCCTAACAACAAACACTAACCCCCTAACAACAAACAACACTGAACCCCTAACAAGAAAATACCCTAACCCCGTAACAACAAACAACACTAAACCGTAACAACAAACAAACCTAACCCCCAAACAACAAACAACCCTAAACCCCAAACAACAAACAACCCTAACCCCTTAACAACAAACAATCCTAACCCCCCGAACAACCAACAACACTAACCCCCTAACCACAATAAACACTAACACCCTAACAACAAAAACCACTAAACCCCAACAAGAAACAACCCTAAACCCCTAACAACAAACAACACTAACCCCCTAACAAAAAACAACCCTAACCAAACAACAAAAAACCCTAACCCACCAACAACAAACAACACTAACACCCTAACAACAAACAACCCTAACTCCCTAACAACAAACAACACAAACACCCTAACAACAAACAACCCTAACCCCCTAGCAACAAACAACACTAACCCCCTAACAACAAACAACCCTAAACCCCTAACATCAAACAACACTAACCCCCTAACAACACAAAACACTAACACCCTAACAACAAACAACACTAATACCCTAACAACAAAAACCCCTAAACCCCAACAAGAAACAACCCAAAACCCCTAACAACAAACACTAACCCCCTATCAAAAAACAACACTAAACCCCGAACAAGAAACTACCCTAACCCCGTAACAACAAACAACACTAACCCCGTAACAAGAAACAACCCTAACCCCCTAACAACGAACAACACTAACCCCCTAACAACAAACAACCCTAAACCCCTAACATCAAAGAACACTAACACCCTAACAACAAACAACCCTAACCCCCTAACAACAAACACTAACCCCCAAACAACAAACAACCCTAACCCCTAAAAACCAAAAACACTAACCCACTAAAAACAAACAACCCTAAACCTCTAACAACAAACAACCCTAACACCCTAACAACAAACACCACTAACCCCCTAACAACAAACAACCCTAAACCCCTAACATCAAACAACACTAACCCCCTAACAACACAAAACACTAACACCCTAACAACAAACAACACTAACACCCTAACAACAAACAACCCTAACCCCTAACAACAAACAACACTAACCCCCTAACAACAAACAACCCTAAACACCTAACATCAAAGAACACTAACACCCTAACAACAAACAACCCTAACGCCCTAACAACAAACACTAACCCCCAAACAACAAACAACCCTAACCCCTAAAAACCAAAAAGTCTAACCCACTAACAACAAACAACCCTAACCCACTAACAACAAACAACCCTAACACCCTAACAACAAACAACACTTACCCCCTAACAACAAACTACCGTAAACCCCTAACATCAAACAACACTAACCCCCTAACAACACAAAACACTAACACCCTAACAACAAACAACCCTAACCCCCTAACAACAAACAACACTAACCCCCTAACAACAAACAACCCTAAACCCCTAACATCAAACAACACTAACCCCCTAACAACACAAAACCCTAACACCCTAACAACAAACAACACTAACACCCTAACAACAAACAACACTAACTCCCTAACAACAAACAACCCTAAACCCCTAACAACAAACAACACTAACCCTCTAACAACAAACAACCCTAAACCCCTAACATCAAAGAACACTAACACCCTAACAAAAAACAACCCTAACCCCCTAACGACACACACTCACCTCCAAACAAACAACCCTAACCCCTAAAAACCAAAAACATTAACCCACTAACAACAAACAACCCTAATCCACTAACAACGAACAACCCTAACACCCTAACAACAAACAACCCTAAACCCCTAACATCAAACAACACTAACCGCCTAACAACAGAAACCACTAAACCCCAACAAGAAACAACCCTAAACCCCTAACAACAAACACTAACCCCCTAACAACAAACAACACTGAACCCCTAACAAGAAAATACCCTAACCCCGTAACAACAAACAACACTAAACCGTAACAACAAACAACCCTAACCCCCAAACAACAAACAACCATAAACCCCAAACAACAAACAACCCTAACCCCTTAACAACAAACAATCCTAACCCCACGAACAACCAACAACACTAACCCCCTAACCACAATAAACACTAACACCCTAACAACAAAAACCACTAAACCCCAACAACAAACAACCCTAACCCCCTAACAACAAACAACACTAACACCCTAACAACAAACAACCCTAACCCCCTAACAACAAACAACACTAACCCCCTAACAACAAACAACCCTAAACCCCTAACATCAAAGAACACTAACACCCTAACAACAAACAACCCTAACCCCCTAACAACAAACACTAACCCCCAAACAACAAACAACCCTAACCCCTAAAAACAAAAACACTAACCCACTAACAACAAACAACCCTAACCCACTAACAAGAAACAACCCTAACACCCTAACAACAAACACTAACCCCCTAACAACAAACAACACTGAACCCCTAACAAGAAAATACCCTAACCCCGTAACAACAAACAACACTACACCATAACAACAAACAACCCTAACCCCCAAACAACAAACAACCCTAAACCCCAAACAACAAACAACCCTAACCCCTTAAGAACAAACAATGCTAACCCCCCGAACAACCAACAACACTAACCCCCTAACCACAATGAACACTAACACCCTAACAACAAAAACCACTAAACCCCAACAAGAAACAACCCTAAACCCCTAACAACGAACAACACTAACCCCCTAACAAAAAACAACCCTAACCAAACAACAAAAAACCCTAACCCACCAACAACAAACAACACTAACACCTTAACAACAAACAACCCTAACTCCCTAACAACAAACAACACTAACACCCTAACAACAAACAACCCTAACCCCCTAACAACAAACAACGCTAACCCCCTAACAACAAACAACCCTAAACCCCTAACATCAAACAACAGCTAACCCCCTCACAACACAAAACACTAACACCCTAACAAGAAAGAACACTAACACCCTAACAACAAAAACCCCTAAACCCCAACAAGAAACAACCCTAAACCCCTAACAACAAACACTAACCCCCTAACAAAAAACAACACTAAACCCCGAACAAGAAACTACCCTAACCCCGTAACAACAAACAACACTAACCCCGTAACAAGAAACAACCCTAACCCCCTAACAACGAACAACACTAACCGCCTAACAACAAACACTAAACCCCTAACATCAAAGAACACTAACACCCTAACAACAAACAACCCTAACCCCCTCACAACAAACACTAACCCCCAAACAACAAACAACCCTAACCCCTAAAAACCAAAAACACTAACCCACTAACAACAAACAACCCTAAACCACTAACAACAAACAACCCTAACTCCCTAACAACAAACAACACTAACCCCCTAACAACAAACAACCCTAAACCCCTAACATCAAACAACACTAACCCCCTAACAACACAAAACACTAACACCGTAACAACAAACAACACTAACACCCTAACAACAAAAACCACTAAACCGCAACAAGAAACAACCCTAAACCCCTAACAACAAACAACACTAACCACCTAACAACAAACAATCCTAACCAAACAACAAAAAACCCTAACCCACTAACAACAAACAACACTAACACCCTAACAACAAACAACCCTAACCCCCTAACAACAAACAACACTAACACCCTAACAACAAACAACACTAACACCCTAACAACAAACAACACTAACCCCGTAACAACAAACAACCCTAAACCCCTAACATCAAAGAACACTAACACCCTAACAACAAACAACCCTAACCCCCTAACAACAAACACTAACCCCCAAACAACAAACAACTCTAACCCCTAAAAACAAAAACACTAACCCACTAACAACAAACAACCCTAACCCACTAACAAGAAACAACCCTAACACCCTAACAACAAACACTAACCCCCTAACAACAAACAACCCTAACCCCTAAAAACCAAAAACACTAACCCACTAACAACAAACAACCCTAACCCACTAACAACAAACAACCCTAACACCCTAACAACAAACAACACTAACCCCCTAACAACAAACAACCCGTAACCCCTAACATCAAACAACACTAACCCCCTAACGACACAAAACACTAACACCCTAACAACAAACAACACTAACACTCTAACAACAAAAACAACTAAACCCCAACAAGAAACAACCTGAAACCCCTAACAACAAACACTAAGCCCCTAACAACAAACAACACTGAACCCCTAACAAGAAAATACCCTAACCCCGTAACAACAAACAACACTAAACCGTAACAACAAACAACCCTAACCCCCAAACAACAAACAACCATAAACCCCAAACAACAAACAACCCTAACCCCTTAACAACAAACAATCCAAACCCCACGAACAACCAACAACACTAACCCCCTAACCACAATAAACACTAACACCCTAACAACAAAAACCACTAAACCCCAACAACAAACAACCCTAACCCCCTAACAACAAACAACACTAACACCCTAACAACAAACAACCCTAACCCCCTAAAAACAAACAACACTAACCCCCTAACAACAAACAACCCTAAACCCCTAACATCAAAGAACACTAACACCCTAACAACAAACAACCCTAACCCCCTAACAACAAACACTAACCCCCAAACAACAAACAACCCTAACCCCTAAAAACAAAAACACTAAACCACTAACAACAAACAACCCTAACCCACTAACAAGAAACAACCCTAACACCCTAACAACAAACACTAACCCCCTAACAACAAACAACCCTGAACCCCTAACAAGAAAATACCCTAACCCCGTAACAACAAACAACACTAAACCGTAACAACAAACAAACCTAACCCCCAAACAACAAACAACCCTAAACCCCAAACAACAAACAACCCTAACCCCTTAACAACAAACAATCCTAACCCCCCGAACAACCAACAACACTAACCCCCTAACCACAATAAACACTAACACCCTAACAACAAAAACCACTAAACCCCAACAAGAAACAACCCTAAACCCCTAACAACAAACAACACTAACCCCCTAACAAAAAACAACCCTAACCAAACAACAAAAAACCCTAACCCACCAACAACAAACAACACTAACACCCTAACAACAAACAACCCTAACTCCCTAACAACAAACAACACAAACACCCTAACAACAAACAACCCTAACCCCCTAACAACAAACAACACTAACCCCCTAACAACAAACAACCCTAAACCCCTAACATCAAACAACACTAACCCCCTAACAACACAAAACACTAACACCCTAACAACAAACAACACTAATACCCTAACAACAAAAACCCCTAAACCCCAACAAGAAACAACCCAAAACCCCTAACAACAAACACTAACCCCCTATCAAAAAACAACACTAAACCCCGAACAAGAAACTACCCTAACCCCGTAACAACAAACAACACTAACCCCGTAACAAGAAACAACCCTAACCCCCTAACAACGAACAACACTAACCCCCTAACAACAAACAACCCTAAACCCCTAACATCAAAGAACACTAACACCCTAACAACAAACAACCCTAACCCCCTAACAACAAACACTAACCCCCAAACAACAAACAACCCTAACCCCTAAAAACCAAAAACACTAACCCACTAAAAACAAACAACCCTAAACCTCTAACAACAAACAACCCTAACACCCTAACAACAAACACCACTAACCCCCTAACAACAAACAACCCTAAACCCCTAACATCAAACAACACTAACCCCCTAACAACACAAAACACTAACACCCTAACAACAAACAACACTAACACCCTAACAACAAACAACCCTAACCCCTAACAACAAACAACACTAACCCCCTAACAACAAACAACCCTAAACACCTAACATCAAAGAACACTAACACCCTAACAACAAACAACCCTAACGCCCTAACAACAAACACTAACCCCCAAACAACAAACAACCCTAACCCCTAAAAACCAAAAAGTCTAACCCACTAACAACAAACAACCCTAACCCACTAACAACAAACAACCCTAACACCCTAACAACAAACAACACTTACCCCCTAACAACAAACTACCGTAAACCCCTAACATCAAACAACACTAACCCCCTAACAACACAAAACACTAACACCCTAACAACAAACAACCCTAAACCCCTAACAACAAACAACACTAACCCCCTAACAACAAACAACCCTAAACCCCTAACATCAAACAACACTAACCCCCTAACAACACAAAACCCTAACACCCTAACAACAAACAACACTAACACCCTAACAACAAACAACACTAACTCCCTAACAACAAACAACCCTAAACCCCTAACAACAAACAACACTAACCCTCTAACAACAAACAACCCTAAACCCATAACATCAAAGAACACTAACACCCTAACAAAAAACAACCCTAACCCCCTAACGACACACACTCACCTCCAAACAAACAACCCTAACCCCTAAAAACCAAAAACATTAACCCACTAACAACAAACAACCCTAATCCACTAACAACGAACAACCCTAACACCCTAACAACAAACAACCCTAAACCCCTAACATCAAACAACACTAACCGCCTAACAACAGAAACCACTAAACCCCAACAAGAAACAACCCTAAACCCCTAACAACAAACACTAACCCCCTAACAACAAACAACACTGAACCCCTAACAAGAAAATACCCTAACCCCGTAACAACAAACAACACTAAACCGTAACAACAAACAACCCTAACCCCCAAACAACAAACAACCATAAACCCCAAACAACAAACAACCCTAACCCCTTAACAACAAACAATCCAAACCCCACGAACAACCAACAACACTAACCCCCTAACCACAATAAACACTAACACCCTAACAACAAAAACCACTAAACCCCAACAACAAACAACCCTAACCCCCTAACAACAAACAACACTAACACCCTAACAACAAACAACCCTAACCCCCTAAAAACAAACAACACTAACCCCCTAACAACAAACAACCCTAAACCCCTAACATCAAAGAACACTAACACCCTAACAACAAACAACCCTAACCCCCTAACAACAAACACTAACCCCCAAACAACAAACAACCCTAACCCCTAAAAACAAAAACACTAACCCACTAACAACAAACAACCCTAACCCACTAACAAGAAACAACCCTAACACCCTAACAACAAACACTAACCCCCTAACAACAAACAACACTGAACCCCTAACAAGAAAATACCCTAACCCCGTAACAACAAACAACACTAAACCGTAACAACAAACAAACCTAACCCCCAAACAACAAACAACCCTAAACCCCAAACAACAAACAACCCTAACCCCTTAACAACAAACAATCCTAACCCCCCGAACAACCAACAACACTAACCCCCTAACCACAATAAACACTAACACCCTAACAACAAAAACCACTAAACCCCAACAAGAAACAACCCTAAACCCCTAACAACAAACAACACTAACCCCCTAACAAAAAACAACCCTAACCAAACAACAAAAAACCCTAACCCACCAACAACAAACAACACTAACACCCTAACAACAAACAACCCTAACTCCCTAACAACAAACAACACAAACACCCTAACAACAAACAACCCTAACCCCCTAGCAACAAACAACACTAACCCCCTAACAACAAACAACCCTAAACCCCTAACATCAAACAACACTAACCCCCTAACAACACAAAACACTAACACCCTAACAACAAACAACACTAATACCCTAACAACAAAAACCCCTAAACCCCAACAAGAAACAACCCAAAACCCCTAACAACAAACACTAACCCCCTATCAAAAAACAACACTAAACCCCGAACAAGAAACTACCCTAACCCCGTAACAACAAACAACACTAACCCCGTAACAAGAAACAACCCTAACCCCCTAACAACGAACAACACTAACCCCCTAACAACAAACAACCCTAAACCCCTAACATCAAAGAACACTAACACCCTAACAACAAACAACCCTAACCCCCTAACAACAAACACTAACCCCCAAACAACAAACAACCCTAACCCCTAAAAACCAAAAACACTAACCCACTAAAAACAAACAACCCTAAACCTCTAACAACAAACAACCCTAACACCCTAACAACAAACACCACTAACCCCCTAACAACAAACAACCCTAAACCCCTAACATCAAACAACACTAACCCCCTAACAACACAAAACACTAACACCCTAACAACAAACAACACTAACACCCTAACAACAAACAACCCTAACCCCTAACAACAAACAACACTAACCCCCTAACAACAAACAACCCTAAACACCTAACATCAAAGAACACTAACACCCTAACAACAAACAACCCTAACGCCCTAACAACAAACACTAACCCCCAAACAACAAACAACCCTAACCCCTAAAAACCAAAAAGTCTAACCCACTAACAACAAACAACCCTAACCCACTAACAACAAACAACCCTAACACCCTAACAACAAACAACACTTACCCCCTAACAACAAACTACCGTAAACCCCTAACATCAAACAACACTAACCCCCTAACAACACAAAACACTAACACCCTAACAACAAACAACCCTAACCCCCTAACAACAAACAACACTAACCCCCTAACAACAAACAACCCTAAACCCCTAACATCAAACAACACTAACCCCCTAACAACACAAAACCCTAACACCCTAACAACAAACAACACTAACACCCTAACAACAAACAACACTAACTCCCTAACAACAAACAACCCTAAACCCCTAACAACAAACAACACTAACCCTCTAACAACAAACAACCCTAAACCCCTAACATCAAAGAACACTAACACCCTAACAAAAAACAACCCTAACCCCCTAACGACACACACTCACCTCCAAACAAACAACCCTAACCCCTAAAAACCAAAAACATTAACCCACTAACAACAAACAACCCTAATCCACTAACAACGAACAACCCTAACACCCTAACAACAAACAACCCTAAACCCCTAACATCAAACAACACTAACCGCCTAACAACAGAAACCACTAAACCCCAACAAGAAACAACCCTAAACCCCTAACAACAAACACTAACCCCCTAACAACAAACAACACTGAACCCCTAACAAGAAAATACCCTAACCCCGTAACAACAAACAACACTAAACCGTAACAACAAACAACCCTAACCCCCAAACAACAAACAACCATAAACCCCAAACAACAAACAACCCTAACCCCTTAACAACAAACAATCCTAACCCCACGAACAACCAACAACACTAACCCCCTAACCACAATAAACACTAACACCCTAACAACAAAAACCACTAAACCCCAACAACAAACAACCCTAACCCCCTAACAACAAACAACACTAACACCCTAACAACAAACAACCCTAACCCCCTAACAACAAACAACACTAACCCCCTAACAACAAACAACCCTAAACCCCTAACATCAAAGAACACTAACACCCTAACAACAAACAACCCTAACCCCCTAACAACAAACACTAACCCCCAAACAACAAACAACCCTAACCCCTAAAAACAAAAACACTAACCCACTAACAACAAACAACCCTAACCCACTAACAAGAAACAACCCTAACACCCTAACAACAAACACTAACCCCCTAACAACAAACAACACTGAACCCCTAACAAGAAAATACCCTAACCCCGTAACAACAAACAACACTACACCGTAACAACAAACAACCCTAACCCCCAAACAACAAACAACCCTAAACCCCAAACAACAAACAACCCTAACCCCTTAAGAACAAACAATGCTAACCCCCCGAACAACCAACAACACTAACCCCCTAACCACAATGAACACTAACACCCTAACAACAAAAACCACTAAACCCCAACAAGAAACAACCCTAAACCCCTAACAACGAACAACACTAACCCCCTAACAAAAAACAACCCTAACCAAACAACAAAAAACCCTAACCCACCAACAACAAACAACACTAACACCTTAACAACAAACAACCCTAACTCCCTAACAACAAACAACACTAACACCCTAACAACAAACAACCCTAACCCCCTAACAACAAACAACGCTAACCCCCTAACAACAAACAACCCTAAACCCCTAACATCAAACAACAGCTAACCCCCTCACAACACAAAACACTAACACCCTAACAAGAAAGAACACTAACACCCTAACAACAAAAACCCCTAAACCCCAACAAGAAACAACCCTAAACCCCTAACAACAAACACTAACCCCCTAACAAAAAACAACACTAAACCCCGAACAAGAAACTACCCTAACCCCGTAACAACAAACAACACTAACCCCGTAACAAGAAACAACCCTAACCCCCTAACAACGAACAACACTAACCGCCTAACAACAAACACTAAACCCCTAACATCAAAGAACACTAACACCCTAACAACAAACAACCCTAACCCCCTCACAACAAACACTAACCCCCAAACAACAAACAACCCTAACCCCTAAAAACCAAAAACACTAACCCACTAACAACAAACAACCCTAAACCACTAACAACAAACAACCCTAACTCCCTAACAACAAACAACACTAACCCCCTAACAACAAACAACCCTAAACCCCTAACATCAAACAACACTAACCCCCTAACAACACAAAACACTAACACCGTAACAACAAACAACACTAACACCCTAACAACAAAAACCACTAAACCGCAACAAGAAACAACCCTAAACCCCTAACAACAAACAACACTAACCACCTAACAACAAACAATCCTAACCAAACAACAAAAAACCCTAACCCACTAACAACAAACAACACTAACACCCTAACAACAAACAACCCTAACCCCCTAACAACAAACAACACTAACACCCTAACAACAAACAACACTAACACCCTAACAACAAACAACACTAACCCCGTAACAACAAACAACCCTAAACCCCTAACATCAAAGAACACTAACACCCTAACAACAAACAACCCTAACCCCCTAACAACAAACACTAACCCCCAAACAACAAACAACTCTAACCCCTAAAAACAAAAACACTAACCCACTAACAACAAACAACCCTAACCCACTAACAAGAAACAACCCTAACACCCTAACAACAAACACTAACCCCCTAACAACAAACAACCCTAACCCCTAAAAACCAAAAACACTAACCCACTAACAACAAACAACCCTAACCCACTAACAACAAACAACCCTAACACCCTAACAACAAACAACACTAACCCCCTAACAACAAACAACCCGTAACCCCTAACATCAAACAACACTAACCCCCTAACGACACAAAACACTAACACCCTAACAACAAACAACACTAACACTCTAACAACAAAAACAACTAAACCCCAACAAGAAACAACCTGAAACCCCTAACAACAAACACTAAGCCCCTAACAACAAACAACACTGAACCCCTAACAAGAAAATACCCTAACCCCGTAACAACAAACAACACTAAACCGTAACAACAAACAACCCTAACCCCCAAACAACAAACAACCATAAACCCCAAACAACAAACAACCCTAACCCCTTAACAACAAACAATCCAAACCCCACGAACAACCAACAACACTAACCCCCTAACCACAATAAACACTAACACCCTAACAACAAAAACCACTAAACCCCAACAACAAACAACCCTAACCCCCTAACAACAAACAACACTAACACCCTAACAACAAACAACCCTAACCCCCTAAAAACAAACAACACTAACCCCCTAACAACAAACAACCCTAAACCCCTAACATCAAAGAACACTAACACCCTAACAACAAACAACCCTAACCCCCTAACAACAAACACTAACCCCCAAACAACAAACAACCCTAACCCCTAAAAACAAAAACACTAAACCACTAACAACAAACAACCCTAACCCACTAACAAGAAACAACCCTAACACCCTAACAACAAACACTAACCCCCTAACAACAAACAACACTGAACCCCTAACAAGAAAATACCCTAACCCCGTAACAACAAACAACACTAAACCGTAACAACAAACAAACCTAACCCCCAAACAACAAACAACCCTAAACCCCAAACAACAAACAACCCTAACCCCTTAACAACAAACAATCCTAACCCCCCGAACAACCAACAACACTAACCCCCTAACCACAATAAACACTAACACCCTAACAACAAAAACCACTAAACCCCAACAAGAAACAACCCTAAACCCCTAACAACAAACAACACTAACCCCCTAACAAAAAACAACCCTAACCAAACAACAAAAAACCCTAACCCACCAACAACAAACAACACTAACACCCTAACAACAAACAACCCTAACTCCCTAACAACAAACAACACAAACACCCTAACAACAAACAACCCTAACCCCCTAACAACAAACAACACTAACCCCCTAACAACAAACAACCCTAAACCCCTAGCATCAAACAACACTAACCCCCTAACAACACAAAACACTAACACCCTAACAACAAACAACACTAATACCCTAACAACAAAAACCCCTAAACCCCAACAAGAAACAACCCAAAACCCCTAACAACAAACACTAACCCCCTATCAAAAAACAACACTAAACCCCGAACAAGAAACTACCCTAACCCCGTAACAACAAACAACACTAACCCCGTAACAAGAAACAACCCTAACCCCCTAACAACGAACAACACTAACCCCCTAACAACAAACAACCCTAAACCCCTAACATCAAAGAACACTAACACCCTAACAACAAACAACCCTAACCCCCTAACAACAAACACTAACCCCCAAACAACAAACAACCCTAACCCCTAAAAACCAAAAACACTAACCCACTAAAAACAAACAACCCTAAACCTCTAACAACAAACAACCCTAACACCCTAACAACAAACACCACTAACCCCCTAACAACAAACAACCCTAAACCCCTAACATCAAACAACACTAACCCCCTAACAACACAAAACACTAACACCCTAACAACAAACAACACTAACACCCTAACAACAAACAACCCTAACCCCTAACAACAAACAACACTAACCCCCTAACAACAAACAACCCTAAACACCTAACATCAAAGAACACTAACACCCTAACAACAAACAACCCTAACGCCCTAACAACAAACACTAACCCCCAAACAACAAACAACCCTAACCCCTAAAAACCAAAAAGTCTAACCCACTAACAACAAACAACCCTAACCCACTAACAACAAACAACCCTAACACCCTAACAACAAACAACACTTACCCCCTAACAACAAACTACCGTAAACCCCTAACATCAAACAACACTAACCCCCTAACAACACAAAACACTAACACCCTAACAACAAACAACCCTAACCCCCTAACAACAAACAACACTAACCCCCTAACAACAAACAACCCTAAACCCCTAACATCAAACAACACTAACCCCCTAACAACACAAAACCCTAACACCCTAACAACAAACAACACTAACACCCTAACAACAAACAACACTAACTCCCTAACAACAAACAACCCTAAACCCCTAACAACAAACAACACTAACCCTCTAACAACAAACAACCCTAAACCCCTAACATCAAAGAACACTAACACCCTAACAAAAAACAACCCTAACCCCCTAACGACACACACTCACCTCCAAACAAACAACCCTAACCCCTAAAAACCAAAAACATTAACCCACTAACAACAAACAACCCTAATCCACTAACAACGAACAACCCTAACACCCTAACAACAAACAACCCTAAACCCCTAACATCAAACAACACTAACCGCCTAACAACAGAAACCACTAAACCCCAACAAGAAACAACCCTAAACCCCTAACAACAAACACTAACCCCCTAACAACAAACAACACTGAACCCCTAACAAGAAAATACCCTAACCCCGTAACAACAAACAACACTAAACCGTAACAACAAACAACCCTAACCCCCAAACAACAAACAACCATAAACCCCAAACAACAAACAACCCTAACCCCTTAACAACAAACAATCCTAACCCCACGAACAACCAACAACACTAACCCCCTAACCACAATAAACACTAACACCCTAACAACAAAAACCACTAAACCCCAACAACAAACAACCCTAACCCCCTAACAACAAACAACACTAACACCCTAACAACAAACAACCCTAACCCCCTAACAACAAACAACACTAACCCCCTAACAACAAACAACCCTAAACCCCTAACATCAAAGAACACTAACACCCTAACAACAAACAACCCTAACCCCCTAACAACAAACACTAACCCCCAAACAACAAACAACCCTAACCCCTAAAAACAAAAACACTAACCCACTAACAACAAACAACCCTAACCCACTAACAAGAAACAACCCTAACACCCTAACAACAAACACTAACCCCCTAACAACAAACAACACTGAACCCCTAACAAGAAAATACCCTAACCCCGTAACAACAAACAACACTAAACCGTAACAACAAACAAACCTAACCCCCAAACAACAAACAACCCTAAACCCCAAACAACAAACAACCCTAACCCCTTAACAACAAACAATCCTAACCCCCCGAACAACCAACAACACTAACCCCCTAACCACAATAAACACTAACACCCTAACAACAAAAACCACTAAACCCCAACAAGAAACAACCCTAAACCCCTAACAACAAACAACACTAACCCCCTAACAAAAAACAACCCTAACCAAACAACAAAAAACCCTAACCCACCAACAACAAACAACACTAACACCCTAACAACAAACAACCCTAACTCCCTAACAACAAACAACACAAACACCCTAACAACAAACAACCCTAACCCCCTAGCAACAAACAACACTAACCCCCTAACAACAAACAACCCTAAACCCCTAACATCAAACAACACTAACCCCCTAACAACACAAAACACTAACACCCTAACAACAAACAACACTAATACCCTAACAACAAAAACCCCTAAACCCCAACAAGAAACAACCCAAAACCCCTAACAACAAACACTAACCCCCTATCAAAAAACAACACTAAACCCCGAACAAGAAACTACCCTAACCCCGTAACAACAAACAACACTAACCCCGTAACAAGAAACAACCCTAACCCCCTAACAACGAACAACACTAACCCCCTAACAACAAACAACCCTAAACCCCTAACATCAAAGAACACTAACACCCTAACAACAAACAACCCTAACCCCCTAACAACAAACACTAACCCCCAAACAACAAACAACCCTAACCCCTAAAAACCAAAAACACTAACCCACTAAAAACAAACAACCCTAAACCTCTAACAACAAACAACCCTAACACCCTAACAACAAACACCACTAACCCCCTAACAACAAACAACCCTAAACCCCTAACATCAAACAACACTAACCCCCTAACAACACAAAACACTAACACCCTAACAACAAACAACACTAACACCCTAACAACAAACAACCCTAACCCCTAACAACAAACAACACTAACCCCCTAACAACAAACAACCCTAAACACCTAACATCAAAGAACACTAACACCCTAACAACAAACAACCCTAACGCCCTAACAACAAACACTAACCCCCAAACAACAAACAACCCTAACCCCTAAAAACCAAAAAGTCTAACCCACTAACAACAAACAACCCTAACCCACTAACAACAAACAACCCTAACACCCTAACAACAAACAACACTAACCCTCTAACAACAAACAACCCTAAACCCCTAACATCAAAGAACACTAACACCCTAACAAAAAACAACCCTAACCCCCTAACGACACACACTCACCTCCAAACAAACAACCCTAACCCCTAAAAACCAAAAACATTAACCCACTAACAACAAACAACCCTAATCCACTAACAACGAACAACCCTAACACCCTAACAACAAACAACCCTAAACCCCTAACATCAAACAACACTAACCGCCTAACAACAGAAACCACTAAACCCCAACAAGAAACAACCCTAAACCCCTAACAACAAACACTAACCCCCTAACAACAAACAACACTGAACCCCTAACAAGAAAATACCCTAACCCTGTAACAACAAACAACACTAAACCGTAACAACAAACAACCCTAACCCCCAAACAACAAACAACCATAAACCCCAAACAACAAACAACCCTAACCCCTTAACAACAAACAATCCTAACCCCACGAACAACCAACAACACTAACCCCCTAACCACAATAAACACTAACACCCTAACAACAAAAACCACTAAACCCCAACAAGAAACAACCCTAAACCCCTAACAACAAACAACACTAACCCCCTAACAAAAAACAACCCTAACCCCCTAACAACAAAAAACACTAACACCCTAACAACAATCAACCCTAACCCCCTAACAACAAACAACACTAACACCCTAACAACAAACAACCCTAACCCCCTAACAACAAACAACACTAACCCCCTAACAACAAACAACCCTAAACCCCTAACATCAAAGAACACTAACACCCTAACAACAAACAACCCTAACCCTCTAACAACAAACACTAACCCCCAAACAACAAACAACCCTAACCCCTAAAAACAAAAACAATAACCCACTAACAACAAACAACCCTAACCCACTAACAAGAAACAACCCTAACACCCTAACAACAAACACTAACCCCCTAACAACAAACAACACTGAACCCCTAACAGAAAATACCCTAACCCCGTAACAGCAAACAACACTAAACCGTAACAACAAACAAACCTAACCCCCAAACAACAAACAACCCTAACCCCTTAACAACAAACAATCCTAACCCCCCGAACAACCAACAACACTAACCCCCTAACCACAATAAACACTAACACCCTAACAACAAAAACCACTAAACCCCAACAAGAAACAACCCTAAACCCCTAACAACAAACAACACTAACCCCCTAACAAAAAACAACCCTAACCAAACAACAAAAAACCCTAACCCACCAACAACAAACAACACTAACACCCTAACAACAAACAACACTAATACCCTAACAACAAAAACCCCTAAACCCCAACAAGAAACAACCCAAAACCCCTAACAACAAACACTAACCCCCTATCAAAAAACAACACTAAACCCCGAACAAGAAACTACCCTAACCCCGTAACAACAAACAACACTAACCCCGTAACAAGAAACAACCCTAACCCCCTAACAACGAACAACACTAACCCCCTAACAACAAACAACCCTAAACCCCTAACATCAAAGAACACTAACACCCTAACAACAAACAACCCTAACCCCCTAACAACAAACACTAACCCCCAAACAACAAACAACCCTAACCCCTAAAAACCAAAAACACTAACCCACTAAAAACAAACAACCCTAAACCTCTAACAACAAACAACCCTAACACCTTAACAACAAACAACACTAACCCCCTAACAACAAACAACCCTAAACCCCTAACATCAAACAACACTAACCCCCTAACAACACAAAACACTAACACCCTAACAACAAACAACCCTAACCCCTAACAACAAACAACACTAACCCCCTAACAACAAACAACCCTAAACACCTAACATCAAAGAACACTAACACCCTAACAACAAACAACCCTAATGCCCTAACAACAAACACTAACCCCCAAACAACAAACCACCCTAACCCCTAAAAACCAAAAAGTCTAACCCACTAACAACAAACAACCCTAACACACTAACAACAAACAACCCTAACACCCTAACAACAAACAACACTTACCCCCTAACAACAAACTACCGTAAACCCCTAACATCAAACAACACTAACCCCCTAACAACACAAAACACTAACACCCTAACAACAAACAACACTAACACCCTAACAACAAACAACCCTAACCCCTAACAACAAACAACACTAACCCCCTAACAACAAACAACCCTAAACACCTAACATCAAAGAACACTAACACCCTAACAACAAACAACCCTAACGCCCTAACAACAAACACTAACCCCCAAACAACAAACAACCCTAACCCCTAAAAACCAAAAAGTCTAACCCACTAACAACAAACAACCCTAACCCACTAACAACAAACAACCCTAACACCCTAACAACAAACAACACTTACCCCCTAACAACAAACAACACTAACTCCCTAACAACAAACAACCCTAAACCCCTAACAACAAACAACACTAACCCTCTAACAACAAACAACCCTAAACCCATAACATCAAAGAACACTAACACCCTAACAAAAAACAACCCTAACCCCCTAACGACACACACTCACCTCCAAACAAACAACCCTAACCCCTAAAAACCAAAAACATTAACCCACTAACAACAAACAACCCTAATCCACTAACAACGAACAACCCTAACACCCTAACAACAAACAACCCTAAACCCCTAACATCAAACAACACTAACCGCCTAACAACAGAAACCACTAAACCCCAACAAGAAACAACCCTAAACCCCTAACAACAAACACTAACCCCCTAACAACAAACAACACTGAACCCCTAACAAGAAAATACCCTAACCCCGTAACAACAAACAACACTAAACCGTAACAACAAACAACCCTAACCCCCAAACAACAAACAACCATAAACCCCAAACAACAAACAACCCTAACCCCTTAACAACAAACAATCCAAACCCCACGAACAACCAACAACACTAACCCCCTAACCACAATAAACACTAACACCCTAACAACAAAAACCACTAAACCCCAACAACAAACAACCCTAACCCCCTAACAACAAACAACACTAACACCCTAACAACAAACAACCCTAACCCCCTAACAACAAACAACACTAACCCCCTAACAACAAACAACCCTAAACCCCTAACATCAAAGAACACTAACACCCTAACAACAAACAGCCCTAACCCCCTAACAACAAACACTAACCCACAAACAACAAACAACCCTAACCCCTAAAAACAAAAACACTAACCCACTAACAACAAACAACCCTAACCCACTAACAAGAAACAACCCTAACACCCTAACAACAAACACTAACCCCCTAACAACAAACAACACTGAACCCCTAACAAGAAAATACCCTAACCCCGTAACAACAAACAACACTAAACCGTAACAACAAACAAACCTAACCCCCAAACAACAAACAACCCTAAACCCCAAACAACAAACAACCCTAACCCCTTAACAACAAACAATCCTAACCCCCCGAACAACCAACAACACTAACCCCCTAACCACAATAAACACTAACACCCTAACAACAAAAACCACTAAACCCCAACAAGAAACAACCCTAAACCCCTAACAACAAACAACACTAACCCCCTAACAAAAAACAACCCTAACCAAACAACAAAAAACCCTAACCCACCAACAACAAACAACACTAACACCCTAACAACAAACAACCCTAACTCCCTAACAACAAACAACACAAACACCCTAACAACAAACAACCCTAACCCCCTAACAACAAACAACACTAACCCCCTAACAACAAACAACCCTAAACCCCTAACATCAAACAACACTAACCCCCTAACAACACAAAACACTAACACCCTAACAACAAACAACACTAATACCCTAACAACAAAAACCCCTAAACCCCAACAAGAAACAACCCAAAACCCCTAACAACAAACACTAACCCCCTATCAAAAAACAACACTAAACCCCGAACAAGAAACTACCCTAACCCCGTAACAACAAACAACACTAACCCCGTAACAAGAAACAACCCTAACCCCCTAACAACGAACAACACTAACCCCCTAACAACAAACAACCCTAAACCCCTAACATCAAAGAACACTAACACCCTAACAACAAACAACCCTAACCCCCTAACAACAAACACTAACCCCCAAACAACAAACAACCCTAACCCCTAAAAACCAAAAACACTAACCCACTAAAAACAAACAACCCTAAACCTCTAACAACAAACAACCCTAACACCCTAACAACAAACACCACTAACCCCCTAACAACAAACAACCCTAAACCCCTAACATCAAACAACACTAACACCCTAACAACAAACAACCCTAACGCCCTAACAACAAACACTAACCCCCAAACAACAAACAACCCTAACCCCTAAAAACCAAAAAGTCTAACCCACTAACAACAAACAACCCTAACCCACTAACAACAAACAACCCTAACACCCTAACAACAAACAACACTTACCCCCTAACAACAAACAACACTAACTCCCTAACAACAAACAACCCTAAACCCCTAACAACAAACAACACTAACCCTCTAACAACAAACAACCCTAAACCCATAACATCAAAGAACACTAACACCCTAACAAAAAACAACCCTAACCCCCTAACGACACACACTCACCTCCAAACAAACAACCCTAACCCCTAAAAACCAAAAACATTAACCCACTAACAACAAACAACCCTAATCCACTAACAACGAACAACCCTAACACCCTAACAACAAACAACCCTAAACCCCTAACATCAAACAACACTAACCGCCTAACAACAGAAACCACTAAACCCCAACAAGAAACAACCCTAAACCCCTAACAACAAACACTAACCCCCTAACAACAAACAACACTGAACCCCTAACAAGAAAATACCCTAACCCCGTAACAACAAACAACACTAAACCGTAACAACAAACAACCCTAACCCCCAAACAACAAACAACCATAAACCCCAAACAACAAACAACCCTAACCCCTTAACAACAAACAATCCAAACCCCACGAACAACCAACAACACTAACCCCCTAACCACAATAAACACTAACACCCTAACAACAAAAACCACTAAACCCCAACAACAAACAACCCTAACCCCCTAACAACAAACAACACTAACACCCTAACAACAAACAACCCTAACCCCCTAACAACAAACAACACTAACCCCCTAACAACAAACAACCCTAAACCCCTAACATCAAAGAACACTAACACCCTAACAACAAACAACCCTAACCCCCTAACAACAAACACTAACCCACAAACAACAAACAACCCTAACCCCTAAAAACAAAAACACTAACCCACTAACAACAAACAACCCTAACCCACTAACAAGAAACAACCCTAACACCCTAACAACAAACACTAACCCCCTAACAACAAACAACACTGAACCCCTAACAAGAAAATACCCTAACCCCGTAACAACAAACAACACTAAACCGTAACAACAAACAAACCTAACCCCCAAACAACAAACAACCCTAAACCCCAAACAACAAACAACCCTAACCCCTTAACAACAAACAATCCTAACCCCCCGAACAACCAACAACACTAACCCCCTAACCACAATAAACACTAACACCCTAACAACAAAAACCACTAAACCCCAACAAGAAACAACCCTAAACCCCTAACAACAAACAACACTAACCCCCTAACAAAAAACAACCCTAACCAAACAACAAAAAACCCTAACCCACCAACAACAAACAACACTAACACCCTAACAACAAACAACCCTAACTCCCTAACAACAAACAACACAAACACCCTAACAACAAACAACCCTAACCCCCTAACAACAAACAACACTAACCCCCTAACAACAAACAACCCTAAACCCCTAACATCAAACAACACTAACCCCCTAACAACACAAAACACTAACACCCTAACAACAAACAACACTAATACCCTAACAACAAAAACCCCTAAACCCCAACAAGAAACAACCCAAAACCCCTAACAACAAACACTAACCCCCTATCAAAAAACAACACTAAACCCCGAACAAGAAACTACCCTAACCCCGTAACAACAAACAACACTAACCCCGTAACAAGAAACAACCCTAACCCCCTAACAACGAACAACACTAACCCCCTAACAACAAACAACCCTAAACCCCTAACATCAAAGAACACTAACACCCTAACAACAAACAACCCTAACCCCCTAACAACAAACACTAACCCCCAAACAACAAACAACCCTAACCCCTAAAAACCAAAAACACTAACCCACTAAAAACAAACAACCCTAAACCTCTAACAAGAAACAACCCTAACACCCTAACAACAAACACCACTAACCCCCTAACAACAAACAACCCTAAACCCCTAACATCAAACAACACTAACACCCTAACAACACAAAACACTAACACCCTAACAACAAACAACACTAACACCCTAACAACAAACAACCCTAACCCCTAACAACAAACAACACTAACCCCCTAACAACAAACAACCCTAAACACCTAACATCAAAGAACACTAACACCCTAACAACAAACAACCCTAACGCCCTAACAACAAACACTAACCCCCAAACAACAAACAACCCTAACCCCTAAAAACCAAAAAGTCTAACCCACTAACAACAAACAACCCTAACCCACTAACAACAAACAACCCTAACACCCTAACAACAAACAACACTTACCCCCTAACAACAAACTACCGTAAACCCCTAACATCAAACAACACTAACCCCCTAACAACACAAAACACTAACACCCTAACAACAAACAACCCTAACCCCCTAACAACAAACAACACTAACCCCCTAACAACAAACAACCCTAAACCCCTAACATCAAACAACACTAACCTCCTAACAACACAAAACCCTAACACCCTAACAACAAACAACACTAACACCCTAACAACAAACAACACTAACTCCCTAACAACAAACAACCCTAAACCCCTAACAACAAACAACACTAACCCTCTAACAACAAACAACCCTAAACCCCTAACATCAAAGAACACTAACACCGTAACAAAAAACAACCCTAACCCCCTAACGACACACACTCACCTCCAAACAAACAACCCTAACCCCTAAAAACCAAAAACATTAACCCACTAACAACAAACAACCCTAATCCACTAACAACGAACAACCCTAACACCCTAACAACAAACAACCCTAAACCCCTAACATCAAACAACACTAACCGCCTAACAACAGAAACCACTAAACCCCAACAAGAAACAACCCTAAACCCCTAACAACAAACACTAACCCCCTAACAACAAACAACACTGAACCCCTAACAAGAAAATACCCTAACCCCGTAACAACAAACAACACTAAACCGTAACAACAAACAACCCTAACCCCCAAACAACAAACAACCATAAACCCCAAACAACAAACAACCCTAACCCCTTAACAACAAACAATCCTAACCCCACGAACAACCAACAACACTAACCCCCTAACCACAATAAACACTAACACCCTAACAACAAAAACCACTAAACCCCAACAACAAACAACCCTAACCCCCTAACAACAAACAACACTAACACCCTAACAACAAACAACCCTAACCCCCTAACAACAAACAACACTAACCCCCTAACAACAAACAACCCTAAACCCCTAACATCAAAGAACACTAACACCCTAACAACAAACAACCCTAACCCCCTAACAACAAACACTAACCCCCAAACAACAAACAACCCTAACCCCTAAAAACAAAAACACTAACCCACTAACAACAAACAACCCTAACCCACTAACAAGAAACAACCCTAACACCCTAACAACAAACACTAACCCCCTAACAACAAACAACACTGAACCCCTAACAAGAAAATACCCTAACCCCGTAACAACAAACAACACTACACCGTAACAACAAACAACCCTAACCCCCAAACAACAAACAACCCTAAACCCCAAACAACAAACAACCGTAACCCCTTAAGAACAAACAATGCTAACCCCCCGAACAACCAACAACACTAACCCCCTAACCACAATGAACACTAACACCCTAACAACAAAAACCACTAAACCCCAACAAGAAACAACCCTAAACCCCTAACAACGAACAACACTAACCCCCTAACAAAAAACAACCCTAACCAAACAACAAAAAACCCTAACCCACCAACAACAAACAACACTAACACCTTAACAACAAACAACCCTAACTCCCTAACAACAAACAACACTAACACCCTAACAACAAACAACCCTAACCCCCTAACAACAAACAACGCTAACCCCCTAACAACAAACAACCCTAAACCCCTAACATCAAACAACAGCTAACCCCCTCACAACACAAAACACTAACACCCTAACAAGAAAGAACACTAACACCCTAACAACAAAAACCCCTAAACCCCAACAAGAAACAACCCTAAACCCCTAACAACAAACACTAACCCCCTAACAAAAAACAACACTAAACCCCGAACAAGAAACTACCCTAACCCCGTAACAACAAACAACACTAACCCCGTAACAAGAAACAACCCTAACCCCCTAACAACGAACAACACTAACCGCCTAACAACAAACACTAAACCCCTAACATCAAAGAACACTAACACCCTAACAACAAACAACCCTAACCCCCTCACAACAAACACTAACCCCCAAACAACAAACAACCCTAACCCCTAAAAACCAAAAACACTAACCCACTAACAACAAACAACCCTAAACCACTAACAACAAACAACCCTAACTCCCTAACAACAAACAACACTAACCCCCTAACAACAAACAACCCTAAACCCCTAACATCAAACAACACTAACCCCCTAACAACACAAAACACTAACACCGTAACAACAAACAACACTAACACCCTAACAACAAAAACCACTAAACCGCAACAAGAAACAACCCTAAACCCCTAACAACAAACAACACTAACCACCTAACAACAAACAATCCTAACCAAACAACAAAAAACCCTAACCCACTAACAACAAACAACACTAACACCCTAACAACAAACAACCCTAACCCCCTAACAACAAACAACACTAACACCCTAACAACAAACAACACTAACACCCTAACAACAAACAACACTAACCCCGTAACAACAAACAACCCTAAACCCCTAACATCAAAGAACACTAACACCCTAACAACAAACAACCCTAACCCCCTAACAACAAACACTAACCCCCAAACAACAAACAACTCTAACCCCTAAAAACAAAAACACTAACCCACTAACAACAAACAACCCTAACCCACTAACAAGAAACAACCCTAACACCCTAACAACAAACACTAACCCCCTAACAACAAACAACCCTAACCCCTAAAAACCAAAAACACTAACCCACTAACAACAAACAACCCTAACCCACTAACAACAAACAACCCTAACACCCTAACAACAAACAACACTAACCCCCTAACAACAAACAACCCGTAACCCCTAACATCAAACAACACTAACCCCCTAACGACACAAAACACTAACACCCTAACAACAAACAACACTAACACTCTAACAACAAAAACAACTAAACCCCAACAAGAAACAACCTGAAACCCCTAACAACAAACACTAAGCCCCTAACAACAAACAACACTGAACCCCTAACAAGAAAATACCCTAACCCCGTAACAACAAACAACACTAAACCGTAACAACAAACAACCCTAACCCCCAAACAACAAACAACCATAAACCCCAAACAACAAACAACCCTAACCCCTTAACAACAAACAATCCAAACCCCACGAACAACCAACAACACTAACCCCCTAACCACAATAAACACTAACACCCTAACAACAAAAACCACTAAACCCCAACAACAAACAACCCTAACCCCCTAACAACAAACAACACTAACACCCTAACAACAAACAACCCTAACCCCCTAAAAACAAACAACACTAACCCCCTAACAACAAACAACCCTAAACCCCTAACATCAAAGAACACTAACACCCTAACAACAAACAACCCTAACCCCCTAACAACAAACACTAACCCCCAAACAACAAACAACCCTAACCCCTAAAAACAAAAACACTAAACCACTAACAACAAACAACCCTAACCCACTAACAAGAAACAACCCTAACACCCTAACAACAAACACTAACCCCCTAACAACAAACAACACTGAACCCCTAACAAGAAAATACCCTAACCCCGTAACAACAAACAACACTAAACCGTAACAACAAACAAACCTAACCCCCAAACAACAAACAACCCTAAACCCCAAACAACAAACAACCCTAACCCCTTAACAACAAACAATCCTAACCCCCCGAACAACCAACAACACTAACCCCCTAACCACAATAAACACTAACACCCTAACAACAAAAACCACTAAACCCCAACAAGAAACAACCCTAAACCCCTAACAACAAACAACACTAACCCCCTAACAAAAAACAACCCTAACCAAACAACAAAAAACCCTAACCCACCAACAACAAACAACACTAACACCCTAACAACAAACAACCCTAACTCCCTAACAACAAACAACACAAACACCCTAACAACAAACAACCCTAACCCCCTAACAACAAACAACACTAACCCCCTAACAACAAACAACCCTAAACCCCTAACATCAAACAACACTAACCCCCTAACAACACAAAACACTAACACCCTAACAACAAACAACACTAATACCCTAACAACAAAAACCCCTAAACCCCAACAAGAAACAACCCAAAACCCCTAACAACAAACACTAACCCCCTATCAAAAAACAACACTAAACCCCGAACAAGAAACTACCCTAACCCCGTAACAACAAACAACACTAACCCCGTAACAAGAAACAACCCTAACCCCCTAACAACGAACAACACTAACCCCCTAACAACAAACAACCCTAAACCCCTAACATCAAAGAACACTAACACCCTAACAACAAACAACCCTAACCCCCTAACAACAAACACTAACCCCCAAACAACAAACAACCCTAACCCCTAAAAACCAAAAACACTAACCCACTAAAAACAAACAACCCTAAACCTCTAACAACAAACAACCCTAACACCCTAACAACAAACACCACTAACCCCCTAACAACAAACAACCCTAAACCCCTAACATCAAACAACACTAACCCCCTAACAACACAAAACACTAACACCCTAACAACAAACAACACTAACACCCTAACAACAAACAACCCTAACCCCTAACAACAAACAACACTAACCCCCTAACAACAAACAACCCTAAACACCTAACATCAAAGAACACTAACACCCTAACAACAAACAACCCTAACGCCCTAACAACAAACACTAACCCCCAAACAACAAACAACCCTAACCCCTAAAAACCAAAAAGTCTAACCCACTAACAACAAACAACCCTAACCCACTAACAACAAACAACCCTAACACCCTAACAACAAACAACACTTACCCCCTAACAACAAACTACCGTAAACCCCTAACATCAAACAACACTAACCCCCTAACAACACAAAACACTAACACCCTAACAACAAACAACCCTAAACCCCTAACAACAAACAACACTAACCCCCTAACAACAAACAACCCTAAACCCCTAACATCAAACAACACTAACCCCCTAACAACACAAAACCCTAACACCCTAACAACAAACAACACTAACACCCTAACAACAAACAACACTAACTCCCTAACAACAAACAACCCTAAACCCCTAACAACAAACAACACTAACCCTCTAACAACAAACAACCCTAAACCCATAACATCAAAGAACACTAACACCCTAACAAAAAACAACCCTAACCCCCTAACGACACACACTCACCTCCAAACAAACAACCCTAACCCCTAAAAACCAAAAACATTAACCCACTAACAACAAACAACCCTAATCCACTAACAACGAACAACCCTAACACCCTAACAACAAACAACCCTAAACCCCTAACATCAAACAACACTAACCGCCTAACAACAGAAACCACTAAACCCCAACAAGAAACAACCCTAAACCCCTAACAACAAACACTAACCCCCTAACAACAAACAACACTGAACCCCTAACAAGAAAATACCCTAACCCCGTAACAACAAACAACACTAAACCGTAACAACAAACAACCCTAACCCCCAAACAACAAACAACCATAAACTCCAAACAACAAACAACCCTAACCCCTTAACAACAAACAATCCTAACCCCACGAACAACCAACAACACTAACCCCCTAACCACAATAAACACTAACACCCTAACAACAAAAACCACTAAACCCCAACAACAAACAACCCTAACCCCCTAACAACAAACAACACTAACACCCTAACAACAAACAACCCTAACCCCCTAACAACAAACAACACTAACCCCCTAACAACAAACAACCCTAAACCCCTAACATTAAAGAACACTAACACCCTAACAACAAACAACCCTAACCCCCTAACAACAAACACTAACCCCCAAACAACAAACAACCCTAACCCCTAAAAACAAAAACACTAACACCCTAACAACAAACAACCCTAACACCCTAACAACAAACAACACTAACACCCTAACAACAAACAACCCTAACCCCCTAACAACAAACAACACTAACCCCCTAACAACAAACAACCCTAAACCCCTAACATCAAAGAACACTAACACCCTAACAACAAACAACCCTAACCCCCTAACAACGAACAACACTAACCCCCTAACAACAAACAACCCTAAACCCCTAACATCAAAGAACACTAACACCCTAACAACAAACAACCCTAACCCCCTAACAACAAACACTAACCCCCAAACAACAAACAACCCTAACCCCTAAAAACCAAAAACACTAACCCACTAAAAACAAACAACCCTAAACCTCTAACAACAAACAACCCTAACACCTTAACAACAAACAACACTAACCCCCTAACAACAAACAACCCTAAACCCCTAACATCAAACAACACTAACCCCCTAACAACACAAAACACTAACACCCTAACAACAAACAACCCTAACCCCTAACAACAAACAACACTAACCCCCTAACAACAAACAACCCTAAACACCTAACATCAAAGAACACTAACACCCTAACAACAAACAACCCTAATGCCCTAACAACAAACACTAACCCCCAAACAACAAACCACCCTAACCCCTAAAAACCAAAAAGTCTAACCCACTAACAACAAACAACCCTAACACACTAACAACAAACAACCCTAACACCCTAACAACAAACAACACTTACCCCCTAACAACAAACTACCGTAAACCCCTAACATCAAACAACACTAACCCCCTAACAACACAAAACACTAACACCCTAACAACAAACAACACTAACACCCTAACAACAAACAACCCTAACCCCTAACAACAAACAACACTAACCCCCTAACAACAAACAACCCTAAACACCTAACATCAAAGAACACTAACACCCTAACAACAAACAACCCTAACGCCCTAACAACAAACACTAACCCCCAAACAACAAACAACCCTAACCCCTAAAAACCAAAAAGTCTAACCCACTAACAACAAACAACCCTAACCCACTAACAACAAACAACCCTAACACCCTAACAACAAACAACACTTACCCCCTAACAACAAACTACCGTAAACCCCTAACATCAAACAACACTAACCCCCTAACAACACAAAACAAAAACACCCTAACAACAAACAACCCTAACCCCCTAACAACAAACAACACTAACCCCCTAACAACAAACAACCCTAAACCCCTAACATCAAACAACACTAACCCCCTAACAACACAAAACCCTAACACCCTAACAACAAACAACACTAACACCCTAACAACAAACAACACTAACTCCCTAACAACAAACAACCCTAAACCCCTAACAACAAACAAAACTAACCCTCTAACAACAAACAACCCTAAACCCATAACATCAAAGAACACTAACACCCTAACAAAAAACAACCCTAACCCCCTAACGACACACACTCACCTCCAAACAAACAACCCTAACCCCTAAAAACCAAAAACATTAACCCACTAACAACAAACAACCCTAATCCACTAACAACGAACAACCCTAACACCCTAACAACAAACAACCCTAAACCCCTAACATCAAACAACACTAACCGCCTAACAACAGAAACCACTAAACCCCAACAAGAAACAACCCTAAACCCCTAACAACAAACACTAACCCCCTAACAACAAACAACACTGAACCCCTAACAAGAAAATACCCTAACCCCGTAACAACAAACAACACTAAACCGTAACAACAAACAACCCTAACCCCCAAACAACAAACAACCATAAACCCCAAACAACAAACAACCCTAACCCCTTAACAACAAACAATCCAAACCCCACGAACAACCAACAACACTAACCCCCTAACCACAATAAACACTAACACCCTAACAACAAAAACCACTAAACCCCAACAACAAACAACCCTAACCCCCTAACAACAAACAACACTAACACCCTAACAACAAACAACCCTAACCCCCTAACAACAAACAACACTAACCCCCTAACAACAAACAACCCTAAACCCCTAACATCAAAGAACACTAACACCCTAACAACAAACAACCCTAACCCCCTAACAACAAACACTAACCCACAAACAACAAACAACCCTAACCCCTAAAAACAAAAACACTAACCCACTAACAACAAACAACCCTAACCCACTAACAAGAAACAACCCTAACACCCTAACAACAAACACTAACCCCCTAACAACAAACAACACTGAACCCCTAACAAGAAAATACCCTAACCCCGTAACAACAAACAACACTAAACCGTAACAACAAACAAACCTAACCCCCAAACAACAAACAACCCTAAACCCCAAACAACAAACAACCCTAACCCCTTAACAACAAACAATCCTAACCCCCCGAACAACCAACAACACTAACCCCCTAACCACAATAAACACTAACACCCTAACAACAAAAACCACTAAACCCCAACAAGAAACAACCCTAAACCCCTAACAACAAACAACACTAACCCCCTAACAAAAAACAACCCTAACCAAACAACAAAAAACCCTAACCCACCAACAACAAACAACACTAACACCCTAACAACAAACAACCCTAACTCCCTAACAACAAACAACACAAACACCCTAACAACAAACAACCCTAACCCCCTAACAACAAACAACACTAACCCCCTAACAACAAACAACCCTAAACCCCTAACATCAAACAACACTAACCCCCTAACAACACAAAACACTAACACCCTAACAACAAACAACACTAATACCCTAACAACAAAAACCCCTAAACCCCAACAAGAAACAACCCAAAACCCCTAACAACAAACACTAACCCCCTATCAAAAAACAACACTAAACCCCGAACAAGAAACTACCCTAACCCCGTAACAACAAACAACACTAACCCCGTAACAAGAAACAACCCTAACCCCCTAACAACGAACAACACTAACCCCCTAACAACAAACAACCCTAAACCCCTAACATCAAAGAACACTAACACCCTAACAACAAACAACCCTAACCCCCTAACAACAAACACTAACCCCCAAACAACAAACAACCCTAACCCCTAAAAACCAAAAACACTAACCCACTAAAAACAAACAACCCTAAACCTCTAACAACAAACAACCCTAACACCCTAACAACAAACACCACTAACCCCCTAACAACAAACAACCCTAAACCCCTAACATCAAACAACACTAACCCCCTAACAACACAAAACACTAACACCCTAACAACAAACAACACTAACACCCTAACAACAAACAACCCTAACCCCTAACAACAAACAACACTAACCCCCTAACAACAAACAACCCTAAACACCTAACATCAAAGAACACTAACACCCTAACAACAAACAACCCTAACGCCCTAACAACAAACACTAACCCCCAAACAACAAACAACCCTAACCCCTAAAAACCAAAAAGTCTAACCCACTAACAACAAACAACCCTAACCCACTAACAACAAACAACCCTAACACCCTAACAACAAACAACACTTACCCCCTAACAACAAACAACACTAACTCCCTAACAACAAACAACCCTAAACCCCTAACAACAAACAACACTAACCCTCTAACAACAAACAACCCTAAACCCATAACATCAAAGAACACTAACACCCTAACAAAAAACAACCCTAACCCCCTAACGACACACACTCACCTCCAAACAAACAACCCTAACCCCTAAAAACCAAAAACATTAACCCACTAACAACAAACAACCCTAATCCACTAACAACGAACAACCCTAACACCCTAACAACAAACAACCCTAAACCCCTAACATCAAACAACACTAACCGCCTAACAACAGAAACCACTAAACCCCAACAAGAAACAACCCTAAACCCCTAACAACAAACACTAACCCCCTAACAACAAACAACACTGAACCCCTAACAAGAAAATACCCTAACCCCGTAACAACAAACAACACTAAACCGTAACAACAAACAACCCTAACCCCCAAACAACAAACAACCATAAACCCCAAACAACAAACAACCCTAACCCCTTAACAACAAACAATCCAAACCCCACGAACAACCAACAACACTAACCCCCTAACCACAATAAACACTAACACCCTAACAACAAAAACCACTAAACCCCAACAACAAACAACCCTAACCCCCTAACAACAAACAACACTAACACCCTAACAACAAACAACCCTAACCCCCTAACAACAAACAACACTAACCCCCTAACAACAAACAACCCTAAACCCCTAACATCAAAGAACACTAACACCCTAACAACAAACAACCCTAACCCCCTAACAACAAACACTAACCCACAAACAACAAACAACCCTAACCCCTAAAAACAAAAACACTAACCCACTAACAACAAACAACCCTAACCCACTAACAAGAAACAACCCTAACACCCTAACAACAAACACTAACCCCCTAACAACAAACAACACTGAACCCCTAACAAGAAAATACCCTAACCCCGTAACAACAAACAACACTAAACCGTAACAACAAACAAACCTAACCCCCAAACAACAAACAACCCTAAACCCCAAACAACAAACAACCCTAACCCCTTAACAACAAACAATCCTAACCCCCCGAACAACCAACAACACTAACCCCCTAACCACAATAAACACTAACACCCTAACAACAAAAACCACTAAACCCCAACAAGAAACAACCCTAAACCCCTAACAACAAACAACACTAACCCCCTAACAAAAAACAACCCTAACCAAACAACAAAAAACCCTAACCCACCAACAACAAACAACACTAACACCCTAACAACAAACAACCCTAACTCCCTAACAACAAACAACACAAACACCCTAACAACAAACAACCCTAACCCCCTAACAACAAACAACACTAACCCCCTAACAACAAACAACCCTAAACCCCTAACATCAAACAACACTAACCCCCTAACAACACAAAACACTAACACCCTAACAACAAACAACACTAATACCCTAACAACAAAAACCCCTAAACCCCAACAAGAAACAACCCAAAACCCCTAACAACAAACACTAACCCCCTATCAAAAAACAACACTAAACCCCGAACAAGAAACTACCCTAACCCCGTAACAACAAACAACACTAACCCCGTAACAAGAAACAACCCTAACCCCCTAACAACGAACAACACTAACCCCCTAACAACAAACAACCCTAAACCCCTAACATCAAAGAACACTAACACCCTAACAACAAACAACCCTAACCCCCTAACAACAAACACTAACCCCCAAACAACAAACAACCCTAACCCCTAAAAACCAAAAACACTAACCCACTAAAAACAAACAACCCTAAACCTCTAACAACAAACAACCCTAACACCCTAACAACAAACACCACTAACCCCCTAACAACAAACAACCCTAAACCCCTAACATCAAACAACACTAACCCCCTAACAACACAAAACACTAACACCCTAACAACAAACAACACTAACACCCTAACAACAAACAACCCTAACCCCTAACAACAAACAACACTAACCCCCTAACAACAAACAACCCTAAACACCTAACATCAAAGAACACTAACACCCTAACAACAAACAACCCTAACGCCCTAACAACAAACACTAACCCCCAAACAACAAACAACCCTAACCCCTAAAAACCAAAAAGTCTAACCCACTAACAACAAACAACCCTAACCCACTAACAACAAACAACCCTAACACCCTAACAACAAACAACACTTACCCCCTAACAACAAACTACCGTAAACCCCTAACATCAAACAACACTAACCCCCTAACAACACAAAACACTAACACCCTAACAACAAACAACCCTAACCCCCTAACAACAAACAACACTAACCCCCTAACAACAAACAACCCTAAACCCCTAACATCAAACAACACTAACCTCCTAACAACACAAAACCCTAACACCCTAACAACAAACAACACTAACACCCTAACAACAAACAACACTAACTCCCTAACAACAAACAACCCTAAACCCCTAACAACAAACAACACTAACCCTCTAACAACAAACAACCCTAAACCCCTAACATCAAAGAACACTAACACCGTAACAAAAAACAACCCTAACCCCCTAACGACACACACTCACCTCCAAACAAACAACCCTAACCCCTAAAAACCAAAAACATTAACCCACTAACAACAAACAACCCTAATCCACTAACAACGAACAACCCTAACACCCTAACAACAAACAACCCTAAACCCCTAACATCAAACAACACTAACCGCCTAACAACAGAAACCACTAAACCCCAACAAGAAACAACCCTAAACCCCTAACAACAAACACTAACCCCCTAACAACAAACAACACTGAACCCCTAACAAGAAAATACCCTAACCCCGTAACAACAAACAACACTAAACCGTAACAACAAACAACCCTAACCCCCAAACAACAAACAACCATAAACCCCAAACAACAAACAACCCTAACCCCTTAACAACAAACAATCCTAACCCCACGAACAACCAACAACACTAACCCCCTAACCACAATAAACACTAACACCCTAACAACAAAAACCACTAAACCCCAACAACAAACAACCCTAACCCCCTAACAACAAACAACACTAACACCCTAACAACAAACAACCCTAACCCCCTAACAACAAACAACACTAACCCCCTAACAACAAACAACCCTAAACCCCTAACATCAAAGAACACTAACACCCTAACAACAAACAACCCTAACCCCCTAACAACAAACACTAACCCCCAAACAACAAACAACCCTAACCCCTAAAAACAAAAACACTAACCCACTAACAACAAACAACCCTAACCCACTAACAAGAAACAACCCTAACACCCTAACAACAAACACTAACCCCCTAACAACAAACAACACTGAACCCCTAACAAGAAAATACCCTAACCCCGTAACAACAAACAACACTACACCGTAACAACAAACAACCCTAACCCCCAAACAACAAACAACCCTAAACCCCAAACAACAAACAACCCTAACCCCTTAAGAACAAACAATGCTAACCCCCCGAACAACCAACAACACTAACCCCCTAACCACAATGAACACTAACACCCTAACAACAAAAACCACTAAACCCCAACAAGAAACAACCCTAAACCCCTAACAACGAACAACACTAACCCCCTAACAAAAAACAACCCTAACCAAACAACAAAAAACCCTAACCCACCAACAACAAACAACACTAACACCTTAACAACAAACAACCCTAACTCCCTAACAACAAACAACACTAACACCCTAACAACAAACAACCCTAACCCCCTAACAACAAACAACGCTAACCCCCTAACAACAAACAACCCTAAACCCCTAACATCAAACAACAGCTAACCCCCTCACAACACAAAACACTAACACCCTAACAAGAAAGAACACTAACACCCTAACAACAAAAACCCCTAAACCCCAACAAGAAACAACCCTAAACCCCTAACAACAAACACTAACCCCCTAACAAAAAACAACACTAAACCCCGAACAAGAAACTACCCTAACCCCGTAACAACAAACAACACTAACCCCGTAACAAGAAACAACCCTAACCCCCTAACAACGAACAACACTAACCGCCTAACAACAAACACTAAACCCCTAACATCAAAGAACACTAACACCCTAACAACAAACAACCCTAACCCCCTCACAACAAACACTAACCCCCAAACAACAAACAACCCTAACCCCTAAAAACCAAAAACACTAACCCACTAACAACAAACAACCCTAAACCACTAACAACAAACAACCCTAACTCCCTAACAACAAACAACACTAACCCCCTAACAACAAACAACCCTAAACCCCTAACATCAAACAACACTAACCCCCTAACAACACAAAACACTAACACCGTAACAACAAACAACACTAACACCCTAACAACAAAAACCACTAAACCGCAACAAGAAACAACCCTAAACCCCTAACAACAAACAACACTAACCACCTAACAACAAACAATCCTAACCAAACAACAAAAAACCCTAACCCACTAACAACAAACAACACTAACACCCTAACAACAAACAACCCTAACCCCCTAACAACAAACAACACTAACACCCTAACAACAAACAACACTAACACCCTAACAACAAACAACACTAACCCCGTAACAACAAACAACCCTAAACCCCTAACATCAAAGAACACTAACACCCTAACAACAAACAACCCTAACCCCCTAACAACAAACACTAACCCCCAAACAACAAACAACTCTAACCCCTAAAAACAAAAACACTAACCCACTAACAACAAACAACCCTAACCCACTAACAAGAAACAACCCTAACACCCTAACAACAAACACTAACCCCCTAACAACAAACAACCCTAACCCCTAAAAACCAAAAACACTAACCCACTAACAACAAACAACCCTAACCCACTAACAACAAACAACCCTAACACCCTAACAACAAACAACACTAACCCCCTAACAACAAACAACCCGTAACCCCTAACATCAAACAACACTAACCCCCTAACGACACAAAACACTAACACCCTAACAACAAACAACACTAACACTCTAACAACAAAAACAACTAAACCCCAACAAGAAACAACCTGAAACCCCTAACAACAAACACTAAGCCCCTAACAACAAACAACACTGAACCCCTAACAAGAAAATACCCTAACCCCGTAACAACAAACAACACTAAACCGTAACAACAAACAACCCTAACCCCCAAACAACAAACAACCATAAACCCCAAACAACAAACAACCCTAACCCCTTAACAACAAACAATCCAAACCCCACGAACAACCAACAACACTAACCCCCTAACCACAATAAACACTAACACCCTAACAACAAAAACCACTAAACCCCAACAACAAACAACCCTAACCCCCTAACAACAAACAACACTAACACCCTAACAACAAACAACCCTAACCCCCTAAAAACAAAGAACACTAACCCCCTAACAACAAACAACCCTAAACCCCTAACATCAAAGAACACTAACACCCTAACAACAAACAACCCTAACCCCCTAACAACAAACACTAACCCCCAAACAACAAACAACCCTAACCCCTAAAAACAAAAACACTAAACCACTAACAACAAACAACCCTAACCCACTAACAAGAAACAACCCTAACACCCTAACAACAAACACTAACCCCCTAACAACAAACAACACTGAACCCCTAACAAGAAAATACCCTAACCCCGTAACAACAAACAACACTAAACCGTAACAACAAACAAACCTAACCCCCAAACAACAAACAACCCTAAACCCCAAACAACAAACAACCCTAACCCCTTAACAACAAACAATCCTAACCCCCCGAACAACCAACAACACTAACCCCCTAACCACAATAAACACTAACACCCTAACAACAAAAACCACTAAACCCCAACAAGAAACAACCCTAAACCCCTAACAACAAACAACACTAACCCCCTAACAAAAAACAACCCTAACCAAACAACAAAAAACCCTAACCCACCAACAACAAACAACACTAACACCCTAACAACAAACAACCCTAACTCCCTAACAACAAACAACACAAACACCCTAACAACAAACAACCCTAACCCCCTAACAACAAACAACACTAACCCCCTAACAACAAACAACCCTAAACCCCTAACATCAAACAACACTAACCCCCTAACAACACAAAACACTAACACCCTAACAACAAACAACACTAATACCCTAACAACAAAAACCCCTAAACCCCAACAAGAAACAACCCAAAACCCCTAACAACAAACACTAACCCCCTATCAAAAAACAACACTAAACCCCGAACAAGAAACTACCCTAACCCCGTAACAACAAACAACACTAACCCCGTAACAAGAAACAACCCTAACCCCCTAACAACGAACAACACTAACCCCCTAACAACAAACAACCCTAAACCCCTAACATCAAAGAACACTAACACCCTAACAACAAACAACCCTAACCCCCTAACAACAAACACTAACCCCCAAACAACAAACAACCCTAACCCCTAAAAACCAAAAACACTAACCCACTAAAAACAAACAACCCTAAACCTCTAACAACAAACAACCCTAACACCCTAACAACAAACACCACTAACCCCCTAACAACAAACAACCCTAAACCCCTAACATCAAACAACACTAACCCCCTAACAACACAAAACACTAACACCCTAACAACAAACAACACTAACACCCTAACAACAAACAACCCTAACCCCTAACAACAAACAACACTAACCCCCTAACAACAAACAACCCTAAACACCTAACATCAAAGAACACTAACACCCTAACAACAAACAACCCTAACGCCCTAACAACAAACACTAACCCCCAAACAACAAACAACCCTAACCCCTAAAAACCAAAAAGTCTAACCCACTAACAACAAACAACCCTAACCCACTAACAACAAACAACCCTAACACCCTAACAACAAACAACACTTACCCCCTAACAACAAACAACACTAACTCCCTAACAACAAACAACCCTAAACCCCTAACAACAAACAACACTAACCCTCTAACAACAAACAACCCTAAACCCATAACATCAAAGAACACTAACACCCTAACAAAAAACAACCCTAACCCCCTAACGACACACACTCACCTCCAAACAAACAACCCTAACCCCTAAAAACCAAAAACATTAACCCACTAACAACAAACAACCCTAATCCACTAACAACGAACAACCCTAACACCCTAACAACAAACAACCCTAAACCCCTAACATCAAACAACACTAACCGCCTAACAACAGAAACCACTAAACCCCAACAAGAAACAACCCTAAACCCCTAACAACAAACACTAACCCCCTAACAACAAACAACACTGAACCCCTAACAAGAAAATACCCTAACCCCGTAACAACAACACTAAACCGTAACAACAAACAACCCTAACCCCCAAACAACAAACAACCATAAACCCCAAACAACAAACAACCCTAACCCCTTAACAACAAACAATCCAAACCCCACGAACAACCAACAACACTAACCCCCTAGCCACAATAAACACTAACACCCTAACAACAAAAACCACTAAACCCCAACAACAAACAACCCTAACCCCCTAACAACAAACAACACTAACACCCTAACAACAAACAACCCTAACCCCCTAACAACAAACAACACTAACCCCCTAACAACAAACAACCCTAAACCCCTAACATCAAAGAACACTAACACCCTAACAACAAACAACCCTAACCCCCTAACAACAAACACTAACCCACAAACAACAAACAACCCTAACCCCTAAAAACAAAAACACTAACCCACTAACAACAAACAACCCTAACCCACTAACAAGAAACAACCCTAACACCCTAACAACAAACACTAACCCCCTAACAACAAACAACACTGAACCCCTAACAAGAAAATACCCTAACCCCGTAACAACAAACAACACTAAACCGTAACAACAAACAAACCTAACCCCCAAACAACAAACAACCCTAAACCCCAAACAACAAACAACCCTAACCCCTTAACAACAAACAATCCTAACCCCCCGAACAACCAACAACACTAACCCCCTAACCACAATAAACACTAACACCCTAACAACAAAAACCACTAAACCCCAACAAGAAACAACCCTAAACCCCTAACAACAAACAACACTAACCCCCTAACAAAAAACAACCCTAACCAAACAACAAAAAACCCTAACCCACCAACAACAAACAACACTAACACCCTAACAACAAACAACCCTAACTCCCTAACAACAAACAACACAAACACCCTAACAACAAACAACCCTAACCCCCTAACAACAAACAACACTAACCCCCTAACAACAAACAACCCTAAACCCCTAACATCAAACAACACTAACCCCCTAACAACACAAAACACTAACACCCTAACAACAAACAACACTAATACCCTAACAACAAAAACCCCTAAACCCCAACAAGAAACAACCCAAAACCCCTAACAACAAACACTAACCCCCTATCAAAAAACAACACTAAACCCCGAACAAGAAACTACCCTAACCCCGTAACAACAAACAACACTAACCCCGTAACAAGAAACAACCCTAACCCCCTAACAACGAACAACACTAACCCCCTAACAACAAACAACCCTAAACCCCTAACATCAAAGAACACTAACACCCTAACAACAAACAACCCTAACCCCCTAACAACAAACACTAACCCCCAAACAACAAACAACCCTAACCCCTAAAAACCAAAAACACTAACCCACTAAAAACAAACAACCCTAAACCTCTAACAACAAACAACCCTAACACCCTAACAACAAACACCACTAACCCCCTAACAACAAACAACCCTAAACCCCTAACATCAAACAACACTAACCCCCTAACAACACAAAACACTAACACCCTAACAACAAACAACACTAACACCCTAACAACAAACAACCCTAACCCCTAACAACAAACAACACTAACCCCCTAACAACAAACAACCCTAAACACCTAACATCAAAGAACACTAACACCCTAACAACAAACAACCCTAACGCCCTAACAACAAACACTAACCCCCAAACAACAAACAACCCTAACCCCTAAAAACCAAAAAGTCTAACTCACTAACAACAAACAACCCTAACCCACTAACAACAAACAACCCTAACACCCTAACAACAAACAACACTTACCCCCTAACAACAAACTACCGTAAACCCCTAACATCAAACAACACTAACCCCCTAACAACACAAAACACTAACACCCTAACAACAAACAACCCTAACCCCCTAACAACAAACAACACTAACCCCCTAACAACAAACAACCCTAAACCCCTAACATCAAACAACACTAACCTCCTAACAACACAAAACCCTAACACCCTAACAACAAACAACACTAACACCCTAACAACAAACAACACTAACTCCCTAACAACAAACAACCCTAAACCCCTAACAACAAACAACACTAACCCTCTAACAACAAACAACCCTAAACCCCTAACATCAAAGAACACTAACACCGTAACAAAAAACAACCCTAACCCCCTAACGACACACACTCACCTCCAAACAAACAACCCTAACCCCTAAAAACCAAAAACATTAACCCACTAACAACAAACAACCCTAATCCACTAACAACGAACAACCCTAACACCCTAACAACAAACAACCCTAAACCCCTAACATCAAACAACACTAACCGCCTAACAACAGAAACCACTAAACCCCAACAAGAAACAACCCTAAACCCCTAACAACAAACACTAACCCCCTAACAACAAACAACACTGAACCCCTAACAAGAAAATACCCTAACCCCGTAACAACAAACAACACTAAACCGTAACAACAAACAAACCTAACCCCCAAACAACAAACAACCATAAACCCCAAACAACAAACAACCCTAACCCCTTAACAACAAACAATCCTAACCCCACGAACAACCAACAACACTAACCCCCTAACCACAATAAACACTAACACCCTAACAACAAAAACCACTAAACCCCAACAACAAACAACCCTAACCCCCTAACAACAAACAACACTAACACCCTAACAACAAACAACCCTAACCCCCTAACAACAAACAACACTAACCCCCTAACAACAAACAACCCTAAACCCCTAACATCAAAGAACACTAACACCCTAACAACAAACAACCCTAACCCCCTAACAACAAACACTAACCCCCAAACAACAAACAACCCTAACCCCTAAAAACAAAAACACTAACCCACTAACAACAAACAACCCTAACCCACTAACAAGAAACAACCCTAACACCCTAACAACAAACACTAACCCCCTAACAACAAACAACACTGAACCCCTAACAAGAAAATACCCTAACCCCGTAACAACAAACAACACTACACCGTAACAACAAACAACCCTAACCCCCAAACAACAAACAACCCTAAACCCCAAACAACAAACAACCCTAACCCCTTAAGAACAAACAATGCTAACCCCCCGAACAACCAACAACACTAACCCCCTAACCACAATGAACACTAACACCCTAACAACAAAAACCACTAAACCCCAACAAGAAACAACCCTAAACCCCTAACAACGAACAACACTAACCCCCTAACAAAAAACAACCCTAACCAAACAACAAAAAACCCTAACCCACCAACAACAAACAACACTAACACCTTAACAACAAACAACCCTAACTCCCTAACAACAAACAACACTAACACCCTAACAACAAACAACCCTAACCCCCTAACAACAAACAACGCTAACCCCCTAACAACAAACAACCCTAAACCCCTAACATCAAACAACAGCTAACCCCCTCACAACACAAAACACTAACACCCTAACAAGAAAGAACACTAACACCCTAACAACAAAAACCCCTAAACCCCAACAAGAAACAACCCTAAACCCCTAACAACAAACACTAACCCCCTAACAAAAAACAACACTAAACCCCGAACAAGAAACTACCCTAACCCCGTAACAACAAACAACACTAACCCCGTAACAAGAAACAACCCTAACCCCCTAACAACGAACAACACTAACCGCCTAACAACAAACACTAAACCCCTAACATCAAAGAACACTAACACCCTAACAACAAACAACCCTAACCCCCTCACAACAAACACTAACCCCCAAACAACAAACAACCCTAACCCCTAAAAACCAAAAACACTAACCCACTAACAACAAACAACCCTAAACCACTAACAACAAACAACCCTAACTCCCTAACAACAAACAACACTAACCCCCTAACAACAAACAACCCTAAACCCCTAACATCAAACAACACTAACCCCCTAACAACACAAAACACTAACACCGTAACAACAAACAACACTAACACCCTAACAACAAAAACCACTAAACCGCAACAAGAAACAACCCTAAACCCCTAACAACAAACAACACTAACCACCTAACAACAAACAATCCTAACCAAACAACAAAAAACCCTAACCCACTAACAACAAACAACACTAACACCCTAACAACAAACAACCCTAACCCCCTAACAACAAACAACACTAACACCCTAACAACAAACAACACTAACACCCTAACAACAAACAACACTAACCCCGTAACAACAAACAACCCTAAACCCCTAACATCAAAGAACACTAACACCCTAACAACAAACAACCCTAACCCCCTAACAACAAACACTAACCCCCAAACAACAAACAACTCTAACCCCTAAAAACAAAAACACTAACCCACTAACAACAAACAACCCTAACCCACTAACAAGAAACAACCCTAACACCCTAACAACAAACACTAACCCCCTAACAACAAACAACCCTAACCCCTAAAAACCAAAAACACTAACCCACTAACAACAAACAACCCTAACCCACTAACAACAAACAACCCTAACACCCTAACAACAAACAACACTAACCCCCTAACAACAAACAACCCGTAACCCCTAACATCAAACAACACTAACCCCCTAACGACACAAAACACTAACACCCTAACAACAAACAACACTAACACTCTAACAACAAAAACAACTAAACCCCAACAAGAAACAACCTGAAACCCCTAACAACAAACACTAAGCCCCTAACAACAAACAACACTGAACCCCTAACAAGAAAATACCCTAACCCCGTAACAACAAACAACACTAAACCGTAACAACAAACAACCCTAACCCCCAAACAACAAACAACCATAAACCCCAAACAACAAACAACCCTAACCCCTTAACAACAAACAATCCAAACCCCACGAACAACCAACAACACTAACCCCCTAACCACAATAAACACTAACACCCTAACAACAAAAACCACTAAACCCCAACAACAAACAACCCTAACCCCCTAACAACAAACAACACTAACACCCTAACAACAAACAACCCTAACCCCCTAAAAACAAACAACACTAACCCCCTAACAACAAACAACCCTAAACCCCTAACATCAAAGAACACTAACACCCTAACAACAAACAACCCTAACCCCCTAACAACAAACACTAACCCCCAAACAACAAACAACCCTAACCCCTAAAAACAAAAACACTAAACCACTAACAACAAACAACCCTAACCCACTAACAAGAAACAACCCTAACACCCTAACAACAAACACTAACCCCCTAACAACAAACAACACTGAACCCCTAACAAGAAAATACCCTAACCCCGTAACAACAAACAACACTATACCGTAACAACAAACAAACCTAACCCCCAAACAACAAACAACCCTAAACCCCAAACAACAAACAACCCTAACCCCTTAACAACAAACAATCCTAACCCCCCGAACAACCAACAACACTAACCCCCTAACCACAATAAACACTAACACCCTAACAACAAAAACCACTAAACCCCAACAAGAAACAACCCTAAACCCCTAACAACAAACAACACTAACCCCCTAACAAAAAACAACCCTAACCAAACAACAAAAAACCCTAACCCACCAACAACAAACAACACTAACACCCTAACAACAAACAACCCTAACTCCCTAACAACAAACAACACAAACACCCTAACAACAAACAACCCTAACCCCCTAACAACAAACAACACTAACCCCCTAACAACAAACAACCCTAAACCCCTAACATCAAACAACACTAACCCCCTAACAACACAAAACACTAACACCCTAACAACAAACAACACTAATACCCTAACAACAAAAACCCCTAAACCCCAACAAGAAACAACCCAAAACCCCTAACAACAAACACTAACCCCCTATCAAAAAACAACACTAAACCCCGAACAAGAAACTACCCTAACCCCGTAACAACAAACAACACTAACCCCGTAACAAGAAACAACCCTAACCCCCTAACAACGAACAACACTAACCCCCTAACAACAAACAACCCTAAACCCCTAACATCAAAGAACACTAACACCCTAACAACAAACAACCCTAACCCCCTAACAACAAACACTAACCCCCAAACAACAAACAACCCTAACACCTAAAAACCAAAAACACTAACCCACTAAAAACAAACAACCCTAAACCTCTAACAACAAACAACCCTAACACCCTAACAACAAACACCACTAACCCCCTAACAACAAACAACCCTAAACCCCTAACATCAAACAACACTAACCCCCTAACAACACAAAACACTAACACCCTAACAACAAACAACACTAACACCCTAACAACAAACAACCCTAACCCCTAACAACAAACAACACTAACCCCCTAACAACAAACAACCCTAAACACCTAACATCAAAGAACACTAACACCCTAACAACAAACAACCCTAACGCCCTAACAACAAACACTAACCCCCAAACAACAAACAACCCTAACCCCTAAAAACCAAAAAGTCTAACCCACTAACAACAAACAACCCTAACCCACTAACAACAAACAACCCTAACACCCTAACAACAAACAACACTTACCCCCTAACAACAAACTACCGTAAACCCCTAACATCAAACAACACTAACCCCCTAACAACACAAAACACTAACACCCTAACAACAAACAACCCTAAACCCCTAACAACAAACAACACTAACCCCCTAACAACAAACAACCCTAAACCCCTAACATCAAACAACACTAACCCCCTAACAACACAAAACCCTAACACCCTAACAACAAACAACACTAACACCCTAACAACAAACAACACTAACTCCCTAACAACAAACAACCCTAAACCCCTAACAACAAACAACACTAACCCTCTAACAACAAACAACCCTAAACCCATAACATCAAAGAACACTAACACCCTAACAAAAAACAACCCTAACCCCCTAACGACACACACTCACCTCCAAACAAACAACCCTAACCCCTAAAAACCAAAAACATTAACCCACTAACAACAAACAACCCTAATCCACTAACAACGAACAACCCTAACACCCTAACAACAAACAACCCTAAACCCCTAACATCAAACAACACTAACCGCCTAACAACAGAAACCACTAAACCCCAACAAGAAACAACCCTAAACCCCTAACAACAAACACTAACCCCCTAACAACAAACAACACTGAACCCCTAACAAGAAAATACCCTAACCCCGTAACAACAAACAACACTAAACCGTAACAACAAACAACCCTAACCCCCAAACAACAAACAACCATAAACCCCAAACAACAAACAACCCTAACCCCTTAACAACAAACAATCCAAACCCCACGAACAACCAACAACACTAACCCCCTAACCACAATAAACACTAACACCCTAACAACAAAAACCACTAAACCCCAACAACAAACAACCCTAACCCCCTAACAACAAACAACACTAACACCCTAACAACAAACAACCCTAACCCCCTAAAAACAAACAACACTAACCCCCTAACAACAAACAACCCTAAACCCCTAACATCAAAGAACACTAACACCCTAACAACAAACAACCCTAACCCCCTAACAACAAACACTAACCCCCAAACAACAAACAACCCTAACCCCTAAAAACAAAAACACTAACCCACTAACAACAAACAACCCTAACCCACTAACAAGAAACAACCCTAACACCCTAACAACAAACACTAACCCCCTAACAACAAACAACACTGAACCCCTAACAAGAAAATACCCTAACCCCGTAACAACAAACAACACTAAACCGTAACAACAAACAAACCTAACCCCCAAACAACAAACAACCCTAAACCCCAAACAACAAACAACCCTAACCCCTTAACAACAAACAATCCTAACCCCCCGAACAACCAACAACACTAACCCCCTAACCACAATAAACACTAACACCCTAACAACAAAAACCACTAAACCCCAACAAGAAACAACCCTAAACCCCTAACAACAAACAACACTAACCCCCTAACAAAAAACAACCCTAACCAAACAACAAAAAACCCTAACCCACCAACAACAAACAACACTAACACCCTAACAACAAACAACCCTAACTCCCTAACAACAAACAACACAAACACCCTAACAACAAACAACCCTAACCCCCTAACAACAAACAACACTAACCCCCTAACAACAAACAACCCTAAACCCCTAACATCAAACAACACTAACCCCCTAACAACACAAAACACTAACACCCTAACAACAAACAACACTAATACCCTAACAACAAAAACCCCTAAACCCCAACAAGAAACAACCCAAAACCCCTAACAACAAACACTAACCCCCTATCAAAAAACAACACTAAACCCCGAACAAGAAACTACCCTAACCCCGTAACAACAAACAACACTAACCCCGTAACAAGAAACAACCCTAACCCCCTAACAACGAACAACACTAACCCCCTAACAACAAACAACCCTAAACCCCTAACATCAAAGAACACTAACACCCTAACAACAAACAACCCTAACCCCCTAACAACAAACACTAACCCCCAAACAACAAACAACCCTAACCCCTAAAAACCAAAAACACTAACCCACTAAAAACAAACAACCCTAAACCTCTAACAACAAACAACCCTAACACCCTAACAACAAACACCACTAACCCCCTAACAACAAACAACCCTAAACCCCTAACATCAAACAACACTAACCCCCTAACAACACAAAACACTAACACCCTAACAACAAACAACACTAACACCCTAACAACAAACAACCCTAACCCCTAACAACAAACAACACTAACCCCCTAACAACAAACAACCCTAAACACCTAACATCAAAGAACACTAACACCCTAACAACAAACAACCCTAACGCCCTAACAACAAACACTAACCCCCAAACAACAAACAACCCTAACCCCTAAAAACCAAAAAGTCTAACCCACTAACAACAAACAACCCTAACACACTAACAACAAACAACCCTAACACCCTAACAACAAACAACACTTACCCCCTAACAACAAACTACCGTAAACCCCTAACATCAAACAACACTAACCCCCTAACAACACAAAACACTAACACCCTAACAACAAACAACCCTAACCCCCTAACAACAAACAACACTAACCCCCTAACAACAAACAACCCTAAACCCCTAACATCAAACAACACTAACCCCCTAACAACACAAAACCCTAACACCCTAACAACAAACAACACTAACACCCTAACAACAAACAACACTAACTCCCTAACAACAAACAACCCTAAACCCCTAACAACAAACAACACTAACCCTCTAACAACAAACAACCCTAAACCCCTAACATCAAAGAACACTAACACCCTAACAAAAAACAACCCTAACCCCCTAACGACACACACTCACCTCCAAACAAACAACCCTAACCCCTAAAAACCAAAAACATTAACCCACTAACAACAAACAACCCTAATCCACTAACAACGAACAACCCTAACACCCTAACAACAAACAACCCTAAACCCCTAACATCAAACAACACTAACCGCCTAACAACAGAAACCACTAAACCCCAACAAGAAACAACCCTAAACCCCTAACAACAAACACTAACCCCCTAACAACAAACAACACTGAACCCCTAACAAGAAAATACCCTAACCCCGTAACAACAAACAACACTAAACCGTAACAACAAACAACCCTAACCCCCAAACAACAAACAACCATAAACCCCAAACAACAAACAACCCTAACCCCTTAACAACAAACAATCCTAACCCCACGAACAACCAACAACACTAACCCCCTAACCACAATAAACACTAACACCCTAACAACAAAAACCACTAAACCCCAACAAGAAACAACCCTAAACCCCTAACAACAAACAACACTAACCCCCTAACAAAAAACAACCCTAACCCCCTAACAACAAAAAACACTAACACCCTAACAACAATCAACCCTAACCCCCTAACAACAAACAACACTAACACCCTAACAACAAACAACCCTAACCCCCTAACAACAAACAACACTAACCCCCTAACAACAAACAACCCTAAACCCCTAACATCAAAGAACACTAACACCCTAACAACAAACAACCCTAACCCCCTAACAACAAACACTAACCCCCAAACAACAAACAACCCTAACCCCTAAAAACAAAAACAATAACCCACTAACAACAAACAACCCTAACCCACTAACAAGAAACAACCCTAACACCCTAACAACAAACACTAACCCCCTAACAACAAACAACACTGAACCCCTAACAGAAAATACCCTAACCCCGTAACAGCAAACAACACTAAACCGTAACAACAAACAAACCTAACCCCCAAACAACAAACAACCCTAACCCCTTAACAACAAACAATCCTAACCCCCCGAACAACCAACAACACTAACCCCCTAACCACAATAAACACTAACACCCTAACAACAAAAACCACTAAACCCCAACAAGAAACAACCCTAAACCCCTAACAACAAACAACACTAACCCCCTAACAAAAAACAACCCTAACCAAACAACAAAAAACCCTAACCCACCAACAACAAACAACACTAACACCCTAACAACAAACAACACTAATACCCTAACAACAAAAACCCCTAAACCCCAACAAGAAACAACCCAAAACCCCTAACAACAAACACTAACCCCCTATCAAAAAACAACACTAAACCCCGAACAAGAAACTACCCTAACCCCGTAACAACAAACAACACTAACCCCGTAACAAGAAACAACCCTAACCCCCTAACAACGAACAACACTAACCCCCTAACAACAAACAACCCTAAACCCCTAACATCAAAGAACACTAACACCCTAACAACAAACAACCCTAACCCCCTAACAACAAACACTAACCCCCAAACAACAAACAACCCTAACCCCTAAAAACCAAAAACACTAACCCACTAAAAACAAACAACCCTAAACCTCTAACAACAAACAACCCTAACACCTTAACAACAAACAACACTAACCCCCTAACAACAAACAACCCTAAACCCCTAACATCAAACAACACTAACCCCCTAACAACACAAAACACTAACACCCTAACAACAAACAACCCTAACCCCTAACAACAAACAACACTAACCCCCTAACAACAAACAACCCTAAACACCTAACATCAAAGAACACTAACACCCTAACAACAAACAACCCTAATGCCCTAACAACAAACACTAACCCCCAAACAACAAACCACCCTAACCCCTAAAAACCAAAAAGTCTAACCCACTAACAACAAACAACCCTAACACACTAACAACAAACAACCCTAACACCCTAACAACAAACAACACTTACCCCCTAACAACAAACTACCGTAAACCCCTAACATCAAACAACACTAACCCCCTAACAACACAAAACACTAACACCCTAACAACAAACAACCCTAACCCCCTAACAACAAACAACACTAACCCCCTAACAACAAACAACCCTAAACCCCTAACATCAAACAACACTAACCCCCTAACAACACAAAACCCTAACACCCTAACAACAAACAACACTAACACCCTAACAACAAACAACACTAACTCCCTAACAACAAACAACCCTAAACCCCTAACAACAAACAACACTAACCCTCTAACAACAAACAACCCTAAACCCCTAACATCAAAGAACACTAACACCGTAACAAAAAACAACCCTAACCCCCTAACGACACACACTCACCTCCAAACAAACAACCCTAACCCCTAAAAACCAAAAACATTAACCCACTAACAACAAACAACCCTAATCCACTAACAACGAACAACCCTAACACCCTAACAACAAACAACCCTAAACCCCTAACATCAAACAACACTAACCGCCTAACAACAGAAACCACTAAACCCCAACAAGAAACAACCCTAAACCCCTAACAACAAACACTAACCCCCTAACAACAAACAACACTGAACCCCTAACAAGAAAATACCCTAACCCCGTAACAACAAACAACACTAAACCGTAACAACAAACAACCCTAACCCCCAAACAACAAACAACCATAAACCCCAAACAACAAACAACCCTAACCCCTTAACAACAAACAATCCTAACCCCACGAACAACCAACAACACTAACCCCCTAACCACAATAAACACTAACACCCTAACAACAAAAACCACTAAACCCCAACAACAAACAACCCTAACCCCCTAACAACAAACAACACTAACACCCTAACAACAAACAACCCTAACCCCCTAACAACAAACAACACTAACCCCCTAACAACAAACAACCCTAAACCCCTAACATCAAAGAACACTAACACCCTAACAACAAACAACCCTAACCCCCTAACAACAAACACTAACCCCCAAACAACAAACAACCCTAACCCCTAAAAACAAAAACACTAACCCACTAACAACAAACAACCCTAACCCACTAACAAGAAACAACCCTAACACCCTAACAACAAACACTAACCCGCTAACAACAAACAACACTGAACCCCTAACAAGAAAATACCCTAACCCCGTAACAACAAACAACACTAAACCGTAACAACAAACAAACCTAACCCCCAAACAACAAACAACCCTAAACCCCAAACAACAAACAACCCTAACCCCTTAACAAGAAACAATCCTAACCCCCCGAACAACCAACAACACTAACCCCCTAACCACAATAAACACTAACACCCTAACAACAAAAACCACTAAACCCCAACAAGAAACAACCCTAAACCCCTAACAACAAACAACACTAACCCCCTAACAAAAAACAACCCTAACCAAACAACAAAAAACCCTAACCCACCAACAACAAACAACACTAACACCCTAACAACAAACAACCCTAACTCCCTAACAACAAACAACACAAACACCCTAACAACAAACAACCCTAACCCCCTAACAACAAACAACACTAACCCCCTAACAACAAACAACCCTAAACCCCTAACATCAAACAACACTAACCCCCTAACAACACAAAACACTAACACCCTAACAACAAACAACACTAATACCCTAACAACAAAAACCCCTAAACCCCAACAAGAAACAACCCAAAACCCCTAACAACAAACACTAACCCCCTATCAAAAAACAACACTAAACCCCGAACAAGAAACTACCCTAACCCCGTAACAACAAACAACACTAACCCCGTAACAAGAAACAACCCTAACCCCCTAACAACGAACAACACTAACCCCCTAACAACAAACAACCCTAAACCCCTAACATCAAAGAACACTAACAACCTAACAACAAACAACCCTAACCCCCTAACAACAAACACTAACCCCCAAACAACAAACAACCCTAACCCCTAAAAACCAAAAACACTAACCCACTAAAAACAAACAACCCTAAACCTCTAACAACAAACAACCCTAACACCCTAACAACAAACAACACTAACCCCCTAACAACAAACAACCCTAAACCCCTAACATCAAACAACACTAACCCCCTAACAACACAAAACACTAACACCCTAACAACAAACAACCCTAAACCCTAACAACAAACAACACTAACCCCCTAACAACAAACAACCCTAAACACCTAACATCAAAGAACACTAACACCCTAACAACAAACAACCCTAACGCCCTAACAACAAACACTAACCCCCAAACAACAAACAACCCTAACCCCTAAAAACCAAAAAGTCTAACCCACTAACAACAAACAACCCTAACCCACTAACAACAAACAACCCTAACACCCTAACAACAAACAACACTTACCCCCTAACAACAAACTACCGTAAACCCCTAACATCAAACAACACTAACCCCCTAACAACACAAAACACTAACCCCCTAACAACAAACAACCCTAAACCCCTAACATCAAACAACACTAACCCCCTAACAACACAAAACCCTAACACCCTAACAACAAACAACACTAACACCCTAACAACAAACAACACTAACTCCCTAACAACAAACAACCCTAAACCCCTAACAACAAACAACACTAACCCTC